>NW_005371012.1:820374-835682 GCF_000412655.1 Myotis brandtii | reverse complement strand
GTGGGGGGGGGTGGGGGGCAATGGAGGGATAAGGACACATATGTAATACCTTAACCAATAAAGAAAAAAAATAAATTGAAACTTAAATATCTACATTGGACAGAGTAGCTCTAGATGGAAGCATGGCATTAGCAGATAAACACAGAAGTGGGTGAGAGTAATACCCGGTGCTTGCTTGGGCAAGAACTTGTGCAGGAAGGGCTATGAGTTGGAAGCAGGCGGGTCTGCAGAGTTGGAGCAGTTGCTAAAGGAAAGTTGTCTGTCCAGCTGGCAGTTAAAAACAATGCATGCTGGTTTATGTGCGCTGTGTGCAAATCCACAGGGCTTTTGAGAAGAAGGTCTTAGATTTTTTTTTTTCAAATTTGTAAATTGCAAAGTAATTTAACCAATCACAGAAAGACTAATAACTAAAGGGGGGAAAATCCCTCCAAATCCTACCACACAGTTATGATCATATTTGTATATTTCTTTTCAACTTTTACACATGCATGTTTATACTGCACATGCATATTTAAAAATTGTAATCTAATCCCCAAGGATATACATTTTGAATGCTACAGTTTCCGTTTATCATATGTATTTTTCTGTGTCATCATAATCTTTTGTATCATTTTCAAAAACTGCACAATATTCTATTGGATACACTCACTATAATTCATATAACCATCCCCTTATTTCTGTATTTTTTTTGGATGTTTCCAATTTCCTTCAGCCTGATGCTGGAATAGGTGACCTAGTGCACATAACTCCTCCCCACCTGGCCCCATGCTTTTGTGTGGCAGATGGAGTATGAGCTTTGAAGGCAGACAGACCTGGGTTTAAATCCTGGGCCTTCACCTAGTAGCTACATGACTTCTGACAAGATCATTCATCTCCCTGGG
Organism: Myotis brandtii; assembly: GCF_000412655.1. Taxonomy (NCBI): domain Eukaryota; kingdom Metazoa; phylum Chordata; class Mammalia; order Chiroptera; family Vespertilionidae; genus Myotis; species Myotis brandtii. The sequence continues at coordinate 834,801 of NW_005371012.1, read as the reverse complement.
TTTCAACATTTCCATCTATACAATGGGAATAATAGCATCTGCCTTTCCACGTTATCAGGATTGGACATTTGTAAATTGCTCCCACACTGCCTGGACTAAAGATGCTCAATGAATTACAATTAACACTATTATAATTATATTTAAATTTATAATTATTTTTAGAAAGTTCAATTATTGGTAGTCTTTACACTCTAGTCAGAGTTCCAAGGACCTCTGAATTTTTTTTTAAAGGAGGGACCTTTATATATATATACAATTATTTTTTAAATTGATTTCAGAGAGGAAGGGAGAGGGAGAAATAGAAACATCAATGATGAGAGAGAATCATTGAATGGTTGCTCCTTCACACTCCCTACTGGGGATTGAGCCCGAAACCTGGGCATGTGCCTTTGACCCAAATAGAACCTGGGACCCTTCTGTCCGCAGACCGACGGTCTATCCACTGAGCCAGACTGGCTAAGGCAGGACCTCTGAATTTTGAAAATTTTTTATTTGTTTATGCTAATGACCCCTCTCATGGCCCCTCCCTCTTGATTGGACCAGAATCCCCTTAGCTTAGACACTGGGAGGCTGAGGGTCCCTAAGCATTAGAGAAGGGGGTGGGGAGTGTCCTGGAGGAGGACGGGAGAGGTGGGCTAAGGGAGGATGCCACCTTCACTTACTAACCAAATGCACATCCGCCTCTTAGGCTTGATTCTCCCAGGAATGGGCCACATCAAAATGAGGGCGGAGGAAGAAGCAGGAGGCACTTGTAAGATGTGCTTTCTTGCCAGGTGACCGCTGCGGGGTGGTAGATAAGGAAGGCACTCTATTTGGAATCCTGCCCCTCTGGGGGGTCCTAGTTACTCCTGAGTTACCGGGAGCAAATTACTAAGCCCCTGTGAGCTTGTTTTCTTTGTCTGTTAAGTGACAACAATAATAATGTCCACATGGAATTAAAAAGCTCAAATAATAAACAACAGTGCTCATCTTCAGACACAAGCACCAGCTATGTACCAGGTCCCGGACTGGGCGATTCACACGCATTACCTTGTCCAGTTGTCACAAAGGAGGAAAGCAGAGCTCTGAGAGGTGAAGGGCCATGCTCACCCCACTGCACCTCCCTGCTTTACAAACTGTCCAGCCCTGGATGGTGTAATTTACTTTTTTTTACAATTGAATTTATTGGGGTGACATTGGTTAATAAAATTATCTGGGTTTCAGGTGTACATCACCTGTATATTGTATTGTGTGTTCACCACCCCAAGTCAAGTCTCCTTCCATCACCATTTATCCCCCGATACCCTCTTGGTTATAATTTCTTGTTTATAATTTGTTATTAGACCTTCTGGAGTTCTTCAGCTCATTTCCTGGAGATTTTTTGCTAAAAAGTTCTTCCAGAGGATCACAGAGTTCATCGAACCAGTAAGACTTGACATCTATTTGTTGAGCACCTACTATGTGGTAGGGACGGTGCTGCGACTCAGCAGAGAACACCAAGCACAAATTACCCTCAAAGAGGACATATTTTTGTGTGGGGAGACTGACAGATGAAAGCAAACAAGTATAGAATATGCCCTGATGTGATGAGAGTGCTGGGAGAAAATAAAACAGGGAAAGGGGTTGAGTGCGATTTTATGTCCAATGGTCAGAGAAGGAGCTATGATGACAGTGGTGTTCATTGCTCAGACATTAGGGTCAACAAGAATGTACTCTCCATAAGGACAGGCCCTTGTTCATCCCTGTGGCTCAATAAATCTTTGTTGAATGAGTAAATAAACAAACAGCCATTGTCTCAGACCTGCTGGAAGAGACGTCCACTGTAGGACAGGCATGGGATTTGGGATTCTGCTCCTATCAACTGACACTTAACGGAGAACCTTCTGTGTGCTGGGCACTGGTCCAGCCTCCGTGGCTGCCGAATAACCCCTTCCCTTGAGGTTCTTCACTCGAGATGATGATGAAACTAGCAATTTAGCTGTCTAGAAGAGAAGGGAGCAAAGAGAAGGAGGAAAGAGCGAGGGGTTAAGTACAAAGTGTAACAGTTTCAGGGCCCGGAAGGAGTTCAGCTAGTGGATTGCCTGACCTTTATTTCTTGGTGCAAAAAATAACTAGTTCTGCTTTTTGGACTGGGGCTCGCTGAGTCAGGGGTTCAAAGAGAATAGCATGAGGATAGAAGTGGCAGATGTCATCTGCAGCAGATGGTGATGCCCCAGAGACAGCCTGTGGCCTTGAAGATGCTTCCCTCCGCCCCCTCTGGGCCAGGAATCAAGGTCAGGGGCAGACAACCAAGCTCACTTCCCTGGGGTCCCAATCCCAGCCTCTCAGCAAGGCCAGCTATTCCCAAGAACGTCACCCTTGTTCCACCCTTGGACGCCACACCAGGTTCAGCAGAGTTTCAGAGGCCAACGGTGTGAGAAGAATCGTCCCAGCATCTGTTACTAACCATTATTTCCATTCTTTTGGCTGTGCTGGCTCCTCGGCCCCAAAGATGCTGGGTCAGGCCTTTGTTCAGCCCCACAAGAGGAGGAGATGATTATTAAAAGAACAGATTTTGCATTCCATATTTACCCCAGATGACATTGCCTTCGTCCCTAAAATAGCTCCAGATCGCCTGGGTGGAACTCGCTGGTTCCTTTTCATCTTGTTATTTTGCAACTGTTTGCAACCATCACCATAGTGATATTATCAGAGCGGGTCAAATGAAATTCCTAATTCTTGGGTTGTTATTGGTTTTTCTTTTGTACCTCGGAACATGACTTTTTCACCCCAAACCAGCTCTTTTCTTTCTTATAAGCAGTTAAGTTCTCAGCTCCCAAGTCAGCAGCAGCCCTCTGACTGATTCCCAGCAGTTAAAACCGCAGAGGTGGTCCACGCTTGGATGAGGGATGGAAGGGCTTGGGCCGAGTTTCCAAACTGGAAACTGTATGTACCAGAAATCTCCTTTCCTTCAGATAAAACTTGGGTTAAAGTTTCCGGGTGTTGAAAGAGGCACTAAATAAACGAAGGGTCTAAAGAACCTTTAGTGTTTGGACCAAGAAACATGGCTATAGAGTTCAACAAATAAACACAGCTGGCGCGGGGTGAGCCTTTAGCAAACAATTATCTTCTTGATTATTTTTTTTTCTTCATAATCATCCTCTTGGACAAAAGCCTTTATTATAACATTCTCCTACGCTGCTGATGTTTGTGTGACTTTTTAATATAAAACTTGGCAATGGGTAGGAAAAGTCTCGACAATGTGCTCTTCCTTTGATGTGAACTACTCGTGGGTTCTAAGAAAATAATTAGGGATGTGAGCAGAGGAGTACATACGAAGATGTTCATTGCTAATGAAGGAGAAAAACTGGGAATAACCTAACTGTACCACATTAGGGGATTGCTTTAAAAAATCACGATGTAGCCGAAACCGGTTTGGCTCAGTGGATAGAGCGTCGGCCTGCGGACTGAAAGGTCCCAGGTTCGATTCTGGTCAAGGGCATGTACCTTGTTTGTGGCACATCTCCAGTAGAGGGTGTGCAGGAGGCATCTGATCAATGTTTCTCTCTCATCGATATTTCTCTCTATCCCTCTCCCTTCTTCTCTGTAAAAAATCAATAGAAAAAGATATTTTAAAAAATAAAAAAGTGTTTAAAAAAAATCACGATCTAGCCATACAATGGATACTAAGCCACCATTAAAAATTATGCCACAGAAGAGCCTGGGCTGGCATAGCTCAGTGGTTAGAGCAACAGCCTGCACACGGAAGGGTTGAGGGTTCAATTTTCAGTGAAGGGCACATGCCTCGGTTGCAGGTTTGATTCCTGGCCCCAGTTGGAACACATGTGGGAGGTAACCAATCGATGTCTCTCTCTCACATTGATGTTTCTCTTCTCTCCCCCCCTCCACTTTCTCTAAAAATCAGTGGGAAAATATATCCTCAGTTGAGAATTAACAACAAAAAAATATATATATTATGCCACAGGAGAATCTTCAATAACATGTAAAATAGTCATAATGTGTTATTAGGCAGGGAAAAGCAGGTTACAAAAATGGGTGCATAGCATGATCCTATTCTTGTAAAATGTCTATATATATATACACAATAGAAAAAGATTAGAAGGATAGGTTCTAAAAATATAGGTCATTATTTCTTAGGTATATTTCTTTGTGTGTGTTTTATCTATAACATTTTTTACAATAAGCATGTATTTCTGTAGTCAGATGTTTAAAATGGAATTTTAATGATGATAATAATAATAATAATAATAATCTATCATACCTTTTAAAATCATCTGATGGTTCTTGTGGGCAGAAATAGAATCTTATTCCAGGAGCTCATAAAGCTCATAAGCTAGAAAGTGCTCAATGATCTCTTACTGTGGTTGGAAGCTAACAAATAAATAGTATAGCACATGGGACTAATAAATATTTAGCAACCATGGGTTTTCTGCTTATTTAGAGTTCAAGGTCAAAGACATACAAGGCTGACATAACCAGGTATAAAATACATGGATCACATAACAAAACTGGTAAATGTATTTACAAAATACCAACAGTCATTCAATGTTTGGTAAAAACAGTGAAGATTGTGGGGGGTTCCGGAAGGGGGACCACATGAAAACAAATAGCATACTATATGCCACCTACTTATTGCTTGTCTTATTTAAATCTCATAACGATTCTTTGTGGTAGGTATCATACCCCCATTTTATAAATGTGGAAATTAGGATATGGAGGTTCAGTCGCCTGCCCTTTCAACATTGCAGGGAGAAAACAGTATGCATGTATTCAGCTAGGAGAGGCATAGATCCCAGTTTATGACTGGAATGGCTGCAATAGGAAGGAAAAGAAAGGACGGAGAAGGAAGACCTGTACACTTATGGCATGGTCCCAAAAGTATTTCACCAGACTGACAAACATTTAGTTTGCTGGCTGGAGAAAATGATAATAATTTTAACTACCCTCCTTTGAGCCCTTGAGGATGATGTTGATATAAAAATGGGGATTACAGGGTGTCATTATATTCAACCTCACTGGCCTGTGGGAAGTGGTGGAAGTTATAGCAAAAATGTGCTAAGAGAGTAAATTACACAGAACTCGAGGGTCTATCATCACTATGATCATCACTCAAAACATCTAAATACCTCTTTGTTTGAGGTAATGTGGAGGAGTAAAGAAAGGAAAGGTTTTGGGATCAGACAGATCTCCGTTCAAATCCTGGCTCACTATCCATGTAGCTACGTGATCTTTGTCCAGCCTCAACCGGCTCTTCCTGGAGACATCAGGCTTTTATGGAAATCCTGCTTAAATTGATCATCCCAAACTTTTCTTGTTATATTGGAAGCTATCATGGGGAACTCTTTAGACCTGTATTAGTCAGGACAGTGCCAGCTGCTGAAACAAAAAAATCCCCAACTCGTAGTGGCTTACTACAAAACTGGTTTATTTTCTCCCTGAGATATAGTCTGATTGGATGTTTTCAGTGGACTGTCCTAGAAGGGGATTCAGACTTCTTCCATCCTGGAGTCTTCCCTCGGATCCTCTGCTGGCTGGAGAGAAAGAGAAGGCATCTTATGGACATGTCTGGAGGTGGCACATGTCATTTCCTCGCACATTTCATTGGTGAAACCCAGTCACATAACCACAACCGAACTCAGGGGAGAATGGCAATTATAGACTATGCTTGTGCCCAGGAAAAGGAAATGAAAAGGGTGAACATGTGGCCTGTTAGTGCTGCATACTTGCAGTAATCACAGATAGTGTAGGGCAGAGAATGAAAGGCCATCCAGATAAAGCCCAACAGAACCACGATGGCAGCGCCCAGCAATGGCGCCCAACAGGGAGATCTTTGGCGGTCAGAGTTTTCTTGACACGTGTAAGTTTTTTTTTTTTTTTTTAATATATTTTATTGATTTTTTACAGAGAGGAAGGAAGAGAGAGATAGAGAGTTAGAAACATCGATGAGAGAGAAACATCGATCAGCTGCCTCCTGCACATCTCCCACTGGGGATGTGCCCGCAACCCAGGCACATGCCCTTGACCGGAATCGAACCTGGGACCTTTCAGTCCGCAGGCCGACGCTCTATCCACTGAGCCAAACCGGTTTCGGCGACACGTGTAAGTTTTAAACTGGGCCAGACCTTACAGGATCTTAGATCAAGTATGTCTGATCCTGTTGGAAGTCTTAAGCTGTCAATCAAGCAAGACTACAGGATCTTAGATCAAGTATGTCTGATCCTGTTGGAACTTAAGCTGTCAATCAAGCAAGACATTAAGTCTTGAGATCAGGTAGTGTAGGTCTTCTTTTTTCTTTTTCAAGATTCTAAGATCTTTGCATTTCCATACATATTTAAATCAGCTTGTCAATTTCTACAAAACAAACTTGCTGGGATTTTAAATTGGATTGTGTTGAATCTGTAGATCATTTTGGGGAGAATGAACATCTTAACAATATTGAGTTTTCCGATCCACAAAGAGGGTACATCTATTTATTTAGATCTTTAATTTTTCTCAGCAATGTTTTCTAGTTTTCGAAGTACATAGGACTTGCACGTCTTTCATTAAATGCATCCCTAAGTATTTTGTGCATTTTGATGTCATGGCCAATGGTATTTTAAAGCTTTTTCTAATTGTTCATTGCTCTGATCTTTTATTCCAGCCTTTCATTAGACTGGTCTTCAAGTCTTGCCACTTTTTCAGCTCCTACATCAGTTCTGCATCTCGTTTAGTTTCATTGAGAACATTGCAATGTCTGATTGGAATGAGGGATGAGCGCTTGGGAGGAGTTGAGGATAGCCTAGAAGTTTGCACCCAGGATGAGTGTGCTTGGAGTTTTTCTGGCTTCATTCACAGAGCACCATATTCCAGGTGCTATGCTAATTGCTTGTGATATGATTCACAGCCCCTGCCTCAAGGAGCCCAGTAAGGGCAAATTACAAGTGAAAAGGCGATTCGATAAGATGTACTCAGTACAGGGGTTTCCATGGGAACATTCAGCAGGCCTCACACAGCTTTTGAGGGGATGGTCAGAGAATACTCCAAGGAGGACAAGGAGGAGGTGATGATTCTTCTGAGTCTGAAGGGTCAGCCTTAGACACATTGCAGAGACCATCCCAAGCCTGGTGGGCAGTTGGCTGGCCAGCTTAATAAACTAAACATGAATTCCCCCAAATATGCCTATAAAACTCCAACAGCTGGCCCACATGTGAGAGGCCTTCCTATAACTCTGAGCAAGACCCCACAGATGGCCGGGATACAAATACTTCTGGTCCAGCAGGAGGCAGCTGCAAGTTCTCCCAGGTACCTATTAGGAAAGCAAAAACAAAGCCGAGAGACGACGGTGTCTAACCTCAGACTAAAGTATCGTCTTGGCACCGAAGTCTTTGGGGATGCATTAAAACGAAGTGGATTGCTAGTGGTCTGTCTACTGCCCTCCTCTTGCTACATGTTCTTTCAAGATGCTGTGGGGTGGAAAAAGTTGATCTAAGCTGTCTAGCCGAGGCTGCCTCCGTTACAAACCACAGTGTTCTGTCTTCAAAGGAAATCAGCATTTTTTGTGCCTGTATTCATTCCTTAGGGTTCCAATAACTAGAAATTTCTGAGACCCAAAAGGAGCCTGTTTCATTAATTTGCATGAGTTTACCCAGAATGCATGCCTGTGATGACCATGTGTTTTGGGTTGTTTTTTTTTTCCTACTCTTCAAAATGTCTTTCTTCGCCTATTAGTTATAGGTCCCTGATTTCCCGTTATCAAGGAAACAGTTCCCCTCCCCCATTACCAGGTCCCCATCCCTGCCAGCTCCAAGGGTGAGCTCATGACTGAGGCCTGCTGGTAAATGAAGTCATAAGCATGGATGAGGTTGTCTAAGGAAAAAGCACAAAGTAAAAGAAGGAGAGATCCCATAATTGAGCCTCGAGGAACCCCATCATTTAGTGGTTGTGTAGAAGAGAATGCGTCCGAGAGAACACAGAGAAGGAGCCATCATAGAGGTAGGATTAAGACCAAGACAGTCATGTGATATCATGGAAACCAATGTGAGAGGATGTTTCAATTTCAAGGAGGTAGGAGGGACCAACAATGTCATGATGTTACTGGGGAGTCAAAGGAGGTGGTTTTGACATGAGGTAGAGGTGACCTTAGGGCCACTTTATTGGAGAAGTGATGGAATGGAATGGGAAATTAGAAAGTGGGGAGAGGAAATACTGCCAATTCTGTAGCTGCAAAAGGCAGGAGATGGGGTGGTAGGCTAAGGCAGTGGTCGGCAAACTCATTAGTCAACAGAGCCAAATATCAACAGTACAATGATTGAAATTTCTTTTGAGAGCCAAATTTTTTAAACTTAAACTATATAGGTAGGCACATTGTTATTAACTTAATTAGGGTACTCCTAAGGCTTAGGAAGAGCCACACTCAAGGGGCCAAAGAGCCGCATGTGGCTCGTGAGCCGCAGTTTGCCGACCACAGGGCTAAGGGGATGTGGGATTCATGAAAAAAAAATTTTAACATAAGGTCTGAGACACTTAGGCATGTTTGAAACCACAGTAATCATCTGATTGAGAGGAAGCAGTTGAACAATCTGGGGGGAGAAGGGATAATTGAAGTGTAAGAATCCCAAGAAATAGGTCCCCAAGAGGGAATATTGTTTACAGCATTTCCCTAACTTACTTGGAGGGCCACCCCGTTCATGCAGACGGTTTTTTGTTTGTTTTTTTAAATCTTCATTGTTGAGATTATTACAGATGTCCCTCTTTTTCCCCCCATAGGTACTGCACACACGCATATAAGATCTTTGTCTAATCTCTTCCCGCCCCCCCACACCCCCTTCCCTCTGAGAATCATCAGTCTGTTCCATTTCCATGCCCCTGATTCTATTTCATTCACCAGTTTATTCTGTTCATCAGATTTTTTTAATTCATTTGATTTTTAGATTCACTTGCTGATAGATATGTATTTGTTATCACTTTGTTGTTATGCAGAGTTTATTTTAATCAGTATTCTGTAGAAAGCACTATGGCCCAAATTATGTCAAAGACCCATCCCCTAACCAGTAAGCATGGCCAAGGCCATACTTTGGCTTCAGCCAATCAGAATCCTCTCTTCTGGAGCTGGAGGTGGGCTCAACTCCACCCAAACTAAATGAGGATGAGGAAAGGTTAAGTTATAGAAAAGAGAGGGTGTGCATATGTGGGACACATCTGAGAAGTGGCCTCTAAAGCAGCTGAATGATGGGAAAATGGAATTACCAGGTGGTGTTCCTTCCCTCCTGGTCTAGCGAAGGGTTAAAAGCTGGCTAATTCTAGAGTTCTCTTGTATCTCCAAAGACAAAATAAAACATCTGAAACCACTGTTAGTAATCCAAGATCCACAACTCAGGAAGCAGTCGCAGGCCTTTAAATCAGAGGTGATTTAGGAGCTAAGCAATCCCCAGCCCTTGGACACTTGTGCATTTATTAATCCAACAGTGCAGCTGTGGATTGAAGAAGGAAAGATAGAAACCATGTTGGGTGAACTTCTGAGCAATGCCTGCTTTTACGTGTCCTGTAGTAGCTGATGAGCATCACAAAAAAATTCAATATTTAGTTTCACCTGGAGATTGCTTCATTCCTTGGGCGGTGGTCCTATTTGGCTCTGGGCTTCCCTGCCACCCTGCCTCAATTCAGCAAACACATATGGTCACCTACGGTGGGCAAGTTGTCATGTTATATGCTGGAATGTAGTATCATCTTTTGACATTTACAAAGCATCTTCCTACACATGATCTCAATTTAGTGATTCTGAGAAAAAAACTTTGAGTCAGAAATACAAAAGTGAGGATGGATTTATCCACTTATCTGTGTAATTTTAGGCAAGTCATTTCATCTAAGCCTCAACTTCTTCTTCTATAAAATGATAATAATAGAAGTTCCTACCTCAAAGGATTGTTGGGAGGAATCAATGAGACAATACAACAGCCTAGCACATAGTACCCAGTCAATTAAAAGTAGCCATTACAGTGGGGCCTTGACTTACGATTTTAATTCGTTCTGAGACAGAGCTCGTTAAGGAGCTCGTTAACTCAAATTACTCTATCAACTCAATGCACAAAATCAGCCGAGAGACAGCTTGTATCTCAAAAAACTCGTTAGTCCGGACACTCGTAAGTCAAGGCCCCACTGTACTTTATTATTCATTTTTGTTCACTTATTCACACAATGATGTTAATATTTATTACTTCACTGGTCTTCATTGAGCACCTACTATGTTCTAGGTGCTGAAGATCCCTAGTGACCACAGAGCAGTTAGATACAGAAAAGAAGGGGTCCCAGAACTGAGCCCTCGGAAAAGGAAGAGGAACTATCACAGGGAACACCGAGAAGACCTGAGCACCAGGAGAGGTGCACCAAGGAGGAGAAGTCAGTAGTAACATGAGGCCCCCAAATGGCCCCTGGTTTCTGCAACCTGGAGTTTCCAGGTCAACAGGTAGAGGCACAAGCTCGACCCAGGCTGATTGGAGAAACTACTGGAGTTGGTGTGGAAACAAAGTTTTGATGTGAAGGGAGCGAGAAAATGGGGAGGTGGCTGGTGGGAAATGTAGGATCAAGGAGATTTTTGTTAAAACTTTTAAAACATGAGATATTGTGGCATGTTATTTTCAGAAGGCGGGGATAATCCAGTATAGAGGGAGAAATTGGTGTCTAAGGAAAGAGGGAAGCAGAGAGTCAGTGGAGGGGTTGGTTCTGATAGGTGCACAAAACCTTCATTCACTGTAAGAGTGGGGAAGGCAGAGAACATGGGCACGGTGCAGAGTTGTTGGTAGGTGAGAGGGCTCCTGTCTGATTGGTTCTGTTATCTCTGACGTAAGAGGCAAGCTCATCTGCTCAGAGTGAAGACGAGAAAGACAAAGGAGGAAGAAGAGTGAAAAATCATCCTCGGGGAGCGTGAGGAATTGAATACAGCAGGGAGAGATAGCAGGATTGCAAGGCAGGAATGCTAGGCTCCTTCGAAATTTGTGGTCATCAATTTAAAGTGATTCTAGTCACTTTTAATTCCCAGCCATGTTTGTATATTCTGATTTAAGCATAGAGTAGGAGATTGGCTGGTCTTAACTATGTTAGGCAAGTTAGAAGGGATCAGGCAAAAGGGTAATGGGTTTTTGCAAGGAAGTGAGTATAATGATCATTACTAAGCTGGTAAGGAGGGAAGTGAACATGAGGGGGAAGATAAAGCTGAAAATCTGGCAGGTCAAGGGTTTGCAGGTCTTGATGAGGTTGAAAAAATGCCTGTGTGTGATATTGCAATAAGGAGGCTAAAGACAGATCTGAGATCTTTACAATTGTGCTTTCTGAGATAGTGCAATTATTGGTGAGAGTGAGTCCAGGGTAAGATCAATAGGGGAGGGTATCTGAAGACAGGAGAAGGGAAAACTCATTGGTAGGGAAGAAATGAATAAGGAAGAAATCAGTAAGATTTCAGATGGATTATGCTTATGGAGGCTGAAATCATAATGTAAAGTACAGGAGGTCAGATGGAAGTCAGTTCATGAGAACAAAAAGGAGGAGTGGCAGGTGGGAAAATATGATAGTGAGAACTGGAAGGGGATTGGGTCTTTGAAAGAGGAAGGGAGGAGAGACAATACTAAAACTATTTATGGTGCTTGCCTGCCTATCTACAGCCCCTTGTAGGCAGTCATGTTTAATGCCACAGGCCCTATGCTCAGAGCAATAGTTGATTGGTCAAGGGATGAGCTCTGACCTATAGGCAGCCAATCTGTGGACATGAGCTGTCAACACTAAGACTTAATTGAATTCTGTCTTGGGATCTGAATTATGAAAAAAAAAAAAGAATTTGCCAGTTAATATAGCCAGTTGATGCAGGGAATAAAAGAGGACAAAGGTCACCTGGATGGACCTCAAACAGGCTGACATGTCAAGGGAATAGGGTTGAAAGCTGAAGATGCCAGACAGTAAAGGAAGAATGTATCAGATGCATCCAAAGAAGCAGAAATGGGGAGTAGCCATGCTGGGTTAGTTCCTGAACCCTCTTATTATGAGGTAACAACTTTCAAAGGTTTTTGAGCAGAGAAGCAACATAATCAAATCTGGGGTGATGAGTGTAGGCTCTGATCCCAGACTGCCTGGCTTTGAAAACATTAGCTTTGTGATCTTGGGCAAGTTACGTAACCTTTCTGTACCTCAGTTCCCTCGTCTGTACAGTGGGAATTATAGCACTGCCCTCATAGGGCTGTAGTGAGGCTCACATGAGAAAATACACGTAATGCATTTTGAACAAGGCTTCCTTTTAATCTTATTTTCTTCAATTAGACAGTTCAAGTGTTGCTTCTTTCTCAAAACTTTCCCTCATGCCCTTATTTATCGCTTGGCTTCCAGGAGGGACACCCCTTTTCTTGGTCTTCCTTCTCAGTCACCTTGCGGTGCCTCTTTATCTTCTTGACCTCTTCTCTCTACATTCACCTCCTACCTGAGCTGACCTAGCTGTCTAATGCTCTTATGTACTTTAAACTATCATTTACTAGCTGATAGTTTTCATAAGTTTATCACCAACTCCAACTTCTTCCCCCAACTCCAGGCTCCCATGATTTCTTATTTGGCATCTCCATTTAAACTTCCAAAGGAAATTTCAAACATAACTTGCCCCAAACTGACTCTTATGCTACCCGCCCCCGCCCCCCACTCCCGAAAAAAAATCCGTTTCTCCTATAATTTTCCACAGATCAATAAATGGCAAATCCTTCCAATGTTGATCAAGCTAAGAATCTTAGTATCATTCTTGACTCCTTATTTTCATGCCCACCACCAATCCATCAGTAAAAATCCAGAATGTGATCTCTTCATGCCACCTCCATGTTACTGCCCTGATAAAAGCACCCTTGTCTCTCTGCTGTGTGACGCTGGGTTACCTCTTCGGATTTCCTTGATGAAAATTAAGTGAGTTATTATTTGTAAAGTGGTCAACAGTGTCTATCACACATAAGTGCTTTTTAAATAAATAAAACATGCCTTGCACACAGAACTAGTTTTCTAACAGCCCTAGTCCCCCTACAGTCCATTCAGAACACAGCAGCCTCCTGATCCTTTTAAAGCCAGGGCAGATAGTCCTGTTACTGCTCTGCACTTCTCGGAGTGGCTCCCACCACCCTCCCCTGGCTCAATCTAGGACAGCTACTTTGTCCCATGACCACACCAGGGACTGTCCCCATCGGGTGTTTGCCCTTGCTTGGGCCTCCTTCTGATTAAATATTACTAAGTTAGGCCTCCTCTGGCCTCATTTACTCACTCTGATTTTTCGCCACATCTCCAATCACCTGACACTCTTACCTATTTAGTAGTTGATTGTCTCCCCTGCAATGTTCAATCTCCAACAAGGACTGTCTTGTTCATTACTTTATTCCTAGAGCCTTGTGCTTGTATACAGTAGGTGCTCAATACTTACTAAGTGAAAAGAATCCCTTCTCTGAATTCCCATAACACACATGTGTGAGTCATTCTTGTGGGACTTATATCACCTTTTATGTTGGTGGCAGGTTGTACTCTACTCTGAGTTCTCTGGGTTAGCAGAGGGTGCTAGGACATGATAGTAATTCCTGTCATGTATGCAACACTACAATTTACAATCCCCTCGTAGGTGACCTGATGTGATTCTCACAAGAGAGTGAGCAAGCTAGAGAGGGTAGGGTTAGCCTTCCAGGTCTCCTGCCTTCTAGAACAAGCTCAACAAATATTTATTGAATGAAGAGGGGTAAAGAAAAAGAATATCCGAGTCATTCTGTGGAGGCAGCCCCACTGGACAAATGCGCTGGTTCTCTGTAGCACGTGTAAAAATACAACACCTAACAGTTATTGATCATTATTACCAGTTTTCTAATCATTATCTGTGTCGCCCTCACAGCTATCCTGTAGCTGGTAGCTAAAAGGACATTTTTATGTCTTGTTCACCTATTATCTTTTGGTGCCTCAAACAAGGCCTGGTATTAGTAAGTGCTCAAGGCTCTTTCTTTTTATTATTCAATTCTCACCTAAGGATATTTTTTCCATTGATTTCTAGAGAGTGGAAGGGAGGGAGGAGGCAGAGAGAGACACAGATTGGTTGCCTCCCCCACGCGCCCCTACTGGGGCTGGGGAACCTGCCCCCGAGACACATGCCCTTGACCGGGCATCGAACCCGTGACCCTTCGGTCCGACGTTCTAACCATTGAAACAAACTGGCCATGGCCCTAGGCTCTTTTTTTAAGGGATCGGGCTCAGGTGCAGCGACTTGCTCAGGTCCCACACGTAGCAGCAGCGGTTTTCCATTTCAGGTTCACGCACTACACACTCTCTGGGCTGGGCTGGGCTGGCGGATAGCACCAGTTCCGGGTTCGCCGCGGGAGTGAGCGCGTGTCCCGGGTGGGGTGGGGAGGGACTGACCCCTCCCAGGCCCAGTGCCTTCCGCATCCGCGCCCGGGAGGCCCGCGGGCACGGGTCCCCCGA
>NW_005371012.1:744973-819727 GCF_000412655.1 Myotis brandtii | reverse complement strand
CTCTCCACCTCGGGGTGCAGGCTAGCCTCCTCCTTAGCCCACGCTGGACCCTCCTGGACCCTGGGCCAGGCACCCCCTCCGGTGACCCAGGCGTGCCCTCCCCTTCTCCTCCCCATGGCCCGGGCCAGGTCCCCCTTCCTCGTCCCTCTAATCGAGGCGAGGCCGTCGTTTCTCCCTCCCACGGCCCAGGCCAGGCCTCTGTCGCCATCCTCCATGGCCTCAGCCCGGACCCCCGTCAACTCCTGCAGTGGCCTCAGCCTAGACTTGTTTCCTCTCCCCCATGGCTTCAGCCTGAGTCTTCCCTGTCGCCTTGGTCATTAGTCTGGTCCTCCTCCTCCTCCGCCCATGCCTCCGCTTGCACGTCACCCCACCCCACCCCCATGACCCCCTTCCCAGGACTTCTCACCACTCTGAAGAGTAGCCCGCGCCAGCCCCCTTGTGTCCTGGGCTTTACCCTCCCCCCAGGGCCCTGCTCCCCTCCCTTCCCCTTCTGTGCCATCTCTGGGAAGCGAGGGGAGCTCTCCAGCCCGCAGTGGGGAGTGGGGTGGTCCCAGGGTTGTGCCTACTCACGTTTGGGGGTTGCCCCTTCTGGGGAAGCCGCCTGGGAGGGATGGAAGGCAGGGCGGGCATCTGTCCCCGGAAGGCAGCACGGCGCTCTGCGGGCCCTTCCGCGGGTGCGCGCGGGTGCGGTGCTTGCAGAGCGTCCTGTCGGCGGTCGGGCCCGCGTGAGCTGAGGGATGAGGGTGGGGGAGCCGGCAGGACAGGGATGAGCGCACAATCACCCTTGTGAGGCCGCAGCCCTGGGGGGAGCCGGCCGGCCCCGAGAGCAACATACGGCCTGGACACGATGCACCCCAGCAGGCGCAGCCTCCCTTTCCCCCTGAACTGTCAGCTCGTAAGGGTTGGAACTGCTGATTATGGAGGTGTCTTGGATCAGGTGAGCTAGTCTCGGAGGGAGAAGCTAGCTCCACGCGTGGTGTTTGTTTTGGTAATGAAGGCAGGTGCTCTCTGGGCGCTCTGGTTGGCCCGGGGTTTCACACAGGCCCACACATGTGCACCTGCTCTCCTGTCCACTTTGCAGCCTTGTGCAGAGCGGGCCCAGCACCTCGGCGGGAAGGGCTAGAGGGCTTCTGCCTCACATGGCCAAGGAACTTTTGGGGAGTGCGCTGGCAGAGCTCTGGCTGTCCACCTGCTCCTCCCACCCAGGCTGGGCAGACATTTGCATGTGGACTTTGGGCTCCAAAGGGTTTTGAGGATATTGGTTCCTTGTTTAATTAAGGGATGTTGCTGCTAAACTAGGATGACTAATTCAGACTGTCCAAGTTTTTTCCTGATGCCTTCCGGTATATTAATTAAAAACTTGGCCGTTGCCATGTTCCATGCTACTGGACTTCTCTTCATTGGCGGAGAACTGGCTGCAGGGGGTGGTGGCCCAGCCCTAGGCCTGTGTGGAGAGAGACACTTCTTAACAGACTTGGGTGAGGACTTTGAAAGTGGAGTGAGGTTTTGTAAATTTGTTCTTAGGACAAAAGCAGGGGAGAGTGGGTGGGGTTGCCAGGTGGGGCTACTCAAAGCTGGGAGGGGCATCTTGCCTTCGCCCTGGGTGCCAGATTCTCCAAATGTGATGGGAAAATGCCCTTAAATGACCCAGGAGGCTTCTCAAGAGGTTGGGTCTTGCTTGGACAGTCTGAAAGGACTGTGGGAAGGGTGGAGGAAAAGGCCTCCCATTTATTGGGGGGCTATGAGCTTCACCTATATCAGCTCATTTAATCCATATAGAGCCCTTTGAGGAATTGCTGTTTCTATTTTACAGGTAAAGAATTCTGCTGAGACTCAGAGGGTTGGATAACTTAAGGTGTTGCTCAGTCAGTGGAAGTGCTCTAAATCTGGCAGGCTCTAACTTTGTCCTTCCCATTGTCCCAGGCTGCTGAAGTGTGGGAAGATATAAAGAATACTGTTGAGAAAACATAATAATGGGGTGCGCAGAGATGCAGCATTTAGTGTCCTCTACCAACTGAGCTATTGAGGGAAGCACAGGAACATTTGTTGACTATGGATTGTGTGCTGTGTCCTTTGCATAGGGGACCTCGTTTAATAGTGAAGTAGTAGTATGGTGATGCAGGCATAGTTAGCTGGGGCCAGAACGGGAGCTCTTTGGGGTAGGGGATTTTTGTCTGTGTTTTCCATGGCTCTATCCCTGGCACTGAAGGAAGTGGCTTGGAGTGCTCTTTTTTGGGGTGTGTCTATGTCCATGAACTTAGCCTCTTGGAGTTTATACTCATTCTCTCAATGACTTGTTCTTAGTACAGCCCCCAGTTGATAAGTAATTTCTGACTGCTTATTGTCAAATTTATTCTCTACCAGAATACTATGACATGAACTGTGTAGACAGTTGGGGTAGGACAGAAGTGGTGGTGTGGGGTTGCAGCATAGGTAAATGAATTAAGAACACTGTGGTTTTTATTTTCAGTAGATTCGAAGATAGAGCAAATAGCTAGATCTCAGCTGTCCATGGAGGAAAAGAGCGGTTTGAGAATCTGAAATGCATTGAACTTTGAAGTAAATTCCATGATTTTTGTTGGCATCAGTTAAGAATGCATAGGCAAATGGAATTTATATGCATTCCCTTAGCAGGTAATAATGTTACCACTGTGTGTAAGTGCTTTGTAGTTTAAAGCATTTTTCCGTACACAACTCTAGCTTCTAACTTAGGGATTATTGTTCTAACTTGGAGTTATGATTCTGGTGCTGATGGTGGTGGGGCTGTCCCAGGGAAGGGATAGGTGAGGCCCCCTTATGAGTTGGCTCTCTGACTAACAGATGGTTTGGCCTGACAGAAGCTGATAGGTGATGCCTGTCATATTATTACAAAGTGAAACAGTATAGTTAACACTAATGTGTCTTGGCTGGTCTCCTGGTGTGGGTAGATACATCCCTCATGTATATATACAGCCCTGTTCATTTAAATCCAATTGGCCTCTGTTTGGTGGGATGCTTGAAAAAGTAGCCAACGATTGATAGTTTGAGATTAAGGAGATGATGAATCATACATCCGAAAGCAGATATTCTTGTTTATAACTTGGAAGTCCTATGTTTCTTTTACGTTCTGTGGGGGAGGGAAGAGGACAGATGACTGACAGCACAGAGAAATGGCTGGGGAGGTGCATCGACCATTGAGACTCCTGTCTCCCAGTTGGGGAAATGTTTGCTGTTAGACAAATACAAGTTAGGCAAATGCAGAAGTGTGTTGGGGGCTACCTGAAGCTACAGGATAACATTAATTCACCGTATATTTGTTAACTCTTCTCCGTGCTGCTTTATGTGCTGAGCACACAGTGATGAACAAGACAGGCAAGGAAGGGTCTGTGCCCTCACAGCTTACATTATTGGGGGTGGAGGAGGGGCACATTTAAAATGCCTAAAGTCTAAGGAGGAAGAGCCTTGTTTAATATGATTATAAGCACATCTGTGTGAGACATGGCAGGAGACTTAAGAGAAAGTTGGGGCTTGCGCCAGCTTCACTCCCAGATCCTTTGGAGTGTACCTGCCCTTGTCTCTGCCATCACTGTGGAAGTGAATTGCAGTGCACATCGTCTGTTCCTCTGCAGGACAGAAGCTCTCCCATCCACAAAGTCCAACCCTTCTAACCTGGGGAGCTACCATTGACGGAGGGTCTGTTGTGACCCAGAAACGTGACTAGGTTATACCTTATCCTCCGTTTTACTTACAAGGAACCTGAATCTTGAGTGAGAAGTTGAGTGACCAGTGTGAATGGCAGGCCTGGGACGCAGATCTGGTTCCACCTGACACCCGTGTGGACGCTCACTCTGTTTCTCAGAAACAGTGAGCACCAGGCTTTAGGGGTACAGGATTTTGTCCCATTTCTCCTTGCAGCAGATCCCAAGGAAAGTAGGGTGCAGAAGCCCAAAGGATGCAATTGCAAGATCACCTGTATTAGGACCAGCTAGAGCAGCCGTGGGCAAACTATGGCCCGCGGGCCGGATCCGGCCCGTTTGAAATGAATAAAACTAAAAAAAAAAAAAAAGACCGTACCCTTTTATGTAATGATGTTTACTTTGAATTTATATTAGTTCACACAAACACTCCATCCATGCTTTTGTTCCGGCCCTCCGGTCCAGTTTAAGAACCCATTGTGGCCCTCGAGTCAAGAAGTTTGCCCACCCCTGAGCTAGAGCAATGCCATTTCCAAACTTGGCCTTTAAAGGTTAATGTTTCGGTGTAAGGAGGTGGACATGACGTTTATATGACACCAGGCACGTGCCATGCACTGCACTAGGAGCTTTAGCCTAGTCCCCTAGTGTATCCTCCTGCAACAGCCTGGCCAGGAGGGGAGTTCAGCCTTAGGAGGGAGGCAGCATAATTTAAGAAGTTAGGACTTAGGAGCCAGACTGACTGCCTTGGGATAATAACAGTACCTCCTAATAAGGCTTTTGTGAGGATTAAATGAGATAATAATGCATGTCAAGTACTTCAAACAACATCTGGCACATAATTATGTAAGTATTAACTATTATTCTCATCACCATTTTACAGATGCGGTTCAAAGAGGTATGTGGTTAGTCCCTCTAATAGCTACTAAGTGAAGGAACTGGGTTTTCTGACTCCGGAGCTAGTCCCCTTTCCTCCACCCCTTGCTGCCTACTGAAGGCTCATTTCAAGTTTGCTTGGCTTTGGGCCATGCCTTGAAGGAAGACTTTCCCTAATGGAGTCTGAGGCTGTACCTCACCACAGAAGTCAAGGCTCCCTGTGCCCTGGCCACCACCTGTTGCCCCAGCCTGGCGCTAGGTGTCAGGTCTGATCCTGTGCCTGGTGGAGCCCCCAGGCTTGGAAGAAGAGGGTCAGGACTGGGGACAGCACATGTGAGCTCTGTGAGAGCAGGGACCTTGTCTGTTTGGTTGTCATTAACTGCCCCACACCTGGCACTGGTCGCCTGGTGCTTGGTAAGCGCTTCATGAACACTGAGTGAGTAAGTGGTGTGAGCAGAGAGGTGGCTGCGTTTTGTTTGCTGCCTGCTCCACAGAACGTGGGCTTGGCAGTTTTGGGTTGGAGTCCTGTCTCTGCCACTCAGTATGTGATCTAATCTCCCTTTGCCTCAGTTTCTTCTTTTTCAAATTTTTTTATTATTGATTTTTAAATTTTATTTGAGAGAGAGATAAACATCGATTTGTTGTTCCACTTATTTATGCATTCATTGGTTGTTTCTTGTCTGTGCCCTGACCCGGCCAGGGCCTCAGTTTCTTGAGGGTAACATTTTATAGGGATGCCAGGTGAAAGAAGTGAAATGTCTAATGTACTTAATCTGGTACCACAGTAAGTGGTAGCTGTGATTACTATTTGCCTTATTCTGCTTTCCATAGAGTAAGGGACACAAATAGAAGCCATAATCCCTGTCCTCTAATCCAAAAGGGGAGGCAAGATGCATCGAGAAAGTTAAGTGCAGCAGGAAGGAAGTGGTAATAGGAAAGACGGAACAAGGGCCACGCCTGCCATCCCTGCGGGTTTGACTTGCATTCCACCTCCTCCAGCAAGCCCTGTAGACCAGTGGTCACCAACCTTTCGGACCTCATGGACCACCAGTGGTCCGCGGACCACGGGTTGGTGACCGCTGCTGTAGACCACTCCAGCCCACACTCGTGAAGCCTGGGGAAACCTTGCCCAGGCAGAGAGGATGGGGTTGGGTGCAGTCAGGGAGAGGCCATTCTAGGTAGAGGTCTGGAACCAAAAGCAAGGTCAGGGGTTTGGTCTGTCTTGTGAGTTTGGGGACCAGCCATGGAGGAGACAGAGCGAGTTTAGGGACCTCAGTCTGGGGAGTGAGTTGTGGAGTGCCCGAGTTGCTAAGCTAAGGAGTTTGCATTTGGTCTGAGACAGTGTGGAGCCAGTTACATTTTTGACAGGGCAGGTAGAAATTTGAGGAGGCTGGCAGAGAGGCGGTATTTTAGGAAGAGTCATCTGGCTGGGGTTTGCAGGAAGGATCCGGGAAGTCCAAGAGGCATTTGCAAGCATCAGCTGTGCGGCTACAAAGGTCCTGGCCACTGTGCGACTGTGGATATGGAAAGGAAGGAATGGTTCAGAAAGATAGGACGGCAGAATGAGACGTGATTTACCACCTCTGGGGCTGAGGGTGACGTTTCTGTCCCCAGAGCTCCCCCATGAAGGCATTCTGATAATGGTTTATCATTGACCAGCGACTATTTCTGGTCAGTTCAAATCCTAAGATAGTGGTGTCTGCAAAGCCTGATTTTCTATTAACAACTGACTGGGGATTTCAGTCTGGATAGCCCAGTGATCCATCTGCCCAGCCATTCTCTGTCTGCCGTGGCACCAGATTTCTGCTCATTTTGCACGGCATGAGCATTGAGCTATGAATCAGGAGGCATGGTTTGATTCCTGGTCAGGGCATATGCCCAGGTTTCCGGCATGATCCCCGGTGGGGGGCGTGCTAGAGGCAGCCGATCACTGATTCTCATCATTGATGTTTTTATCTCTCCCTCTCCCTTCCTCTCTGAAATCAATAAATATATATTTTAAAAAATTTGCACAGCATTAGACTCTGGGCAAACAGATGTCGAAACCACCCAGTCTGCTGAGGGGGACAGAGACCAGAGCTGCAGAGTGGAGGTGCTACATGGTGGCTGTAACAGTGACAGGAGGTCTTTTTAACAGACCACTTTTTAATATCCATAGCAACCCTGCGAAGCAAGTTCTCACGTCACCCTCAGTCCACAGGCGAGGAAACCAGTCCTTCCTGGGTAGTGACTCACTTGTGCTCTGGTTACCAGGCACCTCTGCCTCTGGTGTTTTTTCCATTAGGTCACCCATTCATGGACGCTCTCTGAGCAGTCAGATAGGCTTGTTAGAATGTGAGTCTTAATGTTAAATGGAGGAGGCAGATGGAGCAGGTAAATCTGAGATTGTGACTGACTTGGGCATGAGTGCAGAACCAGGGTGGTAGAATAACAGCACAAGTGGGCGTAGGGGCTCGCTCGCCTTTCCCTTTCCCTTTCCCTCCCACTCCTGTCCCGATATCTCTGGAAATCTGTGAGGATTAGGTGAGTTTATGTGCAGAAAGTGTAGACTATGCCTGGAACTTTGTAATTACAGCAGGAGTGTTGGTTGTTACATGATTATTTTATCAATACAGGTGATTGATAAGTGGTGTTTCATTGAACCTCTCAGCCAACCTGGAAGGCAAGTGATAGCCCCTTGTTCTGCTGAGACCCCCAAAGAGATAGAGCCCTTACCCAAGGGTGGCAATCTTAAGGGCTTCCAGCCCTGTGTTTTCTGGCTGAAAAGTTCTTTTTTTTTTTTTTTTTGGCTGAAAAGTTCTTATTGCAGATGACAAGCAGTCGTTACCACTGGCTCAGACCCTGAACTTTTCCAACCACTGCTTATACTGCTCTGTGAAGCTTCCTCTTTTAGCATTCAACTCAGCACAACCCTTTTGAGTTCGGATCTGATCTGAAACCATTATATTATTTAACATTATTTGTCTCAGAGGTTCTCATAAAAAGATTTAGGCAGAGGACTCATTATAGTTACCAAGTGAAATATCTTTAATTAAAATTATTAAGGTCATGAAAAGATGCTTTTGCTCTTCCCTTTCTTCTGGGATATGTGAATAGCGAGCAGTCTCCTGTTGGAATTGAGCATTTCCTGGTGATGCCCAATGCCCTTTTCCCTTCTCATTCATAGCCATGATCGGTAGATGGGAGCAGGTCTGGATTGCTCACATCTGATGTTGCTACTCAAGGCTTCTCCATTATGAGGCTTTGGCCCTGATGGGATGTATCTGCCTTCGCTTGGACAGGCTTCCAGGATGCAATTTTGTGCTGAGAAACTGAAAGGAGGAGCTTTTATCCGCCACACACTCCCAGTGAAGTGGGATTTCAGGCCACCGTGGCCACTGAAGGAGCTACTCTTGAATGTTTCCCTGTCTCATATCTGGCTTGTTTTTTTAACAGTCTTTGCTTCTCTGCTGAGTATGGCTTACTGGCGACTCCCAGTCAGTGTGGGTCCCTGGGGCAGGATGCAGACCCATCATCAAGGAACATAAACCCTGACACAGCAGTGGCCAAGCTTGGCCACTTAGGTGCTTTGCACTGTTGAGAATTTCTTTTTTTTTTTTTTTAAATATATATTTTATTGATTTTTACAGAGAAGAAGGGAGAGGGATAGAGAGCTAGAAACATCGATGAGAGAGATCGATCAGCTGCCTCCTGCACGCCCCCCAGTGGGGATGTGTCCGCAACCAAGGCACATGCCCTTGACCGGAATCAAACCTGGGACCCTTGAGTCCGCAGGCCGACGCTCTATCCACTGAGCCAAACCGGTTCGGCTGTTGAGAATTTCTGAAGTGCACCGTCCTTCCTTGTGTATCCTCCTCCAGGCAGCTCCCATCTTGAAATCTCTTTCAGCCATAGTGGGTGTGGACCCCTGGTGGTCTCTGCCTTGTATTAAGTAGAGCACTCATGGACCAGAAACTAGATGTCGCCTGAGATAGCAGTCTTCATCCCTAACGTTATTAAGTAGTCCCTCCTGGATGCTCTATTAGTCACAGCAATAGCACCTTCCTTCTGCCAGTGTCTCTGCTGGATACCCACGGTCACTATCTCTAACTCTCTCAACTCCACCCCTGTGAAGCGGTTTCCTCATTGTGAAGTTCAGGAAACTGAGGCTCAGAAAGGTTTAGTGATTTGCCTAAGGGCATGTCTTAGGCTGCCATCCGTAGGGGTGCGCCTTTCTGAACAGCACAGTTATTCTTTGTCACAACCTCGTCATTGTGACAGCCCCTTATCTACCACTGTTGGTTGTTGAATGAATGGATGCATGTCTAGTAAGTCCTTAATGAATGTAAGGGCTCCTCCTCCATTAGGTTGACCCATGAAATTGCTGTTTTCTATGTTAGAAAAGGTGAATATCAGCAGTTCATGTAGGTCAGCCTAAAGCACTAAACCCTAGGGAGGGTTGAGTGTGGTGTGAGACTTTGTAGCAGTGTCCAGATCTCCCTTTGGGCTTGAGCCCTCAGCCACTTGTGGCTTCTCATGAAGTCAGTGTGGGCTCCTCGTCAGTCAGTGTCACTTCAGGTAGGAAGGACAAGCAAGCACGGAGGGAGCTGAGCGGGTCTGCCTCCGAGATGAGGTCAGCACATTCTTCATGCGTTCAGCCACTGCTGGCATTGAGTCTGTCTGGAGGTGCTGGCAGTGGGGGGAATAGTGATCTTAATTGCACTGGCATTCACTGAAGGCTCTGTACATGGGAGACACTGGGCACTTGGCCCAAAGTCACACAACTAGCCATCCTGGGAACTTTTGAAAGATCCCAGGCAGTTTTGATTCCAGAGTTCAGGGTCAGTGAAGGGCAGGTTCTGGAGTCAGACTGCCTGGGTTCAGGTCCAAGCACATAGACTTGGGCAGCTTCCTTCACTCTCTGCCTCAGTTTCTTTGTTTCACAGTGAAGTGGTGAGAATAAAAGTGTCTATTTCTGATGGATTTTATGAGGATTAAGTGAGTTAATACATGTAAATCCAGACACATGGTAACAGTAACTATTATTATTTAAAATATATTTTTATTTACTTCAGAGATGAAGGGAGAGAGAGAGAGAGCGATAGAAACATCAATGATGAGAGAGAATCATCGATTGGCTGCCTCCTGCACACTCCACACTGGAGATCGAGCCTGCAACCTGGGCATTGTGCCCTGACTAGGAATTGAACCGTGACCTCCTGGTTTATAAGTCTATGCTCAATCACTGAGCCATGCCAACTGGGCTTTAAAATTTTTTTAACTTTATTATTACTATTTTTTTAATAACTATTATTATTTACATCAGTAATAACACTGTGTGATTATCACTGACAAGGACTCAGCATGCTATGAGAGCCAAGAGAGACTGCAGGTGTGGAAGCTGTTGGAGAGAGTTTGGACCTTGTGTTGATGCTTTATTTTGAATTGGAGGCATTGCTTTTCCCACAGCTCAGTGGAAAGCCTTGTTGGTTATGGGCCTTGCAGAGCATACACCTGCCTCTCTGTGAACAAGTTGTTTCAAATGGCACTGCCAGGTGATAATAAAAGTCACTCTTCTGGAAAATGGCTTAATTGTTTTTCTTTCTCTTGGTATGAGTGGCCAACCCTGGAGTGCCAGTTACATATGGTACCCAGGGCCTTTGAGAGGAGCAGGACCTGGTGCTAATCAGTGACTCTCATCTCAACCCCCGTTCCCCAGGTCCTGTGCTTATTTTTTTCTAATCAATTTTCTCATTTTTTCGGAAGGTGGCAGGCAAGTTGTCAGAGGTACTGTACTCTTTGTGAACCACCAGAAACCTGCAAGATTCTGCTGCCTCGGGTTTAATGTTTTATTTTAAGGGCATGTGTTTGATTTTAAGGCATGTAGAATGTTTGGGTATATGAAGGAGGCAAGATAAAGGAAATGGTAAAAAACAAACAAAACCAATTGTTGGAAGGTGGCCCGATATAGGATAGTGGAAGGAGACTCAGGGATCTGAATCCCACTGTGGCTGCTTCTGTACTGTGTGAGCTTGAACTAGGTACATCATCTCTCTGAGCCTCAACTTCCTAATCAGTAAAGTGGACATAATATTTCCTTCACAAGGTAATTGACAGGATTAAATAAGAATAATGTAAATGAAGTGCTGTAACTCAAGCCCCATATGGGCACTTCATACATGCTCATTATTATCTGTAGGAATTTCATCATTTGTCATGCAAATGAGTACCATTCCACTGGGAAGAAATTTGGATTGAATCTAAAAAAATCCTTATAGTAAGGACTACCATAAATGTAAGATGTAGGTATAATGATCACTCTAAGGCAGCAGTTGCCAACCTTTTGGACCTTACGGACCACCGGTTGGTGACCTCGGCTCTAAGGAGAGGCTCAGACTTGCTAGCTTCTAGGGTGGTTGTGGGCACAATTGCCGTGGTTGGCAAACCGCGGCTCTCGAGCCACATGCGGCTTTTTGGCCCCTTCAGTGTGGCTCTTCCACAAAATACCACGTGCGGGCGCGCACGTACAGTGCGATTGAAACTTCGTGGCCCATGCGCAGAAGTCGATATTTTGTGGAAGAGCCGGTATTTTGTAGAAGAGCCACACTGAAGGGGCCAAAGAGCCGCATGTGGCTCGAGAGCCGCGGTTTGCCGAGCCGCAGTTTGCTGACCACTGGCTTAGAGGATTTATCATGCTTGCACTGCTTCAGCCCCTGTGAAATGAACACTATAGACACCATCCCATGAATCTTTACCATAGCCCTGGTCATGCCCCCATTTGCAGATGTAGAAATGGAGGCCTAAGAGGTTCAGAGGTATCTTGTACAAGGTCACACAACTAGTAAGGGGCAGAGGAGACCTTTAAATTGGTCCTTCTGATTCCAAAATCTAGCCCAGTGGTCGGCAAACTGCGGCTCGCGAGCCACACGCGGCTCTTTGGCCCCTTCAGCGTGGCTCTTCCACAAAATACCGGCTCTTCCACAAAATAACGACTTCTGCGCACGTGCTATTTTGTGGAAGAGCCACACTGAAGGGGCCAAAGAGCTGCGTGTGGCTCGCGGTCCATGGTTTGCCAACCACGGATCTAGCCCTTAATACACTCTGGAAGTTGGCCCAAGGATGTCGTTTTTATGTATAGAGGAAAGTGCTTTATGTTGATGGTTCAACAAATGTTCTATAGCATTTTTTAAAAGTTTGCAGCTCAAAGCAGACTATTTGTTAAGTGGCTGTTACTAGTTTTGCTTTGATGATTTGGAGCGCATGTTAAAATGCAAGAATGAGCTTGCAGCTTCTCATTTAAAAGGGAGCCTCATTTCCCACATAGTAACTTCTAACCATGCTCAGGGTTTGAATCACTCTTGAGGCATTGAGTACTGTAGGTTTGGTTTTTTTGTTTTTTTCCTTCTCTGCCCTCCGTCCTCTTCTCTGTGTACATCCAGGTGGACTCTGAAATGATGAACAGAGTATGGGGTTAATATCTGTTAGTGATCATGCTAGCTTTTGAACTTGGGGCCAACTTACTCCACGCCCTGGCAGTGTCTTAACTTGCAGCTAGGGCCAGAACTAAGCAGAGAGGCCATAGTTAGATGCTTACCTAGATCGCCAACAGAAAACGAATTAGTCCAATCCCAAGAGGTTCAGCCACACACACACAGGTTTTTTATCTCAGAGCGCTGGGCTGTGGTTGTCAACACCTGCTCACAAGATGGGCAGGATCTCCACGTCCTAAGTTCATGGCAGCCTGTGTTACCTTTCATCATATTTGGCAATAGTTGAGATTCCTGGGAAAGGGGTCCAGTCTTCACATTTCCTTAATCACTTTGATTTCTTCATTCTTTCTTTTAAATAACTTCCTCCAGAGGCATTTATCTAGTAGCTAGAATTCCCTTGTCCTTTGCCTATGATAAAACTGGCTGGATAGGTGTGTTTATTTTTCTCCCCATGTTGATGGACGATGGTTTCTGGGCTTGCTGAATTCCAGATGGAGAGCACACTGAAGCATTGTGGGAATTTCCCCCAGGATCATGCTTTTATTTTGATACCACAGTATTTGTTTGGTACATATTGATTGTTGAGGAAGCATTTCCTGAGATAACAGACAAGAACTGGTTGCCATGGTCCCTAAGGAAGGGCCCTCCCATCATATGACTAACTGGCAGAACATGGACACATAAATAGTGTTGGACCTTTCTGGGATGCACTCAGAGTGCTTTGTGAGGCTTGACTGTTACTCCAGCACCCCTGGAGGCATTACATTAACAAATAAAATTCTGTGAGTTGAATTCCATTACATGCCATAGTCTCTAAGGAAAGAAAACATGATTTCCAAGCCTCAGGTGATGGGCTGTGTTGGAACAAGTACAACCAGATTCCAGACCACCTGAAGCATTCAGTAGGCCCCCAGAGTTAATAAGGAAAGGAAGGCAATGGCATCCCTTACTACTAACTTCAGTTGGCACTTCACATGCATTATCCTATAGCAGTCCCCACTATCGCAGGGGATTTGTTCCAAGACTCCCAGTGGGCCTTAGCTGGTTTGGCTCTGTGGATAGAGCATCGGTCTGCAGACTAAAGGGTCCCAGGTTCAGTTCCGGTCAAGGGCACATCCCCGGGTTGTGGGCTCAATCTCCAGTGGGGGGTGTGCAGGAGGCAGCCAGTTAATGATTCTCTCTCATCATTGATGTTTCTATCTCTCTCCCTTTCCCTTTCTCTCTGAAATCAATAATAATATAGATATAGATATAGATATATACATATATATAAATAATATATATATATACATATATATATTTTCCAAAGGTCCCCCTTAGACCACGTGTCTTCTGGCCATCATTCTGTACGTCCTTCCTGACGAAGCCGGGGCTAGAGGAAAGCAGCCTGGGTCCCAGGTGCCTGTGGGCAGCCCAAGGGAAGCCAGCCCGGGTCCCAGGTGCTGGAGGGAAGCCAGTGCTGGCAGCCGGGGGAACTGAGGCCTACTCTTGCACGAATTTTCATGCATCGGGCCTCTAGTATATATATAAAAGACTTCCAGTGGATGTATGAAACCGGGGATGGTACTGAACCCTGTATATGCTAATGTCTTTTTCTATAATACAGGGTGGGGCAAAAGTAGGTTTACAATTGTGAGTACACTAAACACAGCTTATTCTTGTATTATTAAATGTTCATATGGAAAATAATATAATATTTAATAAATAATACAAGAATAAGCTGTGTTTAGTGTACTCACAACTGTAAACCTACTTTTGCCCCACCCTGTACATACCTTTTCACTTAAAGGTAACGCTTATGGCTTCCCTTTGTCATATCCGAATTGCTAGCATTACTACTCTTCTGCTTTGGGGGTCATTAGTTAGTAAAATAAGGGTGACCTGAACACAAGCGCTGCGATACCTCGACGGTTGATCTGATAACCAAGGTGGCTACTAAGTGACTAATGGGCGGGTAGCATATACAGGAAATGCTGGATGAAGGGATGATTCACATGCAGGCAGATGGAGCAGATATTGGAGATTTCATCACACTAAGAATAGCATGCCATTTAAAACTTATGAATTGTTTATTTCTGGAATTTTTCACTCAATAGTTTTGGATCATGGTTGACTGTAGGTAACTGAAACCATGGGAAGTAAAACTGTGGATAAGGGGGGACTACTATATTTTATCAGTTTAGTTCCCAAATTCTCCTAGCATGGGATCTTATGAATTTAGGATCCTGTGACATTATGTAAATTACAAATTATATAAATTTAGAAATGTATGTAAATTGCTAATAAGTTGCAGAGCCAGCTGCTCTGACTTTAAACCTTATGCCTTTGACCTCTGTTTTGTTGTGGAATTTTTACTGCTCAAGCAGGGCCTGTGGCTTGTTCAGATCCCACAGTAAATCAGTCACTAGGCAGCTGGGGCGAGGTCCTGTGCCTAACACTTTAGAATCTGGACTCTACACTCCGAGGTAGGCCAATGTTTCATCTGCCACATAAACTTAGGCTCATTTGAAAACATATTTGAACGTGCTTCTCCAGATGCATGGAAAGACCACACTTTCCAATATGATGCTGTGAAAGAGCTTTCTGGCAATTGGATTGACCAATCCAGAAAGCTAGTGCTCTGAGGAGGGACAGGTCTGGATTCAAGCCCGGGCCCTTTTCATCTATAGCTCCTCTTTTGTTATCCTATATAATAAAGCGGTAATATGCAAATTGACCATCACTCCAGCACACAAGATGGCCGCCCCCATGTGGTCAAAATGGCTGCCCCCATGTGGACACAAGATGGCCTGCAGGGGAGGGCAGTTGTGGGCAATCAGGCCAGCAGGGGAGGACAGTTGGGGAGGACCAAGGCCTGCAGGGGAGGGCAGTTGGGGGGGACTGGGTCAGCAGGGGAGGACAGTTAGGGGTGACCAGGCAGGCAGGGGAGGGCAGTAGGGGCAACCAGGCTGGCAGGGGAGCGCAGTTAGGTGCGACCAGGCCTGCAGGGGAGGACAGTTAGGGGCAACCAGGCTGGCAGGGGAGGGCAGTTAGGGGCAATCGGGCCGGCAGGGGAGCAGTTAGGTGTCGATCAGGCTGGCAGGGGAGTGGTTAGGGGGTGATCAGGCTGGCAGGCAGGCAGGCAGGCAGGCGAGCGGTTGGGAGCCAGCAGTCCTGGATTGTGAGAGGGCAGTCAGACATCCCTCGAGGGGTCCCAGATTGAAGATGGTGCAGGCTGGGCTGAGGGACACACACACACACACACACACACACACCCCGTGCATGAATTTCGTGCACCGGACCTCTAGTAATGTACATAGGAGACATGAATCACAGTAGCAAATATCCACTGAAAAAGTGGATGTTCACTAGTAGGTTAAAAAATGATCTTACATCAATACACTGGGATGCATTGCAGCCCTTAAAATGCGAAATATGAAGACTATGTAGCAATGTGGAAAAGGTTTGTTGAATAAAGTAGAGTCCTCATAGCTGGGTAAAATGTTCATATTAGAATACCTATCTCGTGGGGTTGTGGTGAGGATTAAACAAGCAGTTTGTAAGCCCTTTACTCTCTATTAGTTGCAGTGGATATCTGTATCTATCTATCTCTGTTTGTGCACACAGACATAGGTGTGTGTATATGTTTCCCTTCTTTCGAGATGCCTTTTTAAAAAAATATATTTTTATTGATTTCAGAGAGGAAGGAGAGAGAGAGAGAAGAGATACAAACATCAATGATGAGAGAGAATCATTGATTGGCAGCCTCCTGCACACCCCCTACTGAGGATCAAGCCCTGATGGGTCTCAAACTGTGACCTCCTGATTCATAGGTCACTCAATCACTGAGCCACACCGGCCGGACTTGAGATACTTTTTTAAGATAAATCCTCAGGAGTGGGATTATCTGGCTGACAGGAACTTTTGTCTCCACACATTTTCCCCAGTTACTTTGCTCTCACAGTGTTGTCTTAGTAGCTGTGGCCTCAATGGCTGATCTCTAGGGCCCTCTGATCTGACCTTGTCCTCTCTGCCCAGCGAGCTTCATTTCCTCACTGTGGCTCCCTGTTCTGGCCGAGGGTAGAGAGATCCTTGCTAATGAACTTTTCTTTACATTGTCTATTTTCAAAAATAAATTAATTCATTAATCTACTTAAATCCTCACCTGAGGGTATGTTTTGATTGATTTTAGAGAGGGAGGAAGGGAATGATTAAGAGAGAGAGAGAGAGAGAGAGAGAGAGAGAGACATCGATGTGAGAGGAACATCAAGTTTCTCCTATATTTGCCCCAGCCAGGGATCAAACCCACAACCTAGGTATGTGCCCTGACAGGGAATTGATCTCGTGACCCTTTGGTGTACAGGATCGAGCTCCCACCAACTGAGCCACCTGGCCAGGGCTAAAGTAAATTAGGAGGGAAACTTTGTCATTACCATAAATGGAAAATCAGTATCAATTTTCATGAGTAGCAAGTAAAAATTGGAATAAACATATGTAACTATTGATATAAAAGACTTTCATCTGCGGGCCATGAGTGTCTGGCTTGTTTCTGTCTCTGGGCCTCAGCTTGCAGCATCTCCCTTTTGCCTTCCTCCTTTCTGGTGTCTATCCCACTTACCTTCTAGGACCTGACTCTGTCCCCCCTCATCCACCAAGCCACCTCTGACTGCCACAGCCCTCCACATCTGTCTGCCCTTCCATCTACCCATCCTTCCAAACAAACATTTAACAATGGTATGTGCTCCAATTGGGCTAGGAATAAAGATACTTTCCATCTCTACAAGGAGACTGTTCAGGTGGGGACAGTCAGACAGAAGAACCTGTGGAATGGGAGGTAATTGGTGTAAGGGTTTGTGTGCAGGTGCATTAGGAAAGGTGTCTGGCCGAGGGGGTTCAAGGCTGGGTTCCCAGAGGGAGGTGTTTTGTTGGAGCCAAGATGAGAGGACTCATTTGTCAGGAGGATGAGGGGTGGGTATAGACATGGCAGGAAGAGAGAACAGTGCATGCCAGAAATCAGGTGCAGGAGAACATAGCATATTTAGGGAAACCAACAGTAATTTAAACTCACTGCCAAATGAGAAGATTCATATGAAATCTTTAACTTGGTCATGTGTCCTAGTTATCCCAAGAAGTAAGGGTGCCAAGTGGCCTTCCTGGCTCCTGGAGGGGATGCCAGCCTGCTGGGACCTCAGAGAAGGTGATGGTGGTGGGTGTGGTGGCAAAGAGGCTCACTTTCTACATCTATTTCTATCAGAACTGTTTGCTCTTTGGACCAGTAAAGGGAGCGAGTGTGTGATTGTTTTGGGCTTAGGTGGGTTCACATGAGTATTTTGGCATAAGAAATAAATTGTAAAGGAAATTAGCTTGTGTACCAGTCATATCTTTGGAAAACCACAGATGCTTACTGAGTCTTTTAGGGTCCTTCTGTGTAAGTGAGGCTTGGTGAATGGGCCTCTGACCTGTTTTGAAGAATGTTCAGTTTACTAATGAGGGTGGGGTGGTGGGGGGGGGGGCAGCGGCACAAGTTGTGTGTTTGCTTAGAACACATTTTATTAAAGCCCTTTTTATTTTTACCTTCCCTGGTTCCCTTGTCTTCTAGATCCCAACACCCCCCCAATAACTTTTTTATAAGAATATGCAGATTTGCATAAAAAGGAAAGCTAATGAGGTCTTCCTTCTTATGTTCTGGTAGTGCTATTAGCAGACAATAAGGACTTAGAAAACTAAAACCATTGTTTAAAAACAGAAATTAGACTGTGTGTTGTTATCTTCTGTGATGATGGAAATGCTCCATAGGTAGCCACTAGCTACGTGTGGCTCTTCAGCACTAGTGTGGCTAGTGGGATCAAGGAACTGAGCATTTAATTTTAGTTAACTTAAATTTAAATAACCACGGTGGCTAGTGGCTTCTGTACTGGATAGTGCAGGTCCAGATGGGTGTTGACTCCCATTGAGAAATTGTCTTTAACTTAAATTATTCTAGAGCCATAGGGAGTAATATCATTAATCTGAACTATTTTAAATGATTTCTAAGCAAATTAAGCAAATATGTTATTTCATACTAGAGGCCTGGTGCACGAAATTTGTGCAGGCGGTGGGGGGGGGGGGGTCCCTCAGCCCGGCCTGCACCCTCTCACAATCCCGGACCCCTTGAGGGATGTTGTACTGCCAGTTTAAACTGGCAGTTGGGCATCCCTCTCGCAATCTGGGACTGCTGGCTCCTAACTACTCGCCTGTCTACCTGCCTGATCGCCCCTAACCACTTGCCTGCCTGTCTGATTGCCCCTAACTTCTCGCCAGCCTGCCTGATCACCCCTAACTGCCTCTGCCTGCCTGCCTGATTGCCCCTAACACTCTGCCTGCCTGATTGCCCCTAACTGCCTCTGCCTTGGCCCTTGCCCCCGCCTCCCGTGGCTGCCGCCTCTGCCTCAGCCCCCACCGCCGTGGCTTCGTCCGGAAGGTGGTCCGGAAGGTTGTTCAGCTGTCCGGTCTAATTAGCATATTATGCTTTTATTATTATAGATGGGGTATTATTTATACACTATATTCAGTGGGTGCCCACTATTTATAAGGCATTGTGGTAAGTGGATAATCAGAAGTTATTTAACACTAGAGGCCTGATGCACGAAATTTGTGTAAGAGTAAGCCTTCGCAGCCCGGGCTTTGTCTGGAAGGTGGTCCGGAAGGTCGTCCAGACGATCCTTCCGCTGTTCAGCTGTTCGGTCGATTTGCATATCACACTTTTATTATTATAGATACTTCCTTGAGCATCAGTTTCCCCATCTATAATGAGGGTATTGGGCTAAGTGGGCTTTTTAAAGTCCTTTCTTGTGCAGCCATTTTAATGATTTTGATTTTTGTCTTTAATAGCAATAGTACTTATTTATTGAATACTCCTGTGTGCCGGGAAGATATTCAAGACATTAAGTAAATTTGTTATCTCATTTATATGTAATAATTTAGTCTTCATTTGTTCCAATGAGACTGTGTGTTGTTATCTTCATTTCATATGTGAGGACATTGAGGCTCAGTAAGGTTTAAGTAATTTACTTGTAGTTATGTTACCGGTTAACTGTAGAGTTCAGGTGCCCACTCAGGGATGCCTCATTTCAGCTCATCTTCAGTTAAATCTTTGTTTATGCACAGGCTATTTTAAAAATAGATCCATCTTCATAAGCATTTACAACTCTTGTTTTATGTAAAAGTTCAATCATTTCTTTTTTTTTTAAATAGACTTCGCTGTAGTGCTCACGTCAGGAGTCAGTGACTGTGAGTGGTTAGGAGTGAGGAGAGCAGGTGGCATGGGTGGAGGCCAGCTCATCTGGCAAGCCCATGTCCTCCTCCTCCGCCATATCCATGAAAGGCCTACTTTGCACACGCTCCTACTGGGATGTGGTCTGGATGCCCATGCTCAGCTCAGGCTAGGCAAACTTCAGCTTCTGCCGGGGCCAGGGAAGGGGGTATGCTGGGGGAGAGATGCAGAGGCAGAGTGTGGTTCTCAGACATTCTCTTGTTCCCATTGCCACAAGGCAAGAGACCCATGGCGAGGCCACCAGTGTGGAGCCCAAAAGTTGACTCCACTTGTTCACTGGCTGGGTACCCATGTGCAAGTCATTTCACCTCTCAGAGCCTGTGAGGATCCATTCCCATATCCACCAATAATACTTCTGGAAACTCTCCCATAGCTCACTCTGTTCTGGGTCCTGGGGTCCAGCAATGCATAAGAGAAAGCTCTGCCTTCATAATGCCTGCATTCTGATTGATGATGAGCTTACTTTTCTCCTGTCCTTGAAATAGAGGTGCCAGTCTCTAACCTACCTCGTGGGTTTGTTTTGAAGAATAAATGAGATTCCTGACTAACACACAGCTCCTGGTGCCCCTCCCCAGAGATGGTTCCACAAGGCCAGTACTCTATCATTTTGTGGACCTTTTCCTAGAGACTTTGGCTTCAGCCTGCAGCTGGCCCTCATAGCTCTTCTGAGAGGGCAGTACCCTCTTTAGCTGCGCAGTATGACACATGATATGGTGAAGCACCTAGTACAGTGCCTAGCCTGTGCTGGTCTCCCAGTACATGGTATTTCTTTCTCCCTCCTGTTTTGTATAAAGAAATACTACCACGTTGAAGCTATGAAGTAGGGCTTGGAAGCTGAGTGAGGACTGGTAGGAAGTTTTTAAAAGAAGTAAATCAAAGCAAATTTCTTACTCTTTTTAAAAATACTACAATTTCCTTCTTGTTTTTCTGACTACAGACGTACTACTTATTCTACTTAAACAACATACAAATATGTCACTTGGAAAATGAAACCACTCCTTAACTCCAACCCCTAGAAATACTACAAATAGAGTTTGATACATTGTCTATACATATCTATATCTATATCTATCTATCTTTAAATATATTTTATTGATTTCAGAGAGGAAGGGAGAGGGAGAGATAGAAACATCAATGATGAGAGAGAATCATTGATCACCTGCCTCCTGCACGTCCCCTACTGGGCATCTGGCCCACAACCTGGGCATGTGCCCTGATTTCCTGGTTCATAGGTCGATGCTCAACTGCTGAGCCATACCAGCCAGGTGCAAATGCTTATATTTTTAAAAAATGGTTCCATCTATACTTAGTCTGCATTTTCTCTCCTTCAGATTAGTTTTCTGCACACAAGGAATCAGGGGACTTTGTTAAATAAAATTAGCCTTGTCCTGAGGCCAGAAAAGGGAAGCAGACAGCCTCTAAGACACTGGCCTGGAAAACGTAGGTCCTGGTTGAACTTTGGAGACCTTTGGGAGGTGTCACAGCAGAGGGAGAGGGGAAATCCAGGAGGGCAGAGCTTCTCCCCACCACACGCTCTTTTTTTTTTTTT
The DNA here is from genome assembly GCF_000412655.1 of Myotis brandtii. Classification (NCBI taxonomy): domain Eukaryota; kingdom Metazoa; phylum Chordata; class Mammalia; order Chiroptera; family Vespertilionidae; genus Myotis; species Myotis brandtii. Next base: position 798,871 of record NW_005371012.1, on the reverse strand, counting down.
TTTTAAATATATTTTATTGATTTTTTACAGAGAGGAAGGGAGAGGGATAGAGCGTTAAAAACATCGATGAGAGAGAAGCATCGATCAGCTGCCTCCTGCACACCCCCTACCGGGTATGTGCCCACAACCAAGGTACATGCCCTTGACCGGAATTGAACCTGGGACCCTTCAGTCCACAGGCGACGCTCTATCCACTGAGCCAAACCTGCTAGGGCCCCACCACATGCTCTTAAAAAAACCCTCCAATGTCTGATTTTACATCCTGGCTTTCCTGACCTGGTGATAGCTTTCTGTCCTTTGAATATATAACAGAAGTGCCATCTCCACAGCGTGGGAGGAGAGCCTGCCTGCTGCTCTCAGAATTGGGCTTCTGAATGTGGTGGAACTGACCTTCATTGGGTGTTCTATCAGCTGTTTCGCATCCTCTTAGAAGAATCTCTCTACTTTTTTGGATTACAGAATTCTAAGATTGACATTTAGACTGATTGGCTTGCTTGCCCACATATGTGTGATGTTTCTTTATATCAAAGAGTGCATGGTAGTGTAGATTAAGGACAAATGCTGTGAATGCCTACGATACTTAAAACTTAATTATAAAACTATAAAGTTGAACCATATGAAATTGCCATTTTTGTAGACCAAAATTGATCATTGTCCATTTTATATGTTTCAACTTAACAATTCATTTTGCAAAGTTTGGATCATAGAAGGAAAAAATCACTAGTCACAGTTTCATTTTTTATAAGTCCTTTTATTTCTTTTATACATGTAGCTTTTTTATTAGTTATGGTCCTAGACTATCTATAGTTTATCTTCGTTTTTAAAGATTCATATGGCCAAACAACGAGATATCACACACAACTATTAGAATGACCAAAATCCCAAACACTGGCAACACCAAGTGCCGAACAGGATGTGGAGCAAAAGAACTTGCATTCTTTGCTGGTGGGAATGCAAATTTTGGAAGATAATTGGCAGTTTCTTTGAAAACTAAACATATTTTACCATGTGATCTGACAATTGCACTCCTTGGTATCTACCCAAAGGAGCTGAAAACTTCCACACAAAAACCTGCCTACAAATGTTTATAGCAGCTTTATTCATGATTGCCAAAACTTGAAATCAACCAAGGTGTTCCTTAGAAAGTGAATGGATAAACAGTGGTACATTCAGACAATGGAATATTGTTCAGCAATAAAAAGAAATAAGCTGTTGCTCAGCCGGCATGGCTCAGTGGTTGAGCATTGACCTATGAACCAGGAGGTCACGGTTCGATTCCTGGTCAGGGCATATGCCTGGGTTGTGGGCTCGATCCCCAATCTGAGTCATTCAGGAGGCAGCTGATCAATAATTCTCTCTTCATTGATGTTTCTATCTCTCTCTCCCTCTCCCTTCCTCTCTGAAATCAATTAAAAAAAAAAAAAGAAAGAAGCTTTCAAACCACAAAAAGACATGGAGGAAACTTACATGCACGTTACTGAGTGAAACAAGGCAGTCTGAAAAGGCTGCATACTGTGTGATTCCCACTGTATGACATCTGGAAAAGACAAAACGATGGAGACAGCGAAAAGACCAGTGGTTGTCAGGTAAGGGAAGAGGGAGGGATGAATAGGCAGGGCACAGGGAATTTTTAGGGCAGTAAAATTGTTTTGTATGATACTCTGTATGGTGGATACATGTCACTATATATACATTTGTCCAGACCCATAGAATGTGACCAGGAATGAACCCTAATATAAACTGTGTACTTTAGGTGATGATGTGTCCGTGTCAGGCCATCAGTTGTTAAGATAAGTCTCAATGGCTGTGCCGTACTCCTTAGAGACGATAATCGACACAGCATTAGCTTCCCTGATATTCTATCTTTAGGTTACTTCCAGTTTTTTCATTATAAACAGTGTCACAGTGACTGTGGTTCTTTATGCAGTTTCCTGTGTATTTGGATTCTTTTGTAGGATGGACTCCCAGGAGTATTATTGTGTCAGAGTATGAACACTTTCACACCTCTTGACAAATATCACCAAAGTGTCATGCCGTGTCATAATGCCACCAGCAATACGAGTGTGCTTTTATTGCTTCTTTGTCAACCTTGAGTGTTTTTCTCCCTTAATTTCTAATAGTATAATAGGTTATAAATAGTACCGTATTTTTCATTCATAGCTTATCAAACTTGAATATTTTTGTCCACTTATGTGTTTGCTAATTTCACTTCCTGTCATTTCTCCCCACCTTTGAGCCATATGTGTGTATGCGTTCTTGTACCAAATTAGAGAATTATCAGTAAGTAGTATTGTACGAACAGAGCTCTCCAGTGTACACGGTGGATTACACAGTGCCCTCTGAGCCATTGTTTGGGGAATTAGGGGTGCCTAATTAGTGCGGATCAAGGCAGGAAGCAAGTGCTATGGGCCTTGTCTACAGTCCCCCAGGCCCAGTGGTGATTTCTGTGCCATCTTCTTCCTTCAGCTGTTCCGTGAACTCAGCTGAAATTCGATCACATTACAGTATGGTTAAGGGGACTAATTAGCCATAAACCTCAGGAAATTTGAAAATTAAAGAGTCCATTAATCCCAAGGCCCCTCCCTTTGTGAATGGCTCTAATTCCCCTTGGTTTGCTTGATTTTCCTGCTGTGCTTTAGTTCCAACGAGACTTGCATAGAGTGACTGGCCTTTTTGCTGGAACTTCCTGCCTTTCTGGGGTTAAATGTACCCTTTAAGCTGCCCCTCCCTCCTCCCCCCACTGATTGAGCTAATCTCTAAGTAATAGCATGGAATGCTGGTCATTATTCCATTTCCTGGATGAAAATCCTCAGGAGTACTTTAAGGTGAGTATAATGGCCCTTGTTAGTGCCTCTTAAACCATCTTGTGACCCAGAGGAACAAAGATGACCTGTGCAATTGCACCTCTCGCTGAAGTCGAGTTTCAGACTAAGCACTCCCATTCCTTCTCCCTTTAAATGGTTAGTGGTCTTGGGTTGCGGTTTTTGTTCCTGTGGTCTGAGCAGTTCTTGTCCTAGGCTGCCTTGTTCCTCCTTCCCAAAGAGGCCAGGGGGCAGCCTAGTGAAATACCCAAGGTTTGAGGATGTTGTGATTAGATGGGCTGATGATTAAAGACAGGCTGGACCGTGAGCTAGAGTCCCTCTTTCTGGGTGGTTCTGCATTCCACCTAAGGCCATTTATTTATGAACGTTTAAGGGAACTTGAGCCTGGGATCTTGGAAAAATCTTACTGTATGCCAGCCTCTGTGTGAAACTAGAGAGCTATCTTGTATGGGGTTTTTTTGTGTGTCTGTGTGTATGTGTGTGTTTTTCCTATAGAATACCTGATCCTGCCTTGGATTTGCAGCTGACCTTCTTTTGAGAGGTTTTAGGAGTATTCAGAGATTATTTTTGTATTTCTTTCTTTTCTTTTTATGTCTTAGAGCTTTTTCTTCTCTTTTCAACTCATTTCATTTACTATAGCAGCAGATTGCTGGTTGCCTTAAGATTAGGAGCCTTAAAAAAATGATGAGCCTTGCATATAAGAACCTATAAGATACAGGAAATTGGTCTTCTCATGTATATAACTTGCTCAGAGACTATGACGTCTTCATGGCTTGAAAAGAAAGAAAGAATGTGGTAGCCTTTGTGGTGCTAGACGTGACCATCACGAGAACCTGTGAGTGTGCTAGCCCTTTTGGAAGGATTTAAGATGAGCAGCACATTCGGGCTTTGGGGCTCTTTTCTCTCCTTAGCTCCTCAGTGACTTTTATAGAACAGGCAAATGCCAAGGCCCACCATGGCAAATCCATGATCTGATGAACTGGCCAGGCCAAAGAGACCCAGGGTATGGCAGAGCTGTGGGTGTCCTCCTTGTCCTGAACCATCATGTATTATAGCGTCAGTTAAACCAGTGATGTTGAAGACTAACTGTCCCGAACCATAATGTGGAGATCAGCGAGGGTTTCCTGCTTGTCTGGACTCCATGACCTGTTGGGCAGACCCATTGGGTGGCACAAAGAAGTCCTCTCAGATTGGCCTCTTTTAGTGAATAAAGTTTATTTATTGAGTTAAAAAATAGAAATGGAAATAGACTATCCCCAAGTCTTTGGTGGGCGGAGCCCTTGGGGATCCCTGACACCCTAATTAGCAGTTGCTGGTGTTGAATGCTTTCGTTACCACACTCCACTCTCGTTAGCATGTACTCAGCACAAATATGGCTTTTCATATTTCTTAGATGCTCACCTTTGTTTCCTCTTCACCGGGCCCCTGGACAGGAGGCGTAAATTGCATCCATCGGTCCTCAGTCGTGGGAGCCCGCCTGCTCCTTCCTCTGGACCAGGCCCTGTAAATGGCCCGCAAGGCTGGGAGCTGTCAGCCCCTCTGGGCCCTCTGCTTCCTGGCTGCTTGGTCTGCAGTTTGGCTTCCTCTTTTCAGTAAGGTTCCGTGAATTCACATTTGAACCCACCCACTCAGCCACTCCTTCCCTTTACTAAGAGTTTATCTTTTTCTCTATGGCTTCTGCTGATGTCTGCAGTTTCTTGTCAGAGGAGCTTTAAGCGGTGGTGGGCACTTTAAAAAAAAAGTCACTGTGAAGAATGGTACTTTCCCCCAGAATGGTTCTGCCTTTGCCTCCAGCCTCTAAGCTCCACTCCTTGAGTGAGTACTTTTAAGGCATTTGGAGAATATTGGGACGACTTTCTGAAGTGCATTATTGAAGCTTTTGCCGTTGTGGTAAAAAGTGCAAGTTTGCAGTCACACGGCCTGGCGTTCCCGCATAGCTGCTGTGAGGCCTTGGACAAGTTCCCGCAAATCACTGGGCCTGCTCATCAGCTGGGACGATCAGGTGAACCTCACAAGGTTGGAGGGATTGAAGGAAGATTGTGTATAAATCTGTAAGATTGGATATAACTTTCTAAAATTAAAGCAGCAGGGAACCCCCTCCAAAGGTCATTTGCTTAACCTCCTGTGGAAAAGAGTTTTTTAAAAAATGACGGTGTAGCTATTCTAGGGTGAAATAGGTGAGTGACCTTATTGGACAGATGTGCTCTGTGGGAGTAGGTATCTTATGTGGCCAGTACTTCAGTCCCCATCCCACCCTGGGAGTGCGGATATGAATTGCAAACACACAAAGAGGGGTCGCCAGTTTTGCCTGTATTTTATATAGCTTCTCTTGCCAGGGCTTCCCTGATTCCTTCCTTCATTTCTAAGCTTTTATCCAGCACCTCCTTTGAGAGCCTGACTGACCCTGGGGAAACCAGTGCCACGAAATATGGTGCCTGCTCTCCAGGAGTCCCTGTCTACGTCGGGAGACAAATCTGTAATTCAGCAAAGCAGCGAGCGGTAGCACACCTCTTGGTCAGCAGTGCAAATGTTGGAGCTGGCTGCCTGCATTTGAGTCCTCATGTCCTGTTGTCCTTTGTTTCTCACTTTCCTCATCTGTAAGATAGGGATAAGCTTGTTTAGGGGATGAGTTAATGCATCTCACGTGCTTCTTTAGCTGCCTGGTTCCCAGGAGGGGCTCGGTAATTGTTTGCTATTAACACTGTAAGAGGCATTGATTCAGCAAATATTTACCCATATGGTGAATGACACGAAGTCCCTGCTTTCTTGGGGTGAGACAGATCATAAACAAAACAGAGCATTTCCAGTAATAAGTGCTATGAAGAAACAAAGCAGGGTGATGTGCCAGGACCTGAGAGGAGGGGAAGGTCTCAGGGATGGGGCCTTCCAGGTGAGATATGACTGCTGAGGGAGCCAGCACAGGGACATGTGAGGAGGGGACAGCTGGTGCCAGGCCCTCACGTGGAGGAGAAGGGAGAAAGGTCTGCTAGTGATGAGGCACCGTGTTGGCAGGGCCAGATCACGCCTGTGCATCAGGTTTGTTCTTGTGGCAACAAGAAGCCATAAGGGTTTTAAGCGGGGGAATACTGTGATCTTACTTTAAAAAAAGATTATTCCAACTGCTATGCAGGTCAAGGATTGTGAGAGGCTAGGGTAGAGGCAGCAGGGAGTAGTTAGGACAGCCAATGAGAGAGGGTGGTGTCATGGAAGTGGACAGAAGTGGGGTGTGTTCACTCATAGGACTTGTAGGTCCAGCCAGAAGGTGCCTGGGGTTTGTCTGTGGTTGAGTGATGCTCACCCACAGGAATAGTCACCATCAGGCACCCGATTTAGATGTGCTGACTCCACTTCCAGTGCTCTTCGCACACCTCCGCTAGGCCTCTCACCATCCTTGCTGTTCATGAAGGCCCACCCAGGACCAGGAGCCAGCTTGCAGCCCCTTTTCTTCTTATCGATTTGTTCCATGGATAGTTATTCCCTGACCATGACTTAAACACTGTGCCAGACCCTGGCGGTACAGAGGTGACCAAGAAGCACATCACTGTTGCTCTCCTGGAGCCTGCAGGAGATAAACACTACATAGATGGCCATGGTTCCCAAGGGGAGGTATGCTGCCACAGAGGCCAGAATAGGGGATTCGCCATAGGGATGGTCAGGAAGGGCTAGGCTTGAGCTAAGGGAATAGCAACCCTGGCAGAGGAACAGCATGTGCAAAACCCTGTGGCAGGGAGGTTAGTGATAAGAAGGGCCGAAACAAGACTGTGGGATCAAAGATCAGGGTAGGGAATGAGAATGGAGAAATGGGCAGAAATGGAGAAATTTCAATTTAGTGAAATAATAGAATCATGAATTAAAATGCTTCATAGTTGCCCCACTAGCGTGGCTCAGTGGTTGAGTGTCGACCTATGAACCAGGAACTCACAGTTTGATTCCCTGTCAGAGCACATGCCCGGATTGTGGGCTCAGTCTCCGGGGGGTGGGGGGGACGACACACCGACGTTCAGGAGGCAACCGATGGATGATTCTCATCATTGACATTTCTATCTCTCTCTCCCTCTCCCTTCCTCTATGAAATCAATAAAAATATATTGTTAGATTTTTTTACATCCTCCACTCGGGACCCCTGTCTGTGAAAGCCTTCGTCGCTCTCCCTACACTTTTCTCTAATTTTTAACCATCCTTTCCCCTATTTCCTGGAGCCAGTGCGAGACATTGACTCCGATTAAGCAACGTACACGAGTTGGGGTCAACAGAGTGGTGATGGAGTACCGGAAGCTGGTCCATCCTTGCTGCTTGACACAGTCGCTGCAGGGAAGAAACATCTGCACAGCATATTTCAAGGAACCTGGCGTATATGGCATACTGTTCTTAATATGTTTGCTCACCTTCTTGGCTCTATGTGTTTTAACCAAGGTCACCTCTCCGAGAAAGGTTGTTTCCCCAGGTAGGGATTTTCCCCTGAAGTTAGGGAGGGAATAAAACCCCTTAACTAAATGCCAGGCAGGTAGTTTATCTCTTTAACTACGAACAATCACCCTTAAGCTACATAATCTTTACTCCCTGGAATGGAGATAAGAAACGCCCTAACCTTTGAAATAGAAATTGACAGGATTAAAATCAACTGGTATAAATACAGATGTAACAAGACAGTAAAAGACAGAACCTGGTTGGAGAACCTAGCAACAGAACTTGGCTGGAGATCCTGGCTAGGCTGCTGATCAACTGAACGCTGCCTCCGTGTCATTCCTTCTTTGCTGACTCCGTCCACACATGGTGGTGGCGCAGGTCACCCGGGAGAGCGTGCAGCAGGCCATCACCAGCGGCATTACGCCCCAGCAGATCATCCATTTCCTAAGGACAAGGGCCCACCCAGTGATGCTTAAACAGACACCTGTGCTGCCGCCCACCATCACAGACCAGATTCGGCTGTGGGAGCTGGAAAGGGACAGACTCCGCTTCACCGAGGGCGTCCTGTATAACCAGTTCCTGTCGCAAGTGGACTTTGAGCTGCTGCTGGCCCACGCACGGGAGCTGGGCGTGCTGGTGTTCGAGAACGCGAGCAGCCTTTGCCACAAGCTGCTGTGGCCCTGTGGGTCAAGAAGGAATTCAGCAAAGCTCAGGAGGAAAGTACAGGGCTGCTGAGCAGCCTCCGGATCTGGCACACGCAGCTGCTTCCTGGTGGTCTCCAGGGCCTCATCCTCAACCCCGTCTTCCGCCAGAACCTCCGCACTGCGCTTCTGGGTGGGGGCAAGGCCTGGTCTGATGACACAAGTCAGCTGGGACCAGACAAGTATGCCCGGGATGTCCCCTCACTGGATAAGTACGCCGAGGAGCGATGGGAGGTGGTCCTGCACTTCATGGTGGGCTCCCCCAGTGCAGCCGTCAGCCAGGACTTGGCTCAGCTCCTCAGCCAGGCGGGGCTTATGAAGAGTGCTGAGCCTGGAGAGCCGCCCTGCATCACCTCTGCTGGCTTCCAGTTCCTGTTGCTGGACACCCCCGCCCAGCTCTGGTACTTCATGCTGCAGTACCTGCAGATGGCCCAGAGTCGGGGCATGGACCTAGTGGAGATCCTCTCCTTCCTCTTCCAGCTCAGCTTCTCTACTCTGGGCAAGGACTACTCTGTGGAAGGTATGAGTGATTCTCTGTTGAACTTCCTGCAGCATCTGCGTGAGTTTGGGCTTGTTTTCCAGAGGAAGAGGAAGTCTCGGCGGTACTACCCCACGCGCCTGGCCATCAATCTCTTATCGGGTGTTTCTGGGGCGGGGGGCACTGCGCATCAGCCAGGCTTCATTGTCGTGGAAACCAATTACCGGCTGTACGCCTGCACAGAGTCGGAGCTGCAGATCGCCCTCATTGCCCTCTTCTCTGAGATGCTCTATCGCTTCCCCAGCATGGTGGTGGCGCAGGTCACCCGGGAGAGCGTGCAGCAGGCCATCACCAGCGGCATTACGCCCCAGCAGATCATCCATTTCCTAAGGACAAGGGCCCACCCAGTGATGCTTAAACAGACACCTGTGCTGCCGCCCACCATCACAGACCAGATTCGGCTGTGGGAGCTGGAAAGGGACAGACTCCGCTTCACCGAGGGCGTCCTGTATAACCAGTTCCTGTCGCAAGTGGACTTTGAGCTGCTGCTGGCCCACGCACGGGAGCTGGGCGTGCTGGTGTTCGAGAACGCGGCCAAGCGGCTCATGGTGGTGACGCCTGCGGGGCACCGTGACGTCAAGCGCTTCTGGAAGTGGCAGAAGCACAGCTCCTGACATGGGCACCGGGCGACGCCCCGGGGACATGGGGGGACTGCACGTGGGGACGCTGCTGTTCAATAAAGTCGGAAAGCGCTCAAAAAAATATATATATTTTTTTAAATGCTTCATAGCATCATTACTGGCACATAGTAAATGCTTAGTAAATATTAGCTATTATCTACATGTACTTGATAGGTTTTGGTGGGAGAAAACCCTGAGGTTGGTTTTGGGTATGTTGAGGTCTAGGTACTTCTGAGTCATCAGAGAAGTGGAAGCAATACTGCCCCAGGCAGAAGTGTGCTCACTGAATAGTCCCAGCCTTGTCTACACGCTGGGACACTGACCTCCGGAGCCTCTGCTCCCTCTTCTGTAGAGAAGAAATGGTATTATCCACCTACCCTCTGGCTGAGGAGGCGCTACACACATGTAGGGTGGTATTAGTATTATTTTATCTGTCATTATATGCTCCCCTCCTTCTTTCCACCACGTAGTTGGAATCAAGAAAACTTTCCTGTTTTGCCAGTTATAGGGTTGTGCACTTGCACCCTGAAAGGCTCCTTGTGTGCCACATGTGGCATCAAGTTCTTCTTCTCTCAACCATTGTCTTTCTTTCCTTGTTCCTCTCCTGTTTCTGTCCTCTGCCCCCCACCACTCCCCTTCCTTGTGCCAGGACCCCTGGGAACTCATGCTGACTCTGTGGGTGTTTCTGAGCAATTAAACTGCTGAGGTTGATGAGTTCTGGCATTAACATGTCGTCAGGGTCTTACAGTAAAATAAGAACAGCTGGTAATAGTGAGAGGGACAGTGACAGTCCCTCTGCAGGGCTGATTTGGTGCATATATGTTTGCTCTGCAGTGTGGCACTTATCGGGCAATGATAACTTGCAAACTTTCTAATTTAGCATTCATTTCTTGGCACTAGATGAGAGCAGTCCTAGCATGCAGGAATGAGTCATGTAATAGCAGAGATAATTCTTACAAATAATAAACATCCCTTTCTATTATTCCAAAGACAAACATTGGTGGTGGTGTCATTGGGGTTTTTCATGACCTTTTGTGCACTCTGGACTGGTCTTTTCCAAAACAAATGTGGTGTCTGCATTTTAGATACTTTTCCTCCCCTGCCCCTTTATCCTTCAGAAATAAAAGATTTTCCAACACAAGGCTAAATGTCAGCTGACGTTGCAAATGTGTAAAAGGATCATTTTTATGGTCCTTAGCTTCCAAGGGTTCTTGTGCAAGCTTCTTTTTTTCTGGATTCAGTTTTCTTGTTTGTGAAATGATGGGGTGAACCTTGATCATCTCCAAGTACTCCTTCTGTTTCAAGATGGGCCCAGTTGAGGTAGCCTTTGCTTTTAGACTCTAGAAACACTGCTGAAGTGTATAGTAAGTAAAGTGGACATTTTGTACATCAGGTCTACACCCTAAAGGACCATATGATGAACTTGATTAAAAATTTTAAAAAGTAAAACATTCTTCTGCTTAACCCTTGCAGGAAGTCTGTTTGGGAGGTTGGGGAGGGACTACGTTTGGTCTCTTAAAGCAGGGCCCACCTCTGCCCGTGAGTCAGGATGCATTGTCAAAGCTTGGTTCTGCTTCGAGATGGCTTACTGTCGGCCTCTGAGAAGGGCCCCTTTTAAAGTGCTCCAGTGCCCAGTGTTGCAAATGGACACTTATTCTCCACCGGTCCAGCCCGTAATCCACAGCAATGCCATCGCTTACCCAACTGAGCCTCCTGAGGTTGGGCTTTTTGTGCTGTTGGGACAACTTGAAAAAGACTACCTTACCCCACTCTCCCACCTAGAATCAAATATACCAAGATGGCAAACACAGTCTTTTCTCTTGAATTTAGTATTGGAAAATAGACTGTTCCTATGTCTGGCTTTAGGAGGGGAGGGCTGAAGCTTGCTCCCAAGACTATCAGCATCCATTTGTCTGTGAACTTAGGCTGAGTTAAGGGCAGTTGGGGGATAATTGAACCAGATGGATCAGGTTTGTAGTGTGAACAAAGATACTGAGACCTACATCGTAGTTATTTCACTGTGAGGCATGCTGTGCTCCCTTCTCCCTGAACCGTGAGGAATCTGAAATAGTTGAAAAGGAAGGGAGTGGTCAGAAAGAGGAAGATGGTGGTGCTAGGAAGCCCCGACGGGGTGGTGGTACCGCCTTCACCTGGAACTTGGTCTGTAAGTGAGGCCTTGATGAGGAAGGAGTGTGGGCCCTGGAATTGGGAAACTTGATTTGAATCTCCAGCCAGCCTCTTCCAGGCACCATGGCCCTGGACAAGCTCCTGAACCTCTTTTCTTCCTTTGCCCGCCAGGGAGTTAGAAAGAGCTGGCTCTGTGTGTTACATGCCAGGTAGGGTGGGCATCAAACTAGTAGTAGCTGTTGTTATTGTGAATAATGTCTGGGGCCCCAGGAAAGATGTCATTGTTTTGATTCCAGATTTTGTGCCAGGAGCTCTACCTCTGCTCTCATTTCATCCTAATACATCTCTGAGTTTAGGCAGCGTTATTCCCATTTCACAGGATAAGAAACGTGTGGTGGTGGTGGTGGGATTTAAGTAACTTGTGTGAAAGTTTCATTATAACTGTCAGGGACTAATTTTTGGGAATCCCTAGTTCCAACACACTCACTATCTTTCTCTAAGGACTTGAAAGTGATAATAGTCATGGTCCCTTTCTGATTTTGTAAATTGTAGAAAATTAGCAAAGGATAAAAAGAAATAATTACCTTAATCCCACTACTTAAGACAAAACATTCGTTATGTTGGAGTATTTCTCTCTGGCCTTTCATGATTGTAATTTAATTTTATGGCAGATAAATACATAGATACTGTTATATATATGTTATGTTGCTATGTTAGATTACATTGATTATTATATTGTGGGTGGCAATATTGCATGGTACCTAAAAACATGGCTCTGGGTCCATATTCCAGCTCTATCACTTACTAACTTTGTGATCTTTGCTAAGTTCCTTAACCTCTCTGTATCTCAGTCCTCTCATCTAGCTTGTAGGCATGTTATGAGGATTGAATGAGGTCATATATGTAGAGCACTTAGAGCAGTGTCTGGCACACAGAAAACCCTTTGGCATAACTATCTATTATATAAAAAGCCTGTGGTCGTCATGCCATCATGCTGTAATGACCGATCAGCAGGAGGCTTTTCGAGGCACACGTGGGTGGGCAGGAACTTGACCGGAGGCGCGGGTGGGTTTCTGGGTCCCGCTGGGGCAGCGGGCGGGTTTCTGTGTCCCGCCTCCCGCGGCAGTGGCGGCCGTGGGACTCTTTCTGGGTCTCTCCGAGCAGCGGGAGTCTGGGTCCTGGGTCTCCTGCGATCTCGCATGCTGGGCTCCTAGTTTATTATAATCATAATCACCATTTTTGTACATTATTACTATTTTCTTTATAAAACTGATCTTAGCTGTTTCGTGACATTACATTACATAGACATATCATAATTCACATTGACAACCTGCCTATTCATTCATTGTCTTGAATGTGCTAACGAGCAGCTTGGAAATAAGGTCCAATATGCTGGCATCTTCAGTGTGAGACATTGCAGAACATGTAGGAATCCACTCCCTTGTCAGACCATTGCATTTCTTTTTCTTGGCTGTCGTCAGCTCTTCAAGCATCAAGACCCCACTTTGTTCTTTTACCCCTGGTTTCGGCTTTGGAAAGTGTGGCCTTTCAGTCCTACTCAGTGATACAAGTGCACTTTGTGCCTGTCTGTCTGGCATCGACTATAGGGTCAGGAGGTTTGTGACCATGGAGCTGCTGGGGTTTCATCTGCAAATGAAAACCACCTGGCCAGCTGCTCCGGTCAGATGGAAGCCAGATGGGAGAAGTCAGGAGGGGGCACTGGGCAGTCTGGAGCAGCGTCCGAGCATCATGTCATCTCCAGCCTTTACCTATCATCTCCTCCGGTGTCCATATAGTTCCAGGGTACAAGGTTTCCCACTCAGGCCATGGCCATCCGAAAAGAGGTGACCCCAGAACCTAGAGAGGTGACATGCAAGTCAGATCTGACGAAGAAGAGGAGCAACAGGCGGTTAAGTGGCCATCAGAGTGGAAATTTTAACTGTGATGATGAAGGGAGATGGTAGGGAAAGTATGGAGCAAAGTTAGCGGGATCCACATGGCACATGTTAGGAGAGGATTATGGATGTGAGCAAGGTCAGTGATTAAACAGACAGACACCGAAAACAGTCCCCATCTCCCTCTCCCCCCCAATACCTTAGCTAAGTGACAACTTATTGCAAATTAGGGAGTAAAATTATCATAGGTAAGAGGTGGCAAAACACTGTCTTTCTTTGGTCCAAATTGTCCCAGCTGCCACCAGGTTTTGATTGGGGTTCAGAGAGTGCAGAGTTTGGGAGTGTTTACCTCTGGGCTTTGTAGATTAAGGAGGTTGCTGAAGTGAAGTAATGTATTCATTTTAGTCTCTAAACACTCTTCAACTTGGCAAAAAAAGTAGAAAAATATGAATCAACTACCCAATAGAGTGGGAGGGAGCCCATTCAGATTGATTTACAACCAAGAGTAAAAGCTCTACTTTGGAAAGGAAAAGCCCTCTCATAGATGGAAAGTACCAGGAGAGAACATCGACATTCTGGGTATTTACTTTAGCCTTTGGAGCTGCCCCAGCGTTCCATTCCATACTAGTTGCCCACTGCCTGCCTGCCGTGTAAGCAGGCTCTGCCTCCCTGTCTTACATTTGATTCCTTGGAGATGATTTGGCTTCCCATCTCTATGGACCATGGCCCTTCCCTTAACACTTATTTGATTGGCTGATAGGTTGACTGTCTGCTAGCCCTTCAAAAAGTTCGCTCTGTGTGCCCAGCACTATCTCTCTTACCCCCAAATCAATGCCTGGGAGGCACTCATGCGTCCCATCCACTCCATGGCAAAGGAGTTTGCACAGCTCCCTCTGTGTTATCTCTGTCTTCACCCTTCCTACATTGAACAAAGCTTATTAGAATGCAGGTGTGAGCATCATAATTAGAGAGCTAACATCACTCTGTTCTAATTCTTTTAAAAAATATATATTTTATTGATTTTTTTTACAGAGAGGAAGGGAGAGGGATAGAGAGTTAGAAACATCAATGAGAGAGAAGCATCGATCAGCTGCCTCCTGCACACCCCCTACTGGGGATGTGCCTGCAACCAAGGTACATACCCTTGACCGGAATCGAACCCAGGACTCTTTAGTCCCCAGGCCGACGCTCTATCCAGTGAGCCAAACCGGCTAGGGCCTAATTCTTAAATATAAAATAAACTTTCTACTTCAGCTATAATTAGATACAAATAGCTTAGGTGGCATCAGCTTATAAGTGGCACAGCATTCTGGTTGAGGCCACTAAACAGAGCAGAGGGCATGTGAACCAGTTAGCTGTGCGCCCTCCTCCACCAGTTCTCAGCTGAACGCTGGCTGGACTGCTCTGACCCTGAAATTGGGGTGCCATCCCTGGGGCATGTTTGTTAAGTTAATCTGCTAGCTACAGATCATTTAGCTGGATTGCTGCATCCAGAAACTACTATTAGGGAGGCATAAACAAGTCTGTGGTTCCAGCTTCCTTCTGGGTGATACTGTGTTCCCTCAAGGATTAGGACTGCCCCTGCTCAATGCCTCTGTCTAGGCTAAGTTTTAAATTCATCAGCATATTTCTTTTTCTCTTTTTTAATTCCTCACCCGATGATATTTCTTTGTTATTGATTTTTAGAGAGAAGGGAAGGGAGGGGGGAGAGAAACATCTATGTGAGAGCAAAACATCGATCAGCTGCCTCCTGCACGCCCCCTACTGGGGGATCAAGCCTGCAACCTGGGCGTGTGCCCTGACTGGCAACCTTTGGGTGCAGGTGATGATGCCCAACCAACTGAGCTACACTGGCCAGGGCTTGAGTGATTTCTTTAGAGTCCTAGAAGGGTATGAACACTTTAAAAGCTTCTGATACACAATTGCCAACTAATTTCTAAGAGCATTGTATCCATTTACACCGTTACAGGCATCCAGACTGCTTTTCTGTTCTATAGTCGTCGTGCTTTTTCTGTAATACCTAATCCATTCCCCTTATCTTCCCGATGGCTGACTGTCATATGGTTCATTTTAGCTCTGGCCTATTTCTTTTCACCTTTGAGGACCACCAGGGAGTAACATCTTGCCACTGGTGGCTTTAAAGTTTCTGTTGAATGGGAGCCTCATTCTAGGTTTTCCTGCCCACAGGGCATCCTGAGCTTTGTAAGGTGTTTGGGCACCTGGCCAGTGCTCTGTCTCTACCATGTATCTTTGAGGCAAGCCTGGCCAGTGCTTTCCTGTGTCCTGTGTCCATTGGAACTGCCCCTCCTCCCCCTTACCTGATGGTTTCTCCATGTCCAGTGATTCCTGTGGGGCCACTAGCTTCGTCTGTTCCTACCACATGGCCTTATCATGTGCTCTTGAGAAGTAGGGCCAGAGCCCAGGGCTGCCTCCCCCATCCTCTGAGCCGCCCAGCACTGTTAGTGCCTCCAGTCCTGGCACTGTTGTGTTTCAGTGCTTTATAGAGGTATAATTTACATGTCATAACATTCCCTGGTTTTAAGTGTATGATTCCCTTTTGTAAATTTTGGAGTAAATTTACAGAGTTGCGGAGCTATCTCCATAGTCCCATCTAACAGCATTTTTTCCATCCCTTGCAACCACTACTCTTTCTTCTTTCTGGACATTTTCTATATATGGAATCATATGGATTGGTTTTTAAAGAAATTATTTGATTCTAAAAGAATGTTTGTTGGAAAACATCTGGAAGAATGGGAGCCAAATCATTATTACTAGTTACCTTTGGGGAGTAATTACCTCTGGGTGGTGGGATCATAGAGGGACTTTCTGTTTCTGTAATGCTCGAATTTGTTATAGAAAGCCCGTGTTACATTTATAATCAGAAGAAAAAGGAAAAGGGAAAAAGTATGTTTAATTTGTGGAAAATGCAAAAAAGGTTTCAAGAGGATGAAAAACTAACACTCAAAATCCTCTCATGGATAAAATCACGTTGACTTTTTTGTGTTTTCCTCCTTTTAGTCTTTAGCCCCCCCCCTTTTTTTAGCCCATTTTTAAAATGTAGCTTTCAAACTTTAAATTTTGCATCCTGCTTTTTCTTAACTAAAATCACATAAGGTTTTTTTCTCACTTACTTAAAAGTGAGGAAAAAACCTTTGCCAACTTCCTGTTAATGACTGTGCAGTGTTCATCTTATGGTTGTACTGAAGTTTACTTACACTGAGCATCAGGGTTGTTTCTACTTGTTGCTACTTTAAATAATGCTGAAAGGAATGTCTGTGTAAATGCTTTGTGTAAGGCTGTTGCAGAATTCGGGGACAGGGGTTTGTACCTGAAAAACATTTTTCTCCCAATTTGGAACTGTTTTCGCAAAATTGCTTTCCAGATTTCTTCTCTGAATTTCACCTCCTTCTTGAAAGTGCATACTTTGGCCCCGGGATCAGGTCTGGATTTCCAGGAGATGGCTCCTTTGTGTCAGGTTGAGGTGTGAGGTGGGAAGTGGCAGGGGAGTGAGTGGAAAGCCCACTCAGGACCTGTGAAGACCTGTGCCCTAAGGAGCTAGGATGTAGTTTATTTTAGCAAAATCTTAGGTTTATAATCTAGACAAGTGTAGCCTTGTTCTGTTTTCTGGAAATAATCCCCCCTTTAAAAAAAAACACACATGTATTTTGATTTCAGAGAGGAAGGGAGAGGGAGAGATACAAACAAAGATGAGAGAGAGTCATTGATCAGTGCCTTCTGTACGCCCCCTAGTGGGGATTGAACCCTCAATTCCGTCACGTGCTCTGACCAGGAATTGAATTGTGACCTCCTGATTCATAGATTGATGCTCAACCACTGAGCCACACCTGCTAGGCTGGAAATAATCCCTTTGTATTCATCCTTAGTTGTCAGTAAAGTTTAGTTTGTGTATGTGATTGATGGTGGGGGTAGCATAGGCATCTATGGGACCTTGGTTCTGGGGTGTTGGAAACACCATGGGGGCAGCTCTAGGGGAGGGACATGCAGACTTCAGGAGAGAGAAGGCGCAAGGACATTTATTTACACATATGTCCCTTTCCAAGTGGACACTCTCTTGCCAAAGTTTATCAGTGATCAAAAATCTGAAGAGCCCTAGCCGGTTTGGCTCAGTGGATAGTGTTGGCCTGCGGACTGAAGGGTCCCAGGTTCGATTCCGGTTAAGGGCACATGCCTGAGTTGGGGGCTCGAAACCCAATAGATTGTGTGCAGGAGGCAGCTGATCAATGATTCTCTCTCATCATGGATGTTTCTCTCTCCCTCTCCCTTCCTCTCTGAAATCTATTTTAAAAAATAAATACAACAGAAGTTTTCAACAGAGGAGCCTATGAACCCCCCAAATACCTTATTCCAACTTTTGTATGTATATGCATTTCTCTGGGGAGAGGGTCTGTGGCTTTTATCACTGTATCTCTGGCCTCACAAGGTAGGAACCGTGAACTGCCCTCAAAACCAGAGGGTTTTGTGTCTTCCTTAAAGAGGAAGGCCACATCAGGTACACATCCCACGCTGCAGCCACCCATATCCACTTTGTAGTCTTGGTCAGCCTCTGTACCTCAGTTTCTTCATTTGTGAAGTGCTAGACCAGCCGTGGGCAAACTACGGCCCGCGGGCCGGATCCGGCCCGTTTGAAATGAATAAAACTAAAAAAAAAAAAGACCGTACCCTTTTATGTAATGATGTTTACTTTGAATTTATATTAGTTCACACAAACACTCCATCCATGCTTTTGTTCCGGCCCTCTGGTCCAGTTTAAGAACCCATTGTGGCCCTCGAGTCAAAAAGTTTGCCCACCCCTGTGCTAGACACTCTGGAGGAATTCAGGTTCACGTCAAAGGTATTAGTATTTTTTTAAATATATTTTTATTGATTTCAGAGAGGAAGGGAGAGGGAGAAAGAGAGAAACATCAATGATGAGAGAGAATTGTTGATTGGCTGCCTCCTGCATGCCCCCTACTGGGTATCGAGCCCACAACCTGGAATCAAACCCGGGACTTCAGTCCACAGGCCGACACTCTATCTATTGAGCCAAACTGGCCAGGGTCACATCAAAGTTATTTGAATTTTGGCTCCTGAGGCCTCTAAAGGCAGCCATGGACCAGAAACTGACTTGAGCTACCTTGTATCTCCTTACAACTGGGCCCTGAGTAGGTGTGGTTCTATTACACAGTATCTTACTTATTTTGAAGTAGGAATAGATTTTTTAAAATCCTTTTATCAAAGTAAAACATGCTTATTGTAGAGAAGGGTTTAATTATTTTTAAGTGTTTTGGGGAGTGGGGGTAGGTGGGGAAGGTATGAAATCAGACCAGTGCTAGACATCTGCGTGCTTACACCCTCGGTCTCCCGAGAAAATAATGCAAGTAAGGAAGACTTCTCTTAGTGCCATTGGTGTCTGTGGAGGCAGTTTCCGCAGCACGGAGGAGCTGTGTTTTTAGGGTGTAGAAGGCAGCCAGCTACAGCCAGAAGCAGTGGGACTTTCCTGAAAACAAACCGGAGCTGGAGAGTCAGAGGGCCTGGTGGCATCTTTACAGGAAATCAGGGAAGGCAAAGCTTTCCAAGCTGAAGGGGTTTTGGTGACCTCTGAGTATCCTGTTTTTTCAGTCCTTTAAGCACCTGGCTGCTGCAAAGTTTCATTCAGGGCTTCCCTTTGCTCCTCTTCCCTTAAGGGGTTTCGCTGGACTGAGTGCAAGTGAGAGAAGGTTGCCTAATGCCCAGTAAAAATTAGATTCATATAGGGCTTGAGGCCTGCAGAAGCCCGGGTTAGATGGGGCTTAATGCAAAAGAGTGTTGATTTAAATTTTTATAAAACTTTATGGAAAATTTCAAACAGGTAACATAATGAGCCCCCATTTACCTATCAACACGCTTCCCTAGCTTAAATGAGTTTGCATCAGATCCTCTGGTTTAATTTTAATGAGCAGTCTGGGTCTCTCCATTCTGAGACTAGAATTCTCCTACACTCTGTACCAAGCTCTAAACAAGTTTGATTGCTGCCTTTTGTTTTTGAAAATTGTTGGTTTAAAAATTCTTTATCCTTTTTTTAATGATAAAAAAATGATGTCTGTTCATTATCATTGGAAATCACAAACAAAGTTCAAAGACTGGAGCCCCCGTCATTCCAGCATGTGGAGATGTCTGCTGTGATGAGTTTGAAGGGCCCCTGTGCATTCCTCTTGTGCAGCTGGAGGCTGCCTTTTTCTCCTTGTGTTCTGGGTCCTCCCTCATCAAGCCACCCCTCACCCAGCATCACCATGGTCTCTGCCACTTTGGAGCTTGGGGAGGCCTGAAGTGGTTCTTTCTTTAGTTCTAGGGTTCTGAGTGTGTTGGTGACACATGGGGTGTGTATTATGAAAAGGGGTGAACATATCAGTGGCTTATTCTTTGTAAACATGCTGGGTGCTCAGTGAGTGAAATGAATGTGCTCTGCCCACTCCCTCGGGGCCATTGGGCCTTCTTCTTCTGCCATGAAACGCTTCTCTCCCCGGGCTGGCTGGGCAACTGAGCTGAGTCCCAGAGAAAATGCAGTGTTCCTAAGTACACCTCCCACACTCACGTTACTTCCAAGGAAAGTTCTGAAGCCCATGAACTCCTGTGTGCTCGGGTCACCATTGGGCCATGTGTCCCCTCCCCCTGAATGCAGGGAGGGGAGAGACCCCAGGCCGTAGTTGGGACACAAGCTGCACAGCCAGGACAAGCAGGGCGAAGTAACTGGGATTCACCCTTTTAGAGTTTTCTTTCCTGCTTATTAGTATATTATGTATATTTTCTAATTGCATTATCTATTCTTGAAAAGTGTGGTTTTTCATGTAATAGTCTGTCTTAAGGATGAACTAGAGTAAATTAGTAGAGCTGGATGCAGTAATACCAATGCAGACTAAGTCACTGCACTTAGGGGACCTCAGCTTGGCTGTCAACCAACTTCTACTCCTCACGCTGTTCATCGGTGCACATACCACACACTCTAGCAAAGCGGCGGCTCCTTGCTTTAGATCCAGTGGTTGCCATCCAGAACAGTTGGCATTAGGCTGGACTGTGAGGAAAGGTTGGCTGAGCTTCCAGGATTAGATTTCAGGAGACATGCTTAATCTACATAAGAGAGCAAATTGTTTTTACATCATCTCTCCCAGCATCTATTTCTAACACATATTCATTACACTTTATTAAAGTGTTTCCTGAATGATTATGCCTGGAAGTACTTTCTAAGCAGTTTACTGGACTTGTCAGTAATACATGTATGTTTTACTTCAGCTGTTGGCAAAATTGGTAGCAACCCTCTGCCTTGTTGTGCTCTGCCTGTCCTGCTTTATTATTCCTGGGCAAAGGATGTGATGGCAGCCGGAGAAGCTGCTGAAGTACTAGATGTTAGGACCTCGATTCTCTCAAAAACAAACAAAACAACAGACTCCAAGCACTGAATCTAACGGGAATAAGTTCGAAGATGAGTGGTGCCTAGTAAGCACCCATTGAGTCAGTGGCGTTGACCACAGGAACACTTACTGGTGAGGGGTCTCAGAACTGAGTTGTAGGTAGGACACGGGCAGAACTTGGAGTGTTTAGCCAGGAGGTGAGCTGCCTTGTGAAGGAGGACATGATGGCTTGCTTCCGATACTTGAAGGGATGTTATAGGGGTGTTGGTGGCCAAGAACTTGCACATCTTTGGGATGGCTGTAGAGGACAGAAGGCTTGTCAGTGGGTAGAAGTTGAAGGTATAGGGACGAACATCTCACAGCCAGTGCTGTGTGCCCTGGGACTGGTGGGTTTTCCTCCTCTGGTAATGACCAAGCAGAGGCTAAAAGACACAAGGCTTTAGGGAGTTTTTAAGGGGGAAGTGGATTCCGAGGTCACTAAATTTCTGTGATTCTTCAGAAACTCACACTTCACCAGCTGATACCACCATTTCCCATGTGAATGGAAATGTGTGCAGTGGTGCTGTGCGGGAAAGAGGTTGCAGTTGTCTAGGATGGTTTCATGACTTCTGTTCCTGTCAGTGTCGAACAGTTAGGTGAATGGGGCAGTTCTGGACTTGATCTCACCTTTCCATGTGGGAGTGTTTGGAACACCTGCCAAAAGACGTGCTCTTCCCTGTCTCACCGCTGGGCTAGCCAAAGGCCAGAAGTCTTCTTTCCCACAAGCATCTCTTCAGGATGTGCCACCACCCTCTGTACCTCCTTGAACTTTTGTGGTCTTGTGAGGAACTCGCTGATTTTTACATCCTACAAGAATGAATCCTGGCTGATGAATAAATCTGTTTTCCATCATCAATTGGAAACGGATTCCTACCCCTGCGTCCTTGCTCTGGATTTAATTTTCCTATAAGAATCAGCTAAGCCATTTTCCCCAGTCAGAAGATGTCCCAACTTTATCCAGCTGCCCACTGTTGGTCGGAAGGAAAACCAGAAAAGAGCGGCCAACCCTTGCTGATGACCTTGGAGGCTTTTGGGGGCCTGTCAGCCTCTGGTCCCTACATCATCTCTCCCAGCATCTATTTCTAAAACATATTCATTACACTCTATGGCCAGGCACATACATGTCTGTGCTGTTACCTCCTTTGAACAACTTGATGTGTCTGAGAGCTGGAATCCTAGTCCTTCGGCAGCAGGTTTCTCTTACACAGAGTGTCACCAGTGCAATAGCAAAGGAAGCTGGGAAAGGGAGAACAGATCTGGGTCCCGGTTCCAGTCCCACGTGTCGGCTCGGTTGAGTCCTGTGGCCTGAGAGCCGTGGGAAGCTTCAGTGGTCATTTTTCCGAGTACCTTGGTGTGCCGCTCGGCACGCAGACACTTGGGAAAGCCTCCTCTTCTCACTCAGCGTGCTCCGGTCTCCTTAAGTTGACTTCCTAATTGAATTTTCTCATTAAAACCTGCTTTCCAGAGCTGCAGGCCAGCAGTGCACTTCTGAGGTCGCAGGCGACCGGCCAGCTCTCCTTTTCTCTCCTCTCTAACTTTATTGCGGTATAATCGAAGTACAGTAAGCAGCACACATTTAAAGCGGACAACTCGATCGTTTTTGCTTGTTTTATGATAACGTGTAACATCTGCCTCCCTGCGCTCCGTTCCTCCTGCATCTCATCTGCTCTCCTCGGCTCTCCAGCCTCAGTCAGCAGCAGTTCCAGCTGGCAGGGCTGTCACAGTGTTTCCGTAAGCATTCCCACGATCCTTTAAGTGAGGAGCGTGACCTCGGAACCATGTGCCCGGTCCCCTCCCTGACGTAGGAGGAGGTGGGAGGTAAGAACAATACTTGGATGGATGGATTCCCTGTCTGGGGCACTGCCGGAAAGCTGAGCATTCGTAGGCCATCCAAACATTGGCGTTCTCCTGGGACTCAAGGGTTAGAAGGGGAAAGTGAATTGATTTCTACCTTCATGTTAAAGGAACTTGCCCTAGCAAAACAGCCCCCTCTGCTTTTCCAAGCTCTCCTGTGGTGCCTCTCATTCGTTTTGGTCATGGAACTTATGAGCTCAGTATAAGAAAATTGGCAAACTAAAGCAAAGATGTTTTCTCTTTGTGTCATGAAGCTCTCCCACTGGTGAGTTTTGAGGCTGGCTCTGCTGAGGTCCCTGGTAAACAGCTTACTCCCTCTCCCCGGGCTGGTGGGAATATGGGGAGAATGCATTGCTGGTTTTGGAATACTAGAATGGTGTCTTGCTGTGACAGTATCGGGAATAAGTTCCACTGCCCATTGTGTTTTGTTCCTGATCACTTTTCCAGTGGTAGAGATTCTCCGTTCCGTATCAAGTCTTTCAGACCGTGCAGAAGGCACACAGCTTCTCAGGCTGGCTGATATTGCATTCTGTATTTAATCACGTGACCAAGAGACAGGAAAGAATTGATGTTACTTTTCATTTCCTTTATTGGAAATTTGCAGCATCTCACTCAAAAACATCTTTAGGGAAGTGTGTCTCCTTGGGCTCAGTTGCATACTGCATGGCTTTGGCAGTAATGTAGGTGAGGAACTTACTGACCTGCGTGATTAGGATAATGATACCCCCGCCTTGAGTTGGGCAGCACCGTGTCCTCAGATTTCTCCCTGTCCTGCTCTAGAAGCAAGCTGTGAGGGCCCGAGTGGCATTTCTGATATGCCTGGAAGACCTGACTAACTTAAGGTCCCACATTACAGGACTCTGCTTTTAATGAGTCATTAGAGAATTTATATGCCTGGATGAGAAACAGTTTTATCTACCCTGGAACAGGAAAACACTATTCTGAGAAATCGAGCAATCGTATTTGTAAAGAATTGTCTTATACACCATCCTTGGAGTTCTGCTTTGTAGAGGTATGTGCTGAAACAGGCCCAGCCCAGATCACGGAGCCTCAGCTAGCCCTCCTTTGATCAGGCAGTCATGCCATCAGGCTCTGCAGGCCTCGAGGACTTCCTGGTGCTCACAGTCGCCGCCGTGCTGTGGACGCACAAAGTCCAGCACTGTTTTCTAGAGGTTGGCAGAAGGCCAGAGGCCTTTATTTTTAAATTCTAGATTATATCTACCTTTTTTTTCCCCCTCTTTCCTCTGTTGACTTAACATGTAAAATTTATGGAGCAATGACTATGTCCCAGGTATGTGCTAAGGGCTGTGTAAGGATTACCCCCACTTGGTTCTTAAAATAACAGTATGAAGTATGTGCTCTTGTTACCTTCATTTTATAGATTGGGAAATCTGAGGTCAGAAGCGTTTAGTAACTTGTCCAGGCTCATACTGCTAGAAACTGGTAGAGTCAGGATTTGAATGCAGAGAGCTTCTTTCAAACCTGTATTCTTCACTAGAGTGCCACACCACTCCCTCATCTGCCAGTCAACTGGGCAAAGTGGATGCTAAGTAACTAGCTCCCCATCTTTTATAGACAAAGAGATGGCTGTGGTTCTGAGGACAAGAAAGGGAGCAGTGGGCTGGCTGCCAGACAGCACAGGGTAGTGGTTAGGTATGTAGGCTTTGGGGTCAGAGAGCACAGGTAACCTCGCCACACAGAGTGTGTCACAGTCTTCATGTCTGACAGAGTACTAGTACCTCTTAGCATTGTGTTTAAGATTAAATGAGATATTGGCATATAAAGCTCTTAGACCGATGCCTTAATAAGTTTTAGCTATTATTTATATTAATGCAATTTAAGCCCTTAAGTCTGAGCCTGCTGTGGAGTAACAACTCAGTGGAAGTTGCCTTGTTGGGCACAGCCTGCTTTAGGTGGTAGTTTGAGAGATGGTAATAATAGTACTGTTCAGTGTTTGGGGTGCTTATCAAAAATATATTTTAGAATTGGAACTTGTTGCTTCCCTTTCTTTGATCCGTTTTGCTCACTGAAGGACTTTAAGCCCCCTGCTCAGCCACAAACTTTCATGAGACGCAGCACTCAGCATTCATTATAGGATGGAAGGGAAGAAGGCTTTGAGCTTCAGAAAATGTCTTTTTGGCGAGTTGTTCACTAACTCTGAGGAAACTTGTCTGTTGATGGAGGAGTGGTGCTATTGCTTGTAAAATAGCTATTGCTATTACATTACTTGCATGCCTTCAGGGAATGTAACCGCATTAGTGTAGGTGTTTTCATCCCATGTAGGAACATTAGAATCTTGTACCCCTGTTACTACTCTGTCAGAGCATGGTGATCATACCGATTTTTTTTGAACATTTAATACGTTTCAGGAACTGTGCTGGTTTTTGTGTGTGTGTGTGTGTGTGTGTGTGTGTGTTTTACATATATTTTATACTATTGTCCTCAAAACAACACTGCAAGATAGGTGGTATTATTATTCTTCCCATTTCACAGGTGAAGGACTTGTCGAGCTCTCCACTGCTAGGAAGTGACAGATGAGGATTTAAATCCTTGACTACCCTACTTCCAGTGTTTTTGTTTGTTTGTTTATTTTTTGTTTTTTACCACCCATAGACTGGCAAGGTAGCCTGTGTTAGGTCGTAGATATAGAAGGACCTCATTTTTAGGCATCTTCCTACCTAGTGGGTCCTGACACCTGGAAGTGGGGGGTCTTTGTGACAGGTCTTTGGTTTGATTTACAAATTTATTACAGATTGTAAAACGTGGCATTGTGCTTTTCTGCCGGCATCAGATATTAGGGCTTTGGTGTTATATTTGGGGGTGCCCGATGGCCAGTGCTTGTTGCAGGAGTCTGTTGTATCTATGTGTGCCCATGGTAACTGTGGAGTGTGGTACCATCATACGCAGCAGCCATTGAGCTGGAAGGGGCAAGCAGAGGCTGGGGGAATCTTCCCCCTTCATAGGCATCTGAAATAGGAGCTCAGGACCCGAGGAAAGAAATGGCCCAGATGCTCTGCTTGATGCATAAACATTGTGTTCTTTTCCTCAAGCCTCCCTTTGGACATAAGCCACAAGGCAGCACTGCCCGCCTTCTAGATGAAATACTTGGATGGATGGAGCCTTTAAATGTTGCTGCTTTCCCACCAAGACTCGTCCATTTGCACTGTTTGCAGGTGGGATCCACGGTCTCCCCCACACCTTTGGAAGCCATGTGCAGGGTGTGATTGGTGTTAACCTGTGGCCAAACGTTACAGATTTCATCCAGGCCACCTTCTAAATCAGTTTCGGGGAAGGTTTATGTGAATTGGCTTCTGTTAGGAAAAAGGGAATTTACTTTTCTTAGCTGTTGTCAATGAACATATAGGTGATGTTTTTTCCAAACTGTTTATTTTTTTTAACTTTGGAATACGGGGACACTCTGCTTTCATGTTCTTTGACTTTCGAGAAAGGCGTCTTGAATTTCTTGCGCCATCGAGGTAGACATGGACAGCATGTATGGCATCCATTGAAGATGTCTTGGAATTGCCCTTAATGTGTCTGACTACCAGTTGACAAAGTGGAGGGGTTAGTCACTTGTTACATGAAACCAGCCGGGATCATGCAGAGGCAGCAGCTGTAGACATCTGTGAAACATTAATGATCAGACCATAGGTAATGGCGCCTTGCGGGTCATGTGAAGGGGTCCGGGAAGCCGTCAGCCGGAGAAATGTCTAAAAAAGGCTTCAGTGTTTTTGAGAAATCCACCCATCACTGGGAGTGTTTGTGAGAATAGAGTCTGTAATTCAAGGTGAGAGAAGATGTCACAATTTGGGAGTTGATAGAGTTGTTCATAATTTGCCCAGCTTGGGGGGAAGATGCTCACTGCCCCTTTCTGATTTTGTGAACTAGCAAGTTGTCCTCCAGAAGTCATTTGAAATTAATTTTATGTTAGGTTGGGTTGTTTAACACTCGGTAGGGACTGTTTGGTCACAGGAAGCAGACCTGCGAATTTGTCATTCAGTGCCCAGGACCTGGGACAAGTCACTTAACTTTTCTGAGCTGTGGTTTACTTATCTGTAAACTGGGATAATAGTGCCCATCTCATGGAGCTATTTGTGAGGCTCTCCCAAAACCCACCCGTGCCTGCCTGGCTTACGGTATGCCCTTAGCAGCTGTTAGTTTCTTTACTCCCCTTTCAGAATTTGTTTGCATTTTGGACACTTAGTATTCTTGATAAAAACAATTAATTTGGAAAATAAAATTATATAGATGAGATGTAAGTATTCGTTAACATAGTGTAGCTATATTCTTAAATTTTTGACTTATGATTACACAATCAAGAAATTTGTTTTCTGGTCCTGGTTCATTTGCTATTTAGTGATATGATAAGTCTTAGTTATGGATTAGTCTGGGTCTTGGTTTTCTTTATTTTAAAAAGTAGCTGCTGCTGCCCTGGTCAGTTTGGCTCAGTGGATAGAGCGTTAGCCTGCAGACTGAAGGGTCCCGGGTTTAATTCCGGTCAAGTGCATGTACCTCGGTTGCAGGCTCGATCCCTGGCCCTGGTTGGGGCATGGGCAGGAAGCAACCAGTCGATGTGTCTCTCTCACTTAGATGTTTCTCTCTCTCTGTCTCTCCCCTCCCTTCCATTCTCTAAAAATCAATGGAAAAATTTCCTCTGGTGAGGATTAATAGCAAGACCAAAAAAAGAAATTGCTGTTTAGATGGTTTCTAAAGTCCCCTTTAGCTTAACATTTCTATGGTTCTGTGATTCTGGAGAGGTAGAGGGAGGCACACCCAAGATAAAATGCTCACTCGCCCAGCTGGCTCCTTAGCAGAGCCAAGAACAGTGCGTGAGAAATCTGGCAGGCAGCATCCGGAGCAATGGATTTGTCAGTTGTCATCTGACCTGGGTGTTTCCTTGCACAGTCATCCCCTCTGCTCTGCATGGCAGAATCATAAAAAGCAGCAGAAGTTGCTTGTAGGCTGAGTGCTGATAGGGAACCAGGTTTCAAGGCTTGGGACAGGGGTCAGCACGCTTTCTGGGGTATCAGAGAGGTGGACAAGGGTGGAGGATGCAGGAGGAAACGGGCACCTGCTTGTAGGGGGAGCAGAAGAGCACCAGCTAACACCAGTGCTTCATGCTGCCTCCCCTTGCTGCGCAGTGACGCTGCTTTGCTCGCACAGTTGTGTCTCCTTCATACCCTGATTGCTAACCCCTTGGAAGAATGTTTGCCGTTCCACCCAGTTTACCAGGTAAACTTTGATCCCGGAACACAGAGAAACTGCTCTGTGTTCTGCAGAGATTTGTGGGCCATAAACGTTGAATTTGCTCCTTTTTCTAACCCACACTACAGCATGAGCTCCACCGCCTGAGCGTGATTCATTTTGGGTCTTTCACTCCCTGAAGGGATGTGTAAGGGAAAAATCAGCTGATGGCTGTTGTAGTACTCCACACAGAGCCTGTATGGAGGTTGCTAAGTTTTGCTCCCGGATAAATACACCAGGGAAAGAGGCGGTTGGAAATTCTCATTGCTGGGTGGGGTGTTGCGGTAGTTTGGGGACTCTGCTAGGGCAGTCCCATTTGTCTGGTTTCGACGGTCTCAGATGGGCTTGGGAACACCAGTAAATAGGGAGAAGGTGAGCGGGTGGAAGTATTTCTTGGTGCCATCCTGGCCTGGAGAGATGGGTCAGAGGGCTTCTGAAAGAAAGCTGAACAAGGAGAGAACAGTACAGAACAGAACAGAAACAAAGGGAAGAACTTGGTCAGCTCTTACTCTTTTCTGCCCAGAAGGTTCTCTCCCTTCCTCTCCTTTTGGCTGTAGGGGCTCCATTAGTCCCATGCACTCCCTCGTGAACAGGGCAGGGCACGGTGTGGGGTGAGAGTTGTGGAAGTCTGCCCTTCTTTGTTGGTGCTTAATGACTTGGAAACTGAAATAACACCCCGCCTACCTTTCTAGAGACTCCTGGCAGCCTAAATGGAAAACCTGCGTCAAATGAGCAAAATATCAGGGAGGAAAGGGCCCTTGAGCACCCAGCATCGTTTATGTGAACAGCCTAGCAGATAAGCCATATGCTTTTCACTCAGGGAGAGTCCTGCCATTTATGGCGGTTGGACTGGAGGGACCCCTTTCAGGTCAGACACTGTGCCAGACGCATTACCTCATTCTCAGTGGCCCAGCAAGGTGGAGAGTGTTGTTAGGCCCGTGTTTTAAAGTTTTAAAAACAGGCTCCAAGGGATTAAGTGGTGACTTGCTTAGTCCCACCCTGCAGGGTGAGTGGGAGAAAAAGAATTTTTATGATTAGATCACATCTGTGCCTTTTGAGTCTTAGACTTTGAGAAAGGGATGAAAGCTGTGCGCCCTTAACCTTGAATGTCTCTGCGTACACACACACACACACACACACACACACACACGCGCGCGCGCGTGCGCGCACGCGCACGCAAACCACCTTCACACGCTATCAGGGTGCTGACAAATGTGGGGCTGTGATGCTGGTCCCCAAGTTATGTTAGAAACCTACAACTTATTCCTTCTCACAAAGTCCTTTCTTTTTTTAAAGAATAGTTTTCTAATTTCAGAACTCATAGTAGATTAGAAGCAACATATTAGATGAGTGTAGCTGACAGCCTGACAGGCAGAAAGGTTTAAGAAGCAGATACAGGGCCATGTCCCAGGATGCATGATCTGGAAAGTCACTGGGAGGAGTTCCCAGCTCCTCGGTGATAATGGAATAGCTGGCATGTCAGTCGTTCTGAGTGTAGAGTATGTTGGCATCGTCCTTCTTTCCTGCTGTTATCTTCTGCTGCCTTCTTCCTGAGGTCACGAGCCCCTGGAAGGCTGGGACCATGTCTGAACAGTTCAGCTCTGTGTCCCCAGTGCCTACCCCAACACTCACACTGTTGCTCAGTGCCTGCATCAAGTGGAAAGATAGCATGAGGTATAGTAGAAACCTCTCAACATGAAGATAGGGGTTCAAGTGTTAATTTTGCCACTGACTACATGACCTTGCACAACTTTCTCTGAACCTCGTTATTCATCTGTAAAATGAGGAATGAGGCTTCAAGGTTTGGGTGAAATTGAAACGTCCGTCCAGATCAAAATTTCTTGATCCTGGCAGAATATTTTATAAAGCAGTGACTTGTAAAGTGAATACATTTTCATGGTGACCAAAGTGACATTGACTCAGCCACCGCATTGTGAACTGTAAAATGGTTAATTTAATGTTGAGTGGTTTTCACCTCAGTTTTTGAAAGATGACATTTGCCCAGCCATGGTGATTTAGAGTAGACTCCAGAAGGTTAAAGGAGACTTGACCTGACTCATGGTCTTTCACTGTGGCTTTGATTCACTGGATAGAGGGTATTGGGTTTTCCCATGGGAACGAAAAGTCACCAGAAGGGAATGCTTGTGTTTGTGCTTGGTGAGCCATCTCCCTCTGTGTGCGGCTGTCATCACTGCGCCCCTCCCAGAAGATGCAATCAGAGGGCATTCAGTGGAAGGAACACCTTCTTTTTATTAGCACAAACTACAGTTTTCCAGAGTGACCAACAGATGAATGGTTGTCTGGGCTGGCCAGTGAATCTGCTCCAAATAGCCCCCAGCACAAATTGTTCCTCAGCCACATGGCAGAGAGCAGATTCAACTTTTAAACAAAGTTGCTTGTTGGGTCACAGATTATACAAGGCAAACCATGCTAAGTTAGACCCCATAAATTTGTGATAAATCAGCCTGGGCTCCAGCAAAGTTTACCTTTGTGCTGTCTGTGAAGTATTTGCTGAGCCTCTAGGGAATGTAAACCAGTAAAGGTCCGAATGAACTTGAGAACAAACTGTAAAGGCCCCGAAGCTTTGGTTGGTTGTTTATGTGTAGACAGATGCTGTTAAGTACAGATCCGCCACAACCAGTCACTAGAGCAGGCCAAGCAGGACTTCTGCTCGGAAATCCGAGCAGTCGGAGTTACTGCTTGTCCTTGAAATTACAAGCACTGTTTTTAAAAAGCACATTCATGGAGTTTCCTCAGAAAATTAAAAATGGAACTGCCATTTGACCCAGTGATCCCACTTCTAGGAACATATCCTAAGAAACCCGAAACACCAATCAAAAAGAATGTATGCAGCCCTATGTTCATAGCAGCACAATTTACAGTGGGGAAACTGTCCCTCCTTATTCTTTGACATCCTAACAAGGACTCATTTTGTATTTTATTTTTTATTTTTCTTTGCCATATGAATCTCGACTACACCATCAGTTCCTGAAGACAGCAACTTTGTTATGCTCACCATTCAACATCCAAAACAGTGTTTGTCACCTAGGAAACACTCAAATAATGACTAATTGAACGGGCAGAGGATTCCGGAGTGAAGTGAAATGGTCATTCTTTTACTATTTACCTTTCAACCTGGAAAACACCACCAGTGAAGGTGGAACTGGTAAAGTTCGTTTCCTGAAGGTGGTGTCCAGGGTCAGGGAGGATTTTGAAGGAGCCATCCTGTGCAGAGCCCTTAGTGACAGGGTGACAGGATACAAAACGAGTAGGAAGTAAATGGTTAGAAGTAACCAGGGTGGGGAATCCAAGGGGAAAATGGACTCATGAAGAAGCCCAAATCAGTGTACTATGAGCTATGCCTCGTCTCTGCACCTTCTGTGTCCCATTCTTGTTCACGCCGCGCAGCCTTCTGATTCTTTGCTATTTTGTGGGTGGTTCCTTGAGGATTGGAACTAGGTTTCCTTCATTGGGCCTAGTTCGGGCCTGACTCACAGGGCTTGGCACTCAAGGCATGGTTGTTGAATTGAAACCTAGTTGCAGGCCTTCAGGGGGCTATTGAAGGGCAGGACAGGTGGGACGCTGTGGGTGCATCTGCACTTGCTGTAGGATATGGGACCCATCCAGAAGGACTCTAGCAGCCGTCTAGCCCAAAATCCTAGGCCACAGGGTTGTCTCACAGACATCAAGTGACAGGGTAGACCTTGGACTTAGCTTATGAATCCCATTTCTGTCTTTGCCTGTTCTTGTTTTTATTTTTTAATTTCTTTATTGATTAAGGTATTACATATGTGTCCTTATCCCCCCATTACCCCCCGACCCTCCCTGATCATGCCCTCACCCCCCTGTTGTCTGTGTCCATTGGTTAGGCTTATATGCATACATACAAGTCCTTTGGTTAACCCTTACTCCCACCCTCCCCTACCTTCCCTCTGAGGTTTGACGGTCTGATCGATGCTTCTCTGTCTCTGGATCTGTTTTTGTTCATCAGTTTATGTTGTTCATTATATTCCATAAATGAGTGAGATCATGTGATATTTATCTTTCTCTGTGTTTTTATTTTTTAGTTATCTTGGAAAAAATATTTAGTGAAGTAAAACAATGAAAATGAAACAGAGTAGAGAGCCTAGAAATAAACCATTCATATGTGGTCAATTAATTTATGACAAAGGAGCCAAGAATGCACAATGGAGAAAGGATGGTCTCATCAATAAATGGTGTTTGGAAAATCGGACAGCCATGTGCAGAAGAATGAAACTGGACCCCAGTCTTATGTCATACACAAAAATCAACTTAAGTATTTTTTTAGCTAATAACCATAAAGGAACATAACATATATGTAAGACTTAGCATCATGATATGAAACGCTCAAATCCAGCATTTTATGCAAGATCTACATGAATATCAAATTTTATTTTCCCCTAGTGCCTTTTCCTCTTAAAACTACTTTTCTTACTCTTCTGAACTTTATATTTATCATTCCCTTGTCTTAGCTAATAAGGAAAAAAAAGCCTTGCTATAGTCGTTTAAAATACACACATACACACGTGTGTGTTTATATCTAAATTCTAGTTCAGTATGTCTTGTTTTTGAGCTTTATAAAAGTGGCAGCATCCTAGCTTGCTTCCTCACTCCCACCATCAGTCTATTTCTGGGGTCGCTCGTGTTGATGCATGAACCTTAGATCATCCATGTTTTCCTCATTCTCTTGTGCCATTTCCTGTTTGGACCCCTCAGGATTTGGGATGACTCCCACACAAAGGGTTCCAGTTAACTCTAATTTTAACTTTTTACAAGCTGTCATTAAGTTTTCCCATGTTGCTTGCCTTATGGGAAGTTTTTAGTCATTTACTAATTTAATGAAAATTAGATATCCTTAACCTTAGAAATTTGTAGTGAAATATTGCCAATTAAGATTAATTGGGATTAATGCAAAATAGGAGTTAAACCACTTTGCAGCTTTCAGCTAGGTACAGAGGGCTGTCTGGAAGGAAGCCTTTACGAGCGCTGGCATGTGGGGTGAGGCTGCCATCAGCATATTGAGCTTGGCAGTCTGAACGGGCTCTGTGGAGGGTTAAAGCAATGTCTTTTCCTGTTGATCTTCTCTGGCCAAGTTACAGCTTTTCTTTTCCTAGGTAATGCACTGCTCACCTTCTAGTTGATCCCTTCTAAATCCCAGTGTGTTCTGGATTTAAGCTTCAGTGTAGCTAGGCTTACTTTGTCTAAATTTCTATTTTAGTTCTCAGGAAGATTGTTAATATCCAAGTTCAGAATATTTCCAAAGACCAGATGTTTTTAGGAGTTGTAAATGGTCTGCGAATTAGAATTATATGTCCAATTTTTCTGTGGCCTTAGCTTTGCTTTGAGTCAGGGAGTCTTTAGTCCCCAAAACTGATTGTTTTAAACCAAGGTTTCTCAAACTTGACTCTACTTACATATTGGGCCAGGTTGTTGGCATCTTTCCTGTGCATTGTAGGGTATTTAGAAACATCCCTAGTCCCTACCCATGAGATGCCAGTAGCTTCCCCTCTCCCGGTGATGACAATCAAAATGGTCTTTAAACATTGCCAAATGTCAGTGAGGGCTTGTGGCAAGGGCAAAATCGGCCCCCGTAAAGAAACACTAGTTTACACCTTTCAAAGAAGTTTTAGGTTCACAGCAAGAAGGTACAGAGGCTGCCCATATAAACCATGTCCTCACACATGCATAGCCTCCCCTGTGGGTTTGGACAAATTTCTAATGACACATATCCACCATTTATAGTGTCATACAGAGTGGTTTCACTGCCCTGAAAACCGACTGTGCTCTGCCTGTTTATCCCTGCTTCTCCTCCAACCCTTGGCAACCACTGATCTTCTTACTGTCTTTATAGTTTTGTCTGTTCCAGAATGTTATATGGTTGGAATCCCACATTATGTACCCTTTTAAGATTGATATATTAATATTTCACTTAGTAATTTACATTTAAGTTTTTTTCATGGCTTGATAGCTCATTGCTTTTTTCTTATTTTTAAATTTTACTTTCAATTACAGTTTGCAGTCAGTATTATTTTGTGTTAATGTCAGGTGTACAGCATAATAGTTACACAATCAAATACTTTACAGAGTGTTCCCCCTGATATTTCCAGTACCCACTTGGCACCATATATAGTTATTATAATATTATTGACATTATGGCAGCTCATTTCTTTTTTGGGTACAAACCAAAGAGTGCTGTTGAATTGTATAGTAAGAATCTGTTAGTTTTGTAAGAAACCACCAAACTGTCTTTGAAAGTGGCTGTATCATTTGCATTCCCACCAGCGCATTCTGGATTTTGGCTATTCTTTCAAGTGTTTAATGGTATCTCATTGTTAATTTACATTTCTATGATGTTAAGCATTATTTCATGTATATTTGCCTGTATATCTTCTTTGGTGAGGTCTTTAGCTCATTAGTTTATACTTTTTAACTAGCCTACTTGAATGATTTAAGGTTTTCTATTCTTGCACAACTATGGGTTTGAACACCTACCTCCAATTTAGAGCAGTAGGAAAGGCTTCGGGGTTGGGTTGACTGAGACGAATGTTATAAAATATTTTTTATTTTAAAACATTTAAGACATGTATTTGCATACATACAGAAACATACTGCTATGAATTAAACAGTTCACAGGTATTAACTAAATCATTGCAAGAACCCTATGAAGTGTATGTTTTCTATTTTATGAATAGAGGCTTGTAGAGACTAACAACTCTGCCCAAGGTTATAAGTTAATGAATGGCAGAATTGGGAATGGAATATGTCTTACTAGTGTCAAATCAGCTGGTCTGTGTTCTCGACCTTAGAAATGGTGTTAAAATGTCTTCCCATGCCAGCGAGCCATACGCATGTCACCGTGGCCTTGGCTAGCATAGAAGGCATGGCACAAGTAGGAAATTCATGGTTGCTACAATGTTTCGTTAAGCAAAACAAGTGCTACAAAATTTCTGGTGTGTGTGTGTGTGTTTATGTGTGTTTCTTTGCAGGTAGCCAGTGTGTTGTGGGTCCCAGAATAAATTGTCACTGATAACCATCTTGAGCAGGGGATGAGTCCCTCCCCCCCTTTTAAAATAGCCTGCTGTATATGCCATATTAGTTACCTGAAAATGAAATTGCTTCCAGTTAACTTAATGTATTATGTCTTTGGTGAATATAAAGTAGATCCTTGTCCCTGCGCCTGTTTAAAGTTATATATCAGGAGTGTCGATGGTCATAGTCAAAGGTTGTATTTCATTACAGCCAAACGTGGCATTTCCAGGATTACTTTGTATATTTTATGAAGATTCCTTAGCTTCTTGATTTAGGGCTTTAAAAAAATCCTGAGATTTGCCTGACCAGAGCAGAATCAGGATACAGATCAGATAGTGCTTCTGAGCGGTAGTGTTGGGGGCTCCATCTGCCTTCTGTGTACTCCTCAGAGTCTTGACCATTTTACCTGGCCCACCTTTCTCACCTTATTTCTTGTTGGTCCTCCTGAGGTCTGGCCTTCTTGTTACAGCCCACTCTGCACTGAATTTACTTTGCACTTTACCAGTCTTGCCCCCACTTAATTGTTCCTTCTTCCTTCACCATTCACTACATATTTGTGGTGACTAGCACAGGGTGGCTCTCAGTAAATATTTGCATCATGAAATTAAATGAAGAGGGTTCTGTGAAGCACACAGGGCTGAAAGAAGGTGCTCGGTAAACGAGAGCAATCTTTATCCTCCCAGGCCCCCTGCGCAGCAGTGACGCCAGTGTATTGCCTTGTGGCCACTTGGCCAGCTAGTGTGACCTCTTGGCTGTAAGTGGTTTGATTCAGGTCTTTGTCTGTCTTGCAAGGGCCTGGCACCAGGGAAAATGTCCCAAGCTTTAGTGAATGACTGAAGCACTGAACCTTTGTGTGCATTTTGCTGCTTGTTCTTTGCCTGGCTTTCTCCCTGGCTTGGAGCTCATCAAGGAACCTGGCCCGGTGGTGCTACCTAATGTTACCTGTTTAAATCCAGGTTATAGCAAAGGATAGAGCTTAGTCTGCTATTCGAGCATGCTGACTGCAGAACCCATCGGGAGTTAATACATCTGCATCTCCCATGGTCTGCTGAAAAGCCAATGACACTTTGACGTGGGTAGAACAGGGTCACTTTCTGAACTCTCTGGCCTGCTTCCCACTTCTTTGCTTGTCTTTTGGATGCCTCCACTTGAGACAGACACTGCTATCAAAGAGAGACTAGCAGTGTCCCTCCAGGAGACGGGACCGATGGCCCACTGCAGGCCTGCTTGGTCTTAGCATACCCTGAGCAAGCTGAAACTGCAAAAATGTTGTTAAAAGAGGGTTTTTGGTGTTTCTGTTGGCAAAACGACTTAGACACTTTTATTTCTTTTTTCACAGAGTGATCAGCAGCTGGACTGTGCCTTGGACTTAATGAGGCGCCTGCCTCCACAGCAAATTGAGAAAAACCTCAGTGACCTGATCGACCTGGTACGTGCCTTGTTCATGTGGCTTCATCTGGGGCTAGGGCTCATAACTGGTCGCTTTTGAGTACCTTTTCCCATGCAGAATTCAAGACACACAGGAAACCTGTCTCTCCAGCCAGACACCACCATGACATGCCTCCAGACAGAAGATGGGTTTCATAGGGTTGTCTTCATTCAGCACCCTCCCCCGTGTTAATAAGCCCAAGGCAGGAGTTCTGAAGTTGATTACAACCTGTTTCCTCCCCCCACAGGCTTGTTTTCAGTTTCTAGAAGCTCACCTTTAGGCACGGAGAAGAGGTGACCACACATGCAGCGAGCAGTCAGCAGTGGGTAGTGTCAGGCTTTACTAGTCTCTCTGCCACAGTGGAAGTTCCCACGCCCAAGCAGCATGAAAATCTACCCTGGGGAATGCTTGGGTGGCTTCACTTCTAGTTTGAAACGGCATAAAACACAAAAGTCAGTTTTTGAAGAGAGTTCATCACATCTATTTTTTTAATATTTAATTTTTTTTGAGGTTCAAAATCATCGGTCTTAAAATGATGCCTCAGATGAACTGTCACCATAATATTTTTTGAAATGCTCAAAAGTATTAAAAAATATCTGTGAAGCTATGGGAAATATTCAAAAAGGTAAAATAAAATAAAATCAGGCCCCTAGAGGCCAACTGAGTTACTGCATCGTTTGGCCAGTGAGTTCTAGCCTTGGAACCTGAGCCCTGAATCCCAGTCCTCTGTTCTTTTCCTCTGTCCCATGTCTTCTTGAATATAATTATCAGTTGCCAATCCTGGCTCGTTGGTGAGGTTTGAAAACTTGTTCATGTGCTGTAATGATATATTTAATTTCATTGCATGAATTCCAGAATAGTTTTACTAGGGAAAAAATGTGAATTGCAGGAGACGCATGTCATTCACCAGTCAAACTCTTCACAGTGGTCTAGAAGGTCCAGAGTGAAGCTATTTTATGTTTACAGGGACACAGACTCCCAGTTTAGAGGCAGCTGTATGAGACAGAGAGGAGCCTATTGAAGATAGCACGTGAACTTGCTATCTTTTGTGTGTAATAATTCAGGAAGTGGGAAGAAGGAGGTTTCTTGAGGTAAATGATCCAGACAAGAAAGCCAGCTATATAGGTGCTTGTGATGGCGGTGAAGAGGAAAATGGAAAATATGATGGGTCCTGTTGGACAAGTACATTCTTTAGATGAGTATTAAAGAAAAAGTTTGAATGTGATGCAGGTAAACCTTCTATATGTTCAGAATCGGGGATCGCAAACCAAGAGCCAGGGAGGTGACATAAAACACTGAAGTGGACTTCGTGTAGACAAGGGGTCTGGCTGGCAGGCTCCATCTGAGAGCAGTGGCCCCTCTGCTCCAGGCACGTGGTGCCCTGTGGGAATATAGTGTCTGTTGCTTGTTTTCAGATTTTTCTGGAGGAGCCGTAAATTTGGAGTTATATGTAATATATCCTGGTTTTTAAACATCGGCCCGAACATTGGATTGGTTAGATCTGATTTTGTGTAGAATTTGGGCATGTGTCTAGGAAATGTGAGTTGTGGGGACAGGGGTCAGAGAAAACAGTCTGTGTTGGGAAATAATGAAATATAAAGTTGGATAGGTAGGAGGTGTCCTTGAAAGTCAGAAGGAGGGTTTTAATTTGATGTGGTGCTAATTGTCACCACCAGCCCCCTTACCGAGCTTTGTAGCAACACTTGTGCTAAGCAGTTTACCTGTGTGTCTGTGTTTAACTCTCAACAGTGCTGTAAGGCAGTATTACCAGATGTAGTCTAGAAGTGCTGTATGTCTGCCTTTTTCTCGGTTGGAGGGTTTTGGTGAATCATATGTGGAAGAGGTGGGCAAAGGTTGAAGGTAAGATCAGATCCCTAATTTGGTCGGCTGCAGAGGCTTCTTTTTCTTTTAAACTCAGCATGAAAGTGTGCTTAGCGGAGTTTCAGTTTAGTTTGCCAATTTAGTTATGACTGTGTTTTAGAAATAAACCAAACATAGGATGGATGATGAGCAAAATTTTCTCAGTAGACTCTTCTTGGTGTTTAACAGGCTATTTTGTTCTTATGGCTACCGAAGTGTTTTACTGCAGCTGTGTATTTTCTCTGTGAGTCCCTCGTCATCCTTCATTTCAGAGATGTGCACGTTGCTGCTTTTATGGAAACCTGGTCGGCTGGTTCCCTTGCTGCATTGTGCCACTTGTACTTGGGCTCAACAGGAAATTGCAGCATTGATGGTGAATGAAGGAGCCATCTTTCACCTTTGCCAAATACTGGGTGGGAGAGATCAGCCCTGAGGTTGAGTTTGCAGGAGGAGGCTCGAACTCAGGTTGAAGTGCCACGCTGTGTCTATCCTTGATACATGATGTTGTATGCAGCCACTGCCTTTCTACATTTAACTTTGTCTTCAGTAGAATGTGGCTGGAAAGGGGATGGAGGCAGGTGTAGGTTGTGGGAACGAGCTGGATACTTTTATTTATGTTACCATTTCCTTGACTCTCCGTAATGTATATATGACCACTTCATCTTTTTTGGGTGATTTAGACTCTGAGGAAGAAGCCAGGGTGGTGGTGTGGCTGAGTAGCACCAGGAATCCCGATTTCTCCTGCTGGGGTAACTCTGCTGGGTACTTTGGGTCTGATCACTTACACTTAGCGACAGGTTAAATATGGTGTGTTTTCCTGATGTGTCAAGTCTTACCTGTTTGGGGAAAACTGTTAAATAATTTAATTCATTAGTAAGCTAAAGTATTAAAAAAGATGTATTGTGGAGAATAATTTAAAATTCACATAATTAAAATGCCCGGCCGTTGTGTGGCTCAGTGCTTAGGCGTCGACCTATGAACCAGGAGGTCATGGTTCGATTCCTGGTCAGGGCACATGCCCGGGTTGCTGGCTCCATCCCCAGTGTGGGGCGTGCAGAAGGCAGCCGATCAATGATTCTCTCTCATCATCGATGTTTTTTATCTCTTTCTCTCCCTTCCTTTCTGAAATCAATAAAAATATATATTTTTTAAAATTTTCACATAATTAAAATAAAAACACCTAGAGACTTGAAAGACATTCCATTCTTAGAGCCAGACCGCTTAGGAGTATCAGTTCACTTTTGCTGGGGAGGCACTGACTTCCCCTCACCTGTTGTCTGGAGGCCAGCCTTGGGCCCCATCTACCTGCTAAGGCTAAAAAAGAGGCCATAATAGACTCCCATCATCCAGAATGGCCTGGGGAATCGGTGTTCTCATTAATTTTTTTAAATATGAAGTATGATGAATGTTCAAATGGAAATGAAGCATGACTTTTCAGCGAATTAGGATCTGGTAAAGCACGCCTCATTAAAGCTGTATTGACATGCTTCAGAAGCCACTTTTGATTAATGGTCTGCTTCAGGTCCTTGTTTTGCACTGAGGTATATAGGAGCATTTGGCCTGGTTTTATACTGGATCCTATGACCAGTCCTATAACTTACTTTTTGAATGTTTTCCTTTAATCATTGTTGTTTTTCTTCTATTTTCCCTGGGAATGACAGGTGTGGTGTGTGGTTTTTTTTAAACTGGATTTGCAGAATTCTCTTATTCTTGTAAGAGTTGTTCTGTGCTGAGTGTACTGCTGTGGCTCTGAGGTTCACTTGCAGTTTTAGTTTCTTCCCAAAGCTGTAATTTCAGAAAACTCACACTGTTATGGGTCCGTCAAGCAATGTATTCGGGCCTTTGTTTCATGTAATCAGGGATCAGTCAGATGTTTTTAAAGCCGCTAATGCACCGCTCGGTGCAAATTGCAATCATTCCTCCCATGCTCACCTGCCTAAAATAATGAAGGGGAGGTAGTTGTTTTCAAGAAAAGTCTCCAATTTTAAGACTGACAAGAATGTTAGGATTTGCCAGCATTCCCCATGAAGGGAATGGCCTCTCTCAGATGTTGGAGCCAGAGAACTGTAGGCAAATGTACCCCGTCCGCCAGTGGTCCGATTACAGTGTAGTATTAAAGAGAAATGTGGCGTGTGCTTGGCAGCTAGGCCAAGGCAGCCCAATTTATCATGCGGGATCAGCTTGCTTTTCTTCTTTTCTCTTTCCAGCTTCAGAACTTTTGCTGCCTTGGGATTGTAATGCTTACTCTGATTGGTGGGAAATGACCTCCTTTTGCAGATGGCCCAAACATCATTTCATTACACATTAATCCCGTTGTACTAGAGTAAAGCCCACCGAAACCCATTGTTAAGCTGATTCAAAAATACGAACAGGTCCATGTGGGCCAAGAATCCTGTGATGTTAAGATGCTCCCTTGGCTTCCTAAACTTTGACCTTCTAAGGCTTTGCTCTACACATTGGCAGCAATAGCTGGGGTATATTTTGAGCCCTGAGCTGAGGAAGGAGTTTGTTTCTGCAAATTGGCACCCAGCAGGCCCTCCATCCTTTGCCTTATTAAGAGCAAACCAAAAATAGCCCTAAATCTGTTTAACTAGGCAGAAAGTCTCTACTTGTACTGGTCACTTCATTTTTTAATTCCTTTCTTTGCTATAGTCACCCAGAGGCCCAGCTCTTGGGTGTCCCCAGACTTTAACCAAGCAAGGGGGACGACATCAGCATTGGGAAAGCACCCAAGCCAGACTTGCAGGCTGAAGGTGAAAAGAGACATCCCGACGCTCTGACCAGGGAGGGAGTTGACAACTTGATCAGTTTTCATTTCTGTATATTCCTCTTTTCAGCAGCCAGAGTTGCCCTCCAGAAATAGAAAGGGCCAGCTGGGCACAGGGCTTGCACTGCCAGCCTCAGCAGTACCTTTACTTTGAACAGCTCGCAGAAATTGTCCACCTCTAGTCCAAGTAGCAAAGGAGCAGGAGGCCCTGACAGATCAGAAGGCTGGAGT
Organism: Myotis brandtii; assembly: GCF_000412655.1. NCBI lineage: Eukaryota > Metazoa > Chordata > Mammalia > Chiroptera > Vespertilionidae > Myotis > Myotis brandtii. The sequence goes on along the minus strand of NW_005371012.1, from coordinate 757,902 downwards.
GCACAGGGTACACTTAGGCCTTGGGGCTCAGTGAGCAAGTGGGTGGAGACACAGCTTCGCTTCTAAGAACCTGCTCTTTGTGAACTCCCACTCATTATGACCGGTTGGTAAAATTAAGGCTAATATTTAATAGTTCATTAGTATTACTGATTGTCTGATTTCTGCTAAACATGGGTACTCAGATTTCAGACTCTAGTAGGTGAACCAATGAAACCTGGAAATTATTTTTCCCATGACTGCTGTGTGGAATATGGCATCAAACTCAGTTCTGTTCCCAGGTGATGAAGACGTGCTGGCTCTTGAGGGTCTTGAAGGCCAAATGTGACGTGGTTTAGTTCAAGTGTGAGCAGTGAAACTAAGTGCATTTTCTTGCTTAGTTTCCCCATTGTTATCACCATTTAAAACAGTCTCTACCAGCATTTTTTCCTCCTTAATTTCAGACGCAACATCTAAAATATCTTTTCCTTTCCAAAGGGGTCTTAGCCGAAGTGGGTGAAAAGTTCATGGATTCAGTGGACATTTACTGAGCACCTCTGAGTGAGGTACTGTGCTCACCCCGGGAGGAAATGCAGCCTTTATTCCTTGGCTCCCCTTTCACAGGAAAAAAAGAAAAAGATTGGGAATCCTAAAACTTGATCCCTGATAGAATGACTTCGGTTGGATTCTCTCAGCCCCTTGGTCTGCCCAATGACTATCAAGCTACAGAACCAAGATATTCTTTCTATGTTTGACATCTACGTGCCAGACACACCATTCTAGGTGCTGGGGGCGCAAGATGAAAGGCCTTGCTCCATAGTGTGTGCATTTAGTGGGGAATTCAGGGAAGATTTTTCTAGAAGAAGGAAGACTTGGCTATGGTCATGCCCTCTGTTATCTGTTGAACAGATACCTAGCAGGCATATTTGTCTTTGAGTAAAGGTGTTCTAGGCTCTGTAGTGGTTGTGCCCAGTCAGCACAAGCTTTGCTGTCTCTTCTGACTTGTTTCTGGCCACCTTTCACTTGGCCTCTTACTGCTTCTCAGATTCTTTCCCCAAAGTATTCTTGACAACAGAGGGGAGCAAATATATGTGTGGAGTTTTGGGGGCAAATCCAAAGTGGCTTCCTCAAGTGGATAATTTTGTTTAGTCTTTTAAAAAAATTGTGTTCCAATTCATTACATGCCCATATGCAAGAGATTTTAATATAAAAAGAATGCTTTTTCCACCAACTCAAGTTGATGCTCCAGAAAGCTGGGCTTTGTCCCCCTGGGACATGGCTTTGCCGAGGCTCATGACGCACAGCACTGATGCACATGGCTGGTGCCTGTGGAGCCAAGGCCTGCTCTGTGGCCCTGCCAGGCCAGAAGGGGTCTGTGCTGCACCCCATTTGCTGTACCTAAGGGAGGTGCCCTGTGGGGTTCCGTTGGAAGTAGGGGAACTTGGCTTCCCTTCTCCCATTTGTCAGAGAGTTTGCCGGGAAGTGTTCTCTCCTAGGCTGGACACTGTCTCTGGAGCAGGAGCAGGGGAACGGATTGAATAATTGGTAATTATGCAACAACCCCTGCAGCCTCTGTTGGACTTGTGTTCCCCAGCTTTCCTACAGGCGACAATGCCGCAGTCCCCTTTACCAGGGAAAAAGCATTCCAGCCAAGGGCCTCCAGCAGGATTTTAATGAACTCCATTCCTTGGAAAGTTGTGGTGAGCCTTGTCATGCGAGCCTTCGCTCTTTGAATGGACTGCAGCTGTGGTGACTACAGCCGGGAGAGCCAGAAAGCAGACCCCTGGGCCGACGTGCTGACCTGGCCCTCTGCTCCCACGCAGGTCTGCCACTGCAGGGACAGGCCTTTCATGAGCCACCCTGTCGCTGAGGCGAGGACCCTGCCAGCTAATGGTGCAGTCTCTGATTTGTGTCAAGGTGGCAGCTGGGCAGACCATCTAAATCAGCGGTTCTCAACCTGTGGGTCGAGACCCCTTTGGGGGTCGAACGACCCTTTCACAGGGGTCGCCTAAGACCATCGGAAAACACATATATAATTACATATTGTTTTTGTGATTAATCACTATGCTTTAATTATGTTCAATTTGTAACAATGAAATTGGGGGTCACCACAACATGAGGAACTGTAATGTCGTGGCATTAGGAAGGTTGAGAACCACTGGTCTAAATGCTGTGATTTGCTTAGAAAGAGGAAATGGGGTTTCCTGGGAAATGGCCCTCACCTGACCTGCTCCCCCAGAGATACAGCCAGAAGCTTCGAAGTTCTCGGTGAGTTCTGTTACAGCAGAATAATACACCCACATGTGAGTCCATTAAGAATGAGATGAATCGCCTCCTCCGCAAGCAGTTCAGAAAATTAAAGCATGAACCCAAATGAATGAAGGAGGAAAGTACAGGGGCCATTTGCTTTGTGTGTGTTGTGTTCCTTGGGGAGCAAAGCCTGTTTCCAGGAGACTGATGAGATGTCCCCTGGTCCTGAACATTTCTAGAACAGTAAACTTCCCCTGGGGCAAGAGGGCCGTGCCGCAGAGCTCTGGACCGAGGGCAGAACAGAGGCCAGAATGAATGGTGTCGGGCGGCTCAGAAACAGGCCCAGTAATGTCATAACTCAGGATATAGTACAAGTGATGTTCAAATTTCACTACGAGAAAATAATTGATTATTGAATAAAACTGCCAAGACCACTAATAACTTCGAAGGAAAACGAGCCAAATATCTATTGCATAACATGTACCCGTACTCCTAGTGGACTAAAGAACTAATAGTAAACGAACATAAAGGAACCAGAGGGAAAACATCAGTAATATTTGATACTGAGATGGGGGAGGCATTTGTATGACATAGAAGCTAATATCAAAAGGACGGCTTTGGCTTATGCAAAGTTAACTTACAAGTTTAAACAAAATAAACTTCAAAGCAAAGGGCAAACTCTGGAAAACCATTTGCGGCTTATGGCAAAGAACGTATCTTCTAAAATGTTTAGAAAACACCTCTGAGGTGGTTCGTGTCATTGTCCCCACTTTAGTTCTGAACTAAAAGAGAAGCAGGGGCTTTGGCAACTTGTCCCAGGTCAGCAAGTAGTGGTGGAGCCAGGCTTTGAACCTAGGCATTCTGACGCCAGGTTTCCAACCACTGTGTGCTGTTGCCTCCATCAATAAGGAAGGTAGGAATACGCTGCTGACAAAGAGCTCGGCATGCAGACAGGTGACTCACAGGAGGCAATGCACACAAACCTTTCTTCTCTACTTGTCAGGAAAGTGCAAGTAAAACAAGATAGGATGGTGGGAGTGTCCTTCCCTGATGCCCCTTCTTCCTGCTCAGTGGTGCTCAGTGGACGGACTGCATCCTCTCCGGGGGGCAACCCACCCTTTTCCTGGCTTCATAGAATTAATGTGTCAGCTCACCTTGATGTGGAGTCTCTTGAGGAACAAAGACTGAGCAATTGAGGGACACTCTAACTGCTCTCTAGGAGTTTCGCCATCCATATTGTCACATTAAAGGTTCTGAGAAGTCTTGCAGTTGAAAGAAAAGAACCTGTTTTCCTTTAACCCAGCATTTTTCTGAGTTACTTTCATGGAATCCACTTTGGAAAACATTGGTTCCTGGAAAGGCTCATAACCTACATGTCAAATGACCTGGACTTTAGATCCTTTTTGGCAGTGGCCTTAAGTGTGATGTTAGCCAGGTTTTAAATTTTCATAACTGGTAAAATGGCATAAAAAGAAACATAGCTTTCCCAATTGTGGTTATTTTCCCCAAAGGAGAACTGCTTCAGAAAACTTGTAGCTCCTTCAGTAGGAGGGGATCGGTGGGTGGGGAAAAGCACTGCGTGCAGTAAGCAAATCTTACAGGAAGTCAGGAAACCTGGGCTGTAGCTTTGGGCTTGCCATTCACTTGCCACGTGATCAGCAGGTCTCTCTGGGTCTCTGTAAAGTGAGGGCCAGATGGTCTCAGTATCTGAGTTCTGCTGCCTGGACTGAAACAACATCACCATGGATACCCTTATGTTGATTTCACCACCTTCAGGATCCCCTTTTGCTGGCAGAAGTGGCATCTGTTTCTCTCAGGTCTTTGACCCTGTTACTGCCCCACAGGGTATGGATGCGGCAGAGTAGAGCAGGCTGGGGCCTCTGGCAGTTACCCGAGTCAGTCTCCAGTACCTGCGCAGAGCAAGGCTGACAGGGTCTCGAGTCCCATGGATACCCTTATGTTGATTTCACCACCTTCAGGATCACCTTTTGCTGGCAGAAGTGGCATCTGTTTCTCTCAGATCTTTGACCCTGTTACTGCCCCACAGGGTATGGATGTGGCAGAGTGGAGCAAGCTGGGGCCTCTGGCAGTTACCCGAGTCAGTCTCCACTACCTGGGCAGAGCAAGACTGACAGGGTCTCTGTCACCTTCCAGCTTTCAGACCTCAGGCAGGTCGCTGCACCTCCCAGGGTTCCCTCCAATACACAAGATGGGGATAAGAAAACGGTATTTATTCCCGGGGCAGTTGCCAGGATTTAGGAGTGTACATAAAGTGCCAGCGTGTACGTGTAAGACAGGTGCTTAATAAATGCTAGCTGATGCTTTCATTAATTACTTTTGCAGGCTTTCTCAGGCCTGTTTGTTAACCCCTGGGTCCTGCCTGCCTAGAGGCTGTGCCCTGAGCCCCCAGGCAGCCTTCCTGACTGTGTTTTCACAGGTGGACACAGCCCCGGCCTTGCCTTTCACAGGATGGGGTTTGTAACCCAGCGCAGGATTGTAGGGACTTGGTTTATTTAACCTGGAAGGGGAGATGAGAAGGCTGTCCATTGAGGCACTTTAAATGGTCATGAAAACCCCCCCTGCCTTCTCTGAACTATCAAGGTTGGGCTCCCTGAACAGGAAGCTGTGGGAAATGCCAGTGCCTCTTGCTCCAAAGTGAGAGAGGAGGTCAGAGTCAGACGGTGGCTGCCTGGTTTCGTGACTAGTAAGGACTTTTGTCATCCCACAGATACCTAATACCATGCTTGTGTTCTGAGCTGGCAGGGGCGGGCTCCCTGGATGGTGTGGGTCTTCCCCTGCCCCTTCCTGGTACTCTCTTCTGTGTGTCAGTTCCCTGAATGCATAACTGCTCCCAGGTATCCCTCGGAGTTCTTTGGAAGCCCTGAGGGAAAAGCTAAAATGGTTGGATGGTCAGACAAGGTAGGAGGGGTCCTAAGGTTGATCTTACCGTTCAAGTTGTCTGACAAGCCAGCTGACACGGTAGCCTCACTCACTGGTCGTTTGACCTCATCGCTTCATTTTGGGCACCAAGAGTTGCCACACGGTAGCTGTATGTTATCCAGACAGGACACCTGTGAACTCTAAGCCCTCAGGATCCCTTTCTGTTATCCAGGCTCCTGCTTTCTCGTGCTTCATTTCCATTCAGTGTTCAATAACATTTTATCAAGACTGCTAATCTCCTGTTCATGCCTTAAACCCACATCTCAAACCTCCCTCCCCCTCCCCACAGGGCCAGCGCAGCCCCCAGGCATCCCTTTCTCCAGCTTGGGAACACCCAAGTCCACCTGTGAGGTGTTTCACAGTCACCCAGTGATGGTCCTCTGTCCCAGGGCATTTTCCCCCTCCTGAGCCTCTCCTGAGTCCTTCTCATGGTGGGGAGGCTACTTAGCACTTCACCTACTGCTACCTGTTCATAGGCATGATGCAGGAAATGCATCTGAGGTGCCACCAGCCAGGAAGTGGAAGTTCCGGATGGGTAGAAGCAGAGTGCCCATTATTTTGCACATTCCTTGAAAACAGATTGGTTATTGAATGGTCCCCCTCTCTTCCTACACTTGCTTTATTTGCCAGGTTGAAGAAGCCTATTTTAGTATGCTTGGAGATCAAGGTTCTTGGTGAGGTGTTTTTAGGGCTCTTAGTCTGAGATTGCTAGCCTGCAATGTCTGCGTAGGAGCATTAGATGTGATCTTGTTGAGCACCTCGAAATTGACAGGCCCAACCGAACTCACCTCTCATCATCACCACATCTTAGCTGTGTGACCTGAGCCTCGATTTCCTCATCTAGGAGATGGGTGTGAGGACACTAACCTTGAGTTCTAGAGACTGTAAATGCCTAGCATAGTACCTGGCTTGTAATAACTGTCCGCATGGGGTTCTAAGGTCACATCAGACTTGCATGAGCTTGATGTAGCCATTGTGCAAATGAGTAAAACCCTGCTGGCCTCCTGATTTTTCATTTATAACTGTCAGATGCCATATACTGTTCTAGACCCTTTACACATTTAGTTTCTTCAAACCGGACACCACAAATCAAGTCTTCTGTCCCCATTTTACAGATGAGACAACTGAGAGAGGTTTACTGAGTTGGTCACAGCCTCACAGCTAATTAGTAAGTAGCTGAGTCAGGATCATCCCCAGGCCCGTCTTACTCAGACGCCTAATCTCTCGCCATGCTGTCTGTGCTCACAGCTTCCCCAGGAACAGCTTTCTCCTTGTCACTGCAGGCCACCAGCAGACAGCTGACTCTGAATGCAGATATTGTCATGATAATTAGCACCAGCAAGAAGTTGCTCAGTTTCCTAGAATGTAGCTTTTCCCCTTTCCAGGCCGAAAGGGTGTCCTGTTCTGGCCTTCCATTGTTAAAGATGAAATACTGATGGAGATGGAAATGGCCATGGTAATGATCATGTGACCTCCCGTGCCTGTGGATGCCACCACCAAGCAACCTCCCTGTCCCTGTTCCTTTTTTGTTGGGAGGTTGGAGGTGGGGATGCCTTCCAGTACACCCAGAGGCTTCCGTGGCTTACATAAAGGAGTCAGAGCTTTCGAAGGGCGCAGGGCTGAGGAGGGGTTCGGGGCGCAGGGCTGAGGAGGGGTTTGCCCTCCTCTGTGTTTGGGTCATTGGTCCTCATCAGGCCGGGCGGTTTTTAGTCATTAGTCAGGCAGTTTGTGGTTGCCCCTTTGCCACATGTGTTGCTGCCTTCCTGGACCTGTCACACTCACAATTAAGACTCATTAGAGACCTGTCAATCACAGCATGCACAGGACCTGCCCATGCTAGGCCTCATCCAGGGGCAGTCCAGCCCCACACCCACACACCCTGCAAATGATCACCAACCAAATTCTAGGTGCTTGGTGTGCAAGAGAGAGGTGAACAGCACCGGTGAAACTCCAGATTTTTAGGTCCTGGTGGGCCTGTTACCTTTTACATAATTGAAACCTTCTAGCTAAGTCCAGAATTGATGTTACAGATGGTGGTGGTAGAAGTTTTGTCAGATGACAGCTTTGGAATAAGTATCTGACAGCAGTCCACTCAGAGGAGAGACTTGAGCCAAACACAGAGGAGATTTAATTACCGCTAATCTCCCTCTCTGCTCATTCTGGAGTGTATAGGCACATTCATTACTATTGACTGGAAGCTGAAACAGCACTCCGGGTTCAGAACAAACCCCTAGAGGAGATTTGCCCCAGGCTGGAAATGATCATCTTTCATAGTGGATTTTCCCCTTTCTGTGTGCTGAATATAAGGTGGGGGAAAGAGGTGTGTCAGGCACTTTACAGTGGCTTACCACTTCTCCAGCATGTCCATACCTGTGTCATTGACTTTCCTACTTCTAAACACTGTACGAAGCCACGTCTCCAGGTTGTGTCATTCAACAGGGGTTGGCTTAAAGCACTTCCTGTTCATTGTGTGCCATCATTTTGTCTTTTTAGCACCGAAAGAGTCCTCTGGCTTCGAAGCACCTGTGGAATGAAGTAATGCTCATCCTTATCCCCAGACCCCAGATAGTAGTCCCGTCATTGATGTTAAATAGATATTAGTTCATGATCCCATAAACCCTCTCATCCCCAAATTCTGAGAGGAGAGGACTGTTGTGTTAACACTTTCTAAGCTGTGTAATCTTAGAGATGAAAGGGCTGAGCGATTAACTCAGGAGACCTCAACCCCATGTCCTCAGACCTGGTAGCCCAGGTGGTAGTACATGGAAAGGCTATAAATCATCGATAATCTTAAAGATCATCTGAGCTGGGAGTGGATGGGCCCTGAGTATCTAGGTGGAGTAAGCATTTTAGGTGCTCTGTGCCTCGGTTTCCTCATCTCTACAGTGGAGAGAATTATGAACTTACCTCATTCTCCAAGAAGGCAGTTGTGAGGGTTAAAGGAAGTCGGGTGGGTGAAGTGCCTAGTGCAGTGTTGGGTGCAAACAAGTGCTCAGATCAGTGCTAACCGCTGTGTGGAAGGAAAGGATGATGGTGGTGAGCTTGCCTTGTGGGCTTTGTGACAACATGTAGTGAATGGAGGAGCAGTGCAGGAATTGGAACAGCTTGAATGCCTTGCCTTTTCCACTGCAGTTCAGCCGTCCTTTTCAGGAGGCGTGTGCCCTGCATTTTCCTCTTTGGCCAGGTCGATGGGTGAATGTTCTCCAGCCAGGAGTGGGGCAGTGATATCTTCTCACAATACCAAGTGGGCCTTACCTCTTAGGTCTTGGCAGTGAAGGTGTTCTGCTGGGCATGTGACATGTAGAAGAACTGCATCTGGGAGCCCAGGGGAGAGGGTGGCCCCAGGGGCATCGGGTGCAGCTCAGGCTATGGAGGCCACTGGAGACAAGGTTGCACATGCCCAGTGTGGTCACTTTAAAGAGTGCCGCCCACCCGCATCCAGCCTGCCAGGGGAAGGTACATGCATCCTTATTTTAGAGCAGATCAGTGAACATTTGTTGCTAGTAGCCCGCCCTAGGTTACCGGATTATTCTAACAGCCTCTGGACCTTCCTGCCTATAGTCACCCATCCACCATCCCTCTCTGCAGCCAGAGCAACCTTTCCAAAACTAGTCCTGATCATGACCCTCCGTGGCCCGTCATGACTCACTGTGTCATCGGATTGAGCCCTGAGAACTCTTGATCTGGCCCTGTCCACCCTCCTGCCTCCCCAAGGCCCCTCTACTCCAGTCATACTGGCCTGCTGTGGGGTCTGCCAAAGGCCCTGTGCCCTGTCTTGTTGGCCCTTTGTGCATGCTGTCCCCTGTGCTGGGAACACATCTCTATATCGGCTCTGCTTATCTTCAGACCTCTGCTTGGGCCTCACTCCCCACCCTGTACCACTGTCACAGCTAATATCTGCATTCAGAGTGTCACCAGCCATGGCACTCGCCTTTACTCTCAGTTGGAATCGCTTAAGTATATGACTCTTTCCTGCCTGTTAAGCTCCCTGAGGGCAGGGATCTTGTCTACTTTGTTCACCTTTGTATCCCCGGTGTGTGGATGTAGTGGGCACTCCCGAAGGCATGCTCCAGCCCCTCCTGAATGCTGGAGCCTGAGCTGAAGCACGGGGTCGGAGCGCTCATAGTCACAGGGAGAGAGATATCCAGATAGATGTAATACCAGGATCCGGCGGAGAGGAACACAGCGCTGTGGAAGCACCAAGCCCACTCTGGTGGGTGGGTTTCAGGGAAAGCTGTTTGGAGTAGGTGAAGCCTGAGATGCCTCCTAATAGGGTGAGAGGAAGGGAGTTAGCTGGGCAAAGATGGAGTAGCAGCAGTGTTTCTGTCCAGATTACAACCTGTGAATTGATGCCTAGTAAGCTTTGGGCATTGGTTCAGGTCCCATGGGTCCCTTGCCAAGAAGCAGGTGCTGGGCACACATTCCTGTTCGCTGAGGATCAGCTGCTCGTTGCCAGTCAGACTTTCTAGATGGAAAAGAGAAAGGACAGAGATCAATTGATTATCTGCAATTTTAAGATTAGAGCTGGGAAACGTGCCTTTTTCCTAGACTACTCCATGTGCCCGCCTGCCTCGGGAAAAGCCCACATCAGTCCTTTCCTGGAAGCCGTGACCTTGTTGGCTCTGTGCAGACCAAGTGCTTTATGGAGCTGCCAGTGCCACCTGCCTTTATCTGGCCTAGGACTTTCCGAATCAGATCATCCAGGCGCTCTGTCAAGTCCCGGTGCCTCTTTCACAGCTAATAGCCACTGCTCCCAAGGGAATCCAAAGTAAACTCCTGGCTTTCCATTTGCCCTGAACTCTTAGCTTTTGGTGGAGGAGAGGGCTGCAGGGTCTGTGCCTGATCTTCGTTACCCTTAGAAATCACTTAGAATTGGCAACTCTTTTCATAACTGCTTGCTTCTGCTTCTGCCACTTGGGTGTCAAAAGGCAAGCATTCCCTCTGGATGGCGCAGGGGAACATCACTTTTCTCTTTTAGTGCAGGTCATCTGCCCATGTGCAGGCTGCTTCTCTTGGAAATACTTGTGGAAGTGCCGTATAATACACGCAAATGACAAATACAGTCTCTAGGTCTGAGGACGTGCTGTGTTTTCCCCTGCATTTCTGCCTCAAAACACCTTGACAGAAGAGCTTTCCGGTGTGCTGTCTGTGAGACCTTAGGGAGGAGAGAATCCACCCCGTCTTCTCCCAGGTGGTCCTCTTCTGTTGACTTAAGGGATCACCGGAACCACTGAAAAGGTGGCAAGGGATACGACCAGGTGCTTCATTCTTGGTGAGAGCAGAATTTGGACCTGTTGATTACCCATTGGTTTCCACATTCTTTCCATTCTTGAGACCTCGGGAGATTTGCTGATGCTCCCGGGCTCTGCAAATCTTTCCCCAATTAAAGGGCCTCCCAGTGGTTGCATAGCTCTTCTGCCTCAACTTTCTGCCCTTTTCTGTTTGTGTTTAAAATTCCTTCTTTCCAAAATGTTTACCGCTCGGCAAGTCTCCTTGAAAGCCCCCACTTTTGTTTGGGGAAGGTTTTTTTCCTTTTCAGTTTTTATTCCGCCCGTGTCCAGGAAACTGAAGTCCCTTTGGACTTGCTTGTGCAAATGCTCTCTGGTCATTTTTTTGTTACCCTTGGTGTGTGTATCTCTCCACAGTCTTGGGAGAGGGCAGTGGGTGCTCCTGGTATTGGTGCTGTTGCAGTTTCTGGGTGGATGAGGGACTGGAGGGTCATTTGGGTTTCACTCTGGGCAAAGTGAACAAAAGAGCTCAGTCCTCCCAGGGTTCTGTTTAGTGGTAAGGAGTACTTCACGGTCAGGGAAGTACTGTAGAGGAATTTGACCTTGAAGGATCAGAGTTCTGCAGCAGGAGGCTAAGCCCTGGAGATGAAGGAGGATACTGGGCTCCTGTCAGCTGGAGCTGGGAGGCATAATCCATCTGAAATGCACGAAGACCCCCTGCCTGGGCTTTGCCCTAATGGAATTTTCTATCAGGAGGGCCATCTAGCTCCTGCATTTCAGGAACTGTATGGCATCCTCTTGCTGGTGGACCCCACAAAAACTTGGAGGTCTGAGAGTATCTCTCTAAGTTAGGTCCTGCCTTCTGGTTGATGAGAAATGTGAGACATCAAAGTGAGTTGGAGAGAGTTCACTTCCCCAGAGCCGTCGGGAAACCCGGTGCAGGTTGGTGGGCACTGGCCCCGATGAGGAGTGCCCAGGTCTTCCCCTTAGACCACATTTGGTTGGGGAAACAGATTAAAAATACTTGAGCCCGGCCAGTGTGGCTCAGTGGTTGAGCGTCGACCTATGAACCGGGAGGTCATGGTTTGATTTCAGGTCAGGCACATCCCTGAGTTGCAGTCTCGATCCCCAGTAGGAGACATGCAGGAGGCAGCCAATCAATGATTCTCTCTCTTCATTGATGTTTCTATCTCCCCCTCTCCCTTCCTCTCTGAAATCAATTAAAAAAAAAAAATCTATTTTAAAGAAAACAACACTTGAGGAGAGCATGGTGTGCTCACCCTGCTCTCCCTGACATGTGAAATAGGCCAGGAATGTGGACCGGGACCTAGAGGAGCCTGTGAGGCCTGCAGGGTTTTCTGGTTGAGGCTGCCTGGCAGGACCTGGTTCTCATGCCCGTCCGTCACCAGCCACTGTAAAAGCTGATGACGTGCTAACTGCCAGTGAGGAGGTCTCAAATACATGAGGGGGCACTGAAGTTGATGGGGATCTATGCCATGGGCACTAGGAGGGACTGGACTTCCCTTCAGTGCATAGAATTGGGGTAGGGGCTCTGAGGGACAGGAAATCAGTCTTGGAAGAGAGAAGAGGTCATTTGGGTTCTTTATACAAATAAAGACATTTCCTAAGAACTTTACATTTGAACATGGAATTCAGAGAGAAGCTCACACGGTCACAGCCTTTACATTCTTCCCCATGTTGTGGGTAATTCGCTCGTGCCGCTGGTGTGGCTGTGTCGTTGGCTGTGTGCCTTCCAGGTGGGCCCAGGTCTGGGTCAGTTTTGGATCTCACACAGTGCCTTGCTCAGTACGTTTCATTTTGCTTTGTTTTAGGAAGACCGTCACAAACTTTTGATTACCTTGGAAAGCCATTTCCTGGAAGGTTATAAGGATAACTAGTGTTTGGGTGCATGGATTCGTGCACATTGAAAGGAAATTAATTAAAAGAAATATTTTAATATCACTACTCGCATCTTGTTAATGAAAATAGGATTCTACCGAGTCTCCTGTTTACCTGCTTCAGGACTTCTGTGAGGATCAAATGAGATGAGGCACGGGAAAACACATCACAAACATTGGGTTAAACTGTAAAATGTTTGCACCTGGCTATAAAGCAAGTCGGGTTCCTGGGCTGGAGAAACTCCAAGGAGGCTAGTTGCTAGGGAGAGGAAGCCAGGCGTTGCTATGGGATGTCATTACCCAGCACCCACAGCAACCATTTCCGGGCTGGGATGGGCTGGGCTGTGGGCTGCCTTTTGCACCATGGGGTCTTGGCAGCATTGGCTGCGATTTGGTGGGCTGTCGCTCCAGGTTGGTGGCGGGGCCTGTGTCCCACTTGGAGGAAACCAAGTGTTGGTTTGTGGGCACCAAGTCCGTGGTGCCGTTTATTTTCAAATGGCCACATCATGGCAGCTCCTGCATTGAGTGTCTGCCTCCTGGTGGTCAGTGCATGTCATAGCTACTGGTCGGATGGACACTTAGCCTTTTATATACACTGAGTGGCCAGATTATTATGACCACCTGACGTTTGTAGGCA
>NW_005371012.1:708682-744067 GCF_000412655.1 Myotis brandtii | reverse complement strand
AAAAAAAATCACTTCTACTGTCGTGGTAAACAACCTGCTTCCCTATTTATAATGGTTTGGCCCTCTAGCAACTTCAGCACGAAATTATAGCTAATTTGCCTACAAATGTCAGGTGGTCATAATAATCTGGCCACTTAGTGTATACTAGAGGCCCGGTGCACTGGTGTGGTCCCTCGGCCTGGCCCTCTCGCAATCCGGGACCCCTCAGGAGATGTCGGAGAGCCGGTTTCGGCCCAATCCCCGCAGGCCAGGCCGAGGGACCCCACCCTCTAGTATGCATATAAGTTCTTTGGTTCTCTTCCCCCCCCTCTCCCCCTTCCCTTCTTCCCTCTGAGATTCATCAGTCTGTTCCATGTTTCCATGCCTGTGTGTTGAGCGTCTGCCCCCTGGTGGTCATTGCGTGTCATAGCTACCGGCTGGTCGCTTAAGCTTATATATATATAGATAAGTAGAAATGTTTTTAATTTACAGTTTGCATTCAACACGATTGTATATTAGTTTTAAGTGCAGCATAACAGATGTACATTCACATAGGTGCCAAAGTGTTCCCTTTGATAATTCAGGTGCCCACCTGGCACCATAGGTAGTTATTACAAAATTGTTGACTCTTGTCCCTGTGCTTTACCTTACGTCCCTGTGCCTGTTTTGGAACTACCGATTAGTACCTCTTAACTCCATCACCTTTTTTCACCCTGCTCCCAATGACCCTGCTGTTTGTTTCCATTGCGTCCAGTACTGGCCCGTCCTTAGCACATAGCACATTGGTATTTCATTTGCGCCCCTCTCTTTCGTTTTAGACTTTGAACTCCTTGAGGATGAGGCACTCTGTTTAATCCCTCATACATTTAGGTGGGTTTCATCTGGAGCCACAACTTGGAGCTTTGCTTCCTAGTGAGCCAAAGTAGAGAAACAGAAGTGCTTTTGGTACTGAATGACCCAGACAACCAAAGACACATCGCTGCTCCTGAGTGGAGCTGGCTGCTTCCCCAAAAGGAAGAACCTCAGATTTTTCTTCGTCCATGCATGGTCATCTTCGCTGGATGACTCAGTGAAATTAAAACAACCTAATGAGACATCCATTTGGTGGAAGGAATTTCGTGTGAAACATTGTGGCCTGCCAACCAGGATGATTTCTATGCTGAGGAGGAAAAAGCCACTGCTTGTTAGGGGTATACCCCACATAACGTGGTGAATAGCGCTGGCCCTGTCCCCACTCAGACACACCCACAGCACCCACAGCTCCACTTGAAAGGAACAGCAGCATCCCTGGAATTTTGGAGGACTGTTGGGCTGTTCAGAGGTTTGTGGTCTTGAGAGTTTGGGGAGAGCAAGTGGTGGAAAGAGCCACGTCTCTGGTTTGTGACTCAGTGGCTGCCTGGCTCTGGGCCTCTGCTGCTGCTTCACAAGGTCGTTAGCCTCCCCAGGTGGCTGTCGGGACCCCTGGAGTGGGGTGTACTAGGCTGGAGTCAGCCTGATCACCAGGAAGCCTCAGAAGTGGTGGTGAGGTTGCTTGTGACCTCAGACACTCGCTGGCTCTAGAAACCTCCTTCCTCGTCTTGGGATCTGAGAAAACCCTCTTGTACTTCAGGGTATTTTGTGGGCTTTCAAAATCCAAAATGCTTCCTGAGTTGCCATCACCCATGTTTGGCCCAGCTTTATGATTCCTTGTTACGTTTCGCCATGCTGTCCCTTTACTGCCAGCTGAACACACGTGATTTCCCTGGGTGTCACCTACGCTGTGACACATGGAGAATATCCAGCCATCTGTCCTCAGCCGTGAGGGGCTCTCCAGGTCAGTGGCAAAGAGCAATTGCTGTATCCCTTCTTGTCAAAGATTTCCCTATCAGAAACTTACCTCTGTATTTCCATGGTGGTAGCCCACTCCCAGCTGTATGGGAGGCTTAACCGTGGTTTGCACACGTTTTATAAAACCTGAAGCTGGGCCTACACCTGAGCTCCCAGGGATGAAATGGGCCGATTTTTCCATTACCGGTGGTTTTTAGGAGAGAGGTTCACGCTGACCTAATCATGAAAACCCCCCTTTGCCAAGTACTTCTGTCTGCCACCCGTCAGTTGATGGTTCTTTCAGCTTAAATATTTTGTCTCTGGGTTACTTGCCAGGGCAACATACTAGAGGTGGGCCCCTGCTGAGTGGTTGAAGGCTCCAGCTCTGGTGGTTGTGTGGGTGTCATTGAAGTTGGCGCTAAGATACAGGGTGGAGATCCCCTCCTACCCATGAAATTACAGTGTCTTAGCCAAAAGACTGTTATAAATGAGCTGTTCTCATGTATTCTTACCTTCTTCCCTAAAAGATTTGAGGTGACATAAGAATGCAGCCAATGCAACAATACTTCCAACAACCTAGACTGAGAAATCAGGCCGGGGCTGTCCCGGAAGAGGGTCGCGGCTCTGTCCCCGCTCTCAAGGAAAGGCTGTCACTGGGCTTCAGGTGGCACCACAAGGAGCGTGAGGACAGGCCCAGCCCGATAGGCCCCAGCAGCGTGGTTGTTCACAGTCTTATGGTGCAGAGCTTGAATCTCCCTCCAACTTGGGGGACCAGTGGTCAGGGTGCTGCAGCGCCATCCCAGGACTCTCCCTCTCCCCCAGCAGTCCCATCTCTAGGAGAGACACTGGAGAACATTTGGGGAGCTGGCTTCCCACTGGACAGCCATGGACTTCAAAAGATCAGACTTCAACCTGAGTGACCCTGCTTTTCCACAATTCAACATGATTCCACTAACACTTAGGAGGCCCCACCTACGCAGGCACAAGCTCCTCCCCCGCCCTGAGGAAAGACACCATCTCGGATCTGTATGGAGCTGTAAGGGCTCAGACAGGGAATTGCCTCCTTTCAGGCGGCTTTGGGAACGAGCATGAGAGACAGACCTTGAAGGACACTGAGGGTCATTAGGTGGCATTGGGGGAAGGACCATGTCCCTGGTGGAGAAAGTGGCCGTGGAGTGGAGAGTCCAGACTGTTGGGTGAAAGGGCAGGGATGAGACCTTTAGACTGCAGTGAGGACCCTGAGCCCAATCGGTGAGCCTCCCTGTCTGCTGTCCTCTGGATTGCCTGCCCCGGATATGATGGCTTCTAATACCAGCTTGGTGGCTCTGCAATTCCCAGCACTGAGTCCAAGATAGTGTATCTGGTGAATGTGCTGCCTCTGGCTTCTGAAGTCGCTTGTGTATTGTGCTCTATCCCTCAGGGACAGTCCTTAATTAAGAGTATTAGGTGGCTTAGAGAGACCCTGACTTCTCTCTGCAGACACAGGTGATGAGCTGTGCTCCTGGCCAGGGAATGGTTAATTCAATTAGGCTCCCAGCCCTGGTTCATCCCTTCAAGGAAGTATAAGGTTACATGTGGACAACAGGAGCCTTGTGTGTGCCTGTGGTTGACTCACATGCAGTGATTTTAATTTCTCCTTTCAATTTGTCCTTTTTGTTCTGCCCCTTCCTTTAGAAAACCTCTGGCCTCTTACTCCAGGCTATGAGCTTCCAAAGGGCAGAGCTTTTGAGTCTTGAGTCTGAATGCCTGAAACCCAGGAAGTTTGCCTTTGTTTATTATTTATCTCTGGGGTGGTTTGGGGCACCTGCCTAAGAAAAGAAAGAGGGGGGCTTATTGTTTCTTGAAAGCTCTTTGTTGTTAATGGCATGTGAAAATTGATTTCTAAGTAGAAGAAAACATTTGTTGGTCAAAAACGATTTCCTGATGTCGGCCCTGTTGGCCAGCTTCCTTTATGCTAGACCTGCAGTGAGAACCAGCGCTCAGTCTGCTGGTGTAGGTCAGGGGCCAGTGTCTCGAATCTGAGGTGCGCAGCTCATGCGTTTTAATGTTTCTGAAATCGGGAAGTTGCTCCTTACACTTCACGTGCACATTAGTGGTGTTCTCATTAGTGGTACATCTTGCAGTTTACAGTCTTCAAATGAAGACTACAGTCTGCGCTTAAAGAGTCGGCTGATAGCTTAATTAGAATACAGGCTGGGTCTCATATATTATGACACCCCTGACATGTACAGCCGTAATAAAGATTGTATATTTTCTCCTGTTAAAAAAATGGGGCAGGACTAGATCTGAAATAGGGCACCCCTGGTGTGAGCTGTTGAGGGTGGAAGCCCGAGAGGCCTTCAGTCCAGCCCGTCACAGTGCCCGCTGCTCACCAGGCTCTGTGCTGGGTGGTGGGCGCAGGGTCCCTGCCTGCAGCCCCTTCCTGGTGCCAGCTCCTGGTGTCTGCTCTGGCCTGGCACCTGAAGGAGAGGCCTTGGCCCACTCAGACGCGGAGTTCTCCCCCATTGGCTTCTCACCCCTTTCCTCTGAGCCTAACTGAATGGTGGGAGCTTTGTTGACCTGGTGACTCCCGGCTTTGGAAGGACTGGGCCAGAATTCTAAATTTAGATTCCAGTCCCACTCCACCCCTCGGTAGCTCCGTTGGCCCACCAGGTGCTGGGGTCGTGCACCGGCCTTCCCTCAGAATGAGGTGCTCAGTAACATCAGCTGGTGTGGCTTTTATCCTGTGGTGACAAGTCCTGATGCCTCTTGGGGGCACTCCTTGTTTCCTGTCTTTGGTGACTGGAACGCACTTTGTGAGAGCAGGGTCGCATGTGTCTATCTTGTCTGCTGCCGAATCCGCTGAACACATGCCCGAGGTGGGCACTCAGCATTTATTGGGTGGAATTCATTTCTCTTTGAGGCGGTGTTGTAGCCCCCAGTTCTGAGCTTTGGGAAGTTTACACTCAGTCAGGAAGTGGCAGGCCAAGGATTTGAACACATGTTTGATTTCAAGGCTGGTGTTTTCCAGAACGCTACACTGTAGATTGTTTCTGACACTAGTGTGTGTGTTGCTGAAAACACTATTTTCTTTTTTTAATTTAAAAATGAAATAAGGCATGCCGAAACCGGTTTGGCTCAGTGGATAGAGCTCAGTGGATAGAGCAGACTGAAAGGTCCCAGGTTCGATTCCGGTCAAGGGCATGTACCTGGGTTGCGGGCACATCCCCAGTGGGAGATGTGCAGGAGGCAGCTGATCGATGTTTCTCTCTCATCGATGTTTCTAACTCTCTATCCCTCTCCCTTCCTCTCTGTAAAAAATCAATAAAATATATTAAAAAAAATAAAAAAATAAAATGAAATAAGGCAGAAGTTCGGGGCCTTGGAAAAAAATAAAAGGAACAGATTGTAAGCAGAGACCTCTGCTGGCCACAGGGAGGGAGCTCCAGTACCTGATGCTTTGCTGCCTCCAGGGAGTGGGCTGTTGTGACTGGGAGAGTGCGGCCAGGACTGCCCAGCCATGATTTCACTAACATTACTCATCTGAGTGTGCGACCCAGTGAACAGGGTCTGGTTTTGATTCTTATCTCTCTGGTGGCGGGCTCTCAGCCAGCAGGCAGATCAAAAGATGGAATGTGTTCATTTGGCCATTTTTAAAAAAACCGAGTTACAAGGGTGCCCTTCTTAAAGACAGGGCGCCGTGGATTAGATTATCTGTGGAGTTGGACTGGTCTGGCTTGTGTGCTTTTTTAAGGGTTCGTCTCAAGTTTCTTTTTCTGGTTGAACAATTTTTTTCAACATTAATAACTAATGGAGAAGGGAAGAGGCAAAGTAGAACCATATGGCGGCACAAACACAAACCTCACTTGTGGCCGGAAACGTCTGATTTGTATCTCTTTTCATGTGATCAGCTGTTGGGTTAGATAGTAGAAAAGTATTCCGTTTTGGAGCAATAGCAAGATGTGATTTTTTTTTTTTAACCTAGCTTTACTGTCTCACATGTCCTTTCTTAGACATAGCTAGTAGCTCTGTGACTGGGGGAGCCAGTTATTTCTCTAAGGTCCTGTTTCCCCCTCCTTTAAAATAGGAATGGAAACCGGGTCTACATATAGGACTGTTTTGAGGATTGCATGAGGGATGGAGGTAGAGTTTATAGTGCCACAGTGCCTGGCATGCACTGCCCGTTGTGGGCTCTGACATCCTCCTCATCTTTTCCTCATTATTATTAAGGTGTCACTGAGGCCGTTGCTAATTGCATCCTAACCTCTTCTTGCTTCTGAGATTTTTCTTTCTGCCCAAGCTCACTTTCTTTCCCTTTTCCTCAGTCTTTTCCGTGGCCCCCTGGGCACCAGTGAGCCAGAAGAGTATCAGTGAGGAAGGGCGTGGTGGCTCCTGCTCCCTGGGTTGTGGCTGTGGAGAAATGGGTGGAGCCCTGAACCCCACCACCAGACCCGAGGGCAGAGACGCTGTCCTGGCCAGTGCAGCGTTGTTTATCATTCCATGTCATTTGGAATTAAGTTTAAATCCCCCCAACAAGCTGGATTGGTCTGACACCTTTGGTGTTATCTGAACGCTCCTTACAAAGGTTGTTAAGCAGTTCAGATGAGCAGTTTGGACAGAAACCATTCGCCCTGGGGCATTGGCAACAGCCACAGGTCCTCGCTAGAGGCCCTCCTTGGCTTCAGAGGCAGCTGAGCCCATGATACACGCACCCCAGAGTGAACTCTCGGCTTTGTTTGGACTTGTCCTTTCTTTTAAATTGCTGTGCAAACTCATGATCCGTGAGACTTAATGTGATTTCTTCCACTGTTCTAAGCATTTGACATGACCAGGAGGCGGGGGTAGGGTTGGGGATGAGTGTAGGAGGGGGTCATTCAGTAACTGACTAGATTACAGAGGTAAACTGCCTTTTGTCTGGGTTTATAATGCGACCTCGGATCACAAGACTAATACTTCTTCAGAAGTCTGCAGATATACTGGAGCACTCGTGTGCGTGTCACTGGGCTGGTTCTAGGGGGCTGGTCTCTGCTCTGTAGTGAATGTTAAATAGTGAGGACGGAGTAGAATGATAGCTAATGACAGTATTAGAACTTCCATCCTTTGGCATTTGGGATTCAGTTGACATCAGTGTTACTGCAGGAATTCCAAAGAATGTGATATCTTGATAAAGAAATTAGAGTTTGGGCTGGGTCCTAACGGATGGTAGGATTTGAAAGAGGAGGGGGGTAGGGTGCCAGATTTAGCAAGTGAAAATATAAGTTCTATGTAACATTTGAGACAAACTCACACTAAATGTTATTCATCATTTATCTGAAACTAAAATTTAATTGGCCAGTCCATTATTTTATCCTAAATGGAGAGGATTTGTAGTGGAAGAACATATCTGCAAGTGAGTGTTCAGGGAGCAGTGAGTAGGCAGTGTGGTGGTTTGAGAGGGTTCAGGCAGAAGTGGAGGAGTGAGGTGGGAGGATGGGTGAGATGGGAGGAGGAGTGGTGAGGAGGGAGGGTGGGTGAGGTGGGGTGGGAGTAAGGTTTTGGTGCCAGGTCATGACTAATGCACCCTGGGCAGCTGCTCGGTGCACAAGTCTGTAAGCACACTGTGTAGTCCATACTTTGTATTCCACATGATGACGGTAAGATTATTCCTCCAGAGCATTTTATCTTGGAGCAAAGAAACAGGACTGATGGAGGGAAAGAGAATACAAAAATATTCCACCTTCAGAGTTTATCCAAAAGGTGAGAATTGTATAAAGAATCAGTCAGCCTTATATCCCAGGTGCTTTGCACGGCAGGGCTAATCGTACGCCATTCTTGAGTTCTACGTGTTTTTCTGTGCTTAAAAAAAATTTTTTTTTTTTTTTTTTTTTTTTTTTTTTTTTTTTTTAGCGACACTTCAGATGTATGTTTTTCTGAAGCTGATCAGTACCTGGCCATGAACTTTGACAGATCTTCAAGGGTGGCTGGACCTAGGACCTCAGACAATATCTCAGGGGCTCCCCAGTGCTCAGAAGCTCGGGCAGGTGCTCCCCTGATGCCTGCTGCAGCCTAGGACCCTCACCCCATCCCAGCTTCCCTGGCAGAGAGAAGGAAAGCATGCACCTTCCCGTAGCCCCTGGAGAGGATTCCCAGGAGAGCTCCTTCCCTGAATAAGCCCAGGCTGTTTAGGCTGCGGCCCTCTGCTGGCCCATGGCCGGTGGTGGGGGATCAGCCTTGCTCAAACTACATGGAATGAGGAGCTCTGTGCCGAGAAAAGGAAAGGCAGGCTGAGCAGGTGACAAGAGTGGCTATTGATGACAGCCGGTATCACAAAGCAACTCCTTGCACTGTTGCCTTAGTCTGCTTTGCCTGTGCTTTGAAGGGCATGAGTTACAAAGTGGGAGGATCCCTTCCGTCCTTTACACCGATCTGATCTACTTGGACACGTGGGAATGAGGAGCTCTGTGCCGAGAAAAGGAAAGGCAGGCTGAGCAGGTGACAAGAGTGGCTATTGATGACAGCCGGTATCACAAAGCAACTCCTTGCACTGTTGCCTTAGTCTGCTTTGCCTGTGCTTTGAAGGGCATGAGTTACAAAGTGGGAGGATCCCTTCCGTCCTTTACACCGATCTGATCTACTTGGACACGTGGGGCACACTGGATCCCATTTTCTAGATCAAGGGCCCTGGAGGTGATTTGTAAAGCCAGAGTGAAGCATGATTATATTTCTTTACCACTTCACAAAATGAACCAAAAAAAATTTTTTTAAGTTTATTTTTTGTAAGCTTTTGTTGTTGTTGCTTTTGTTTCTTTAAGTTCAGTAGTCAACTTCTTAGAGTCTGTGAGTTGGCAACAGGTAGAATGGGAAATGGATAATTTACAGTACATGATTCTTTTCCATGGAAAACGTAACTCAAGCCCTTGGCTTCAGCATTTACCGCTGAAATAGAAATGATCTGTTTCCTACGTTGTGTTATGGTATTCCTCAAGGCGTTGCATGTTTAACTGAGAAAGCAGGGGCTTTAGCAGCCAACAAGCCAGATTTGGGAGAAGTTAATTACAAACCCTCTGAGCCTTGTCCCTCTAACCTGCAAATGTGTGTCTGTAATGGCCCCACAGTTCGGTTGTAGTGAGGATCAGATGGTCAGTGCACAGGACAGAGCTGCTCACGGGGTAGCTTTATGCTGTCAGGGACTGTATTCTTGACTTATGATGTGCTCTGGACTATACTAACTGCTTTTGACTTGTATCGAGTCATTCAGTTCTCAGCAGTGCACAAGGAGGTGGATATTATTGGTAACCCAGTATTATAGAGAAGGGGTGGGTATGTCTCTATGTCTCTCTCTGTTTCTGTCTCCGTCTCTGTCTGTCTCCCCCTGCCTACCTCCAACTTTACACACACACACACACACACACACACACACACACACACACACACACGCAAGAAACATAAAAAAAAGGGGAGGGGAGTAGGTAATTCATTGGGTTGTCAACCTTTAAAACAAAAACAAAATAAATCTATGGTTTCATAAAATTAAGAACATCTTAAAATAAAGGGTGAGGGGGTTCTTCTGAAAAAGGTTGACTGCATTTAACCATGTGAAGAAATTAATGTCATCTAGATTAGTCTTTTCCTGAAGTGTTTTCACGGATGCAGGTCTGGTGTGGCTCACCTACTGATCTTATCGTGTGGCCCGTCAGCAGCGGAGCACAGGCTGGAACCCAGGTCTCCTGCTCGCAGGTTGGCCCTCCAGGTCATATATTAATAAAATGCCAGGATTTAAATTAAAACTCCAGTTCTTTTTATCTAGAGCGTTTGTATGACATCTCGGTTCCTATATGTGAACCACAAGTGAAATTGGTCATTGGTGTCATCAAAATTTAGTTCTTTACAGTAAACTTTTTTCTTAAAGCCGATTGGTGTTTGGGAGGCTCCATGTTGTAAAACTTCCCCCTCCCTCCCAGATATATTGAGCACTTGCTGTGTGTCAAGCACTGCCAAAGGCACTGGGGATGGAACCACTAACAAGACTGAAGTCCCTGCCCCAATACATTCTAGCGAGGGAGACAGATAGCAAATTGAGAAAAAAATGTAATTCAATTCGTGTAAGTGCCAGGAAGGAATTTTTCAAATAATTTTGATCTGTGGATTAACTTCTTGGATAGGAATGAAGTCACACCCATTTCATACCAAACCCCATTATCTTATAAGCTTTCCTGTGTTGGGAGACTTAGCTGCAAGCAGCATGACTGGTTGGAAAGGTGAAGCAGGTGGCTCCAGGTAGAACTGGGGTTAAGAAAAACGAGGTTCTCAGGGGCCCATTTTTATCCAGCACCTGAAACAGTGTGGAAAATTCAAGTGTAATCTAGGCTGGTGTGGCCTAAGCCTAACAGACAGCAGACGGCATTGAGGACAACAGAGGGAGTAGGGGTATAAATTGTCAGCTACTAGTGTGCACGCTTTCCCCTACCCTGCACTGAATGCCGATTTGCTCAGGTCCCCCCAAATCACAGTAGGTTGGTTTCTATTGTCCCCACTTTACAGGTGAGGAAATCCAGTCTTAGCAGAGAAGTAAAACTATTTACCCAAGTCCATAAGGCCAGTAAGCAGTGGACTGAGGAAGTCTGACTACAGAGTCTGTTTGCTTAGTCTTCAGCATAATCCAGGATACATTGGGCCAATAGTATCAGGGCCCCAACCAGTTAAAACGGGTTCTAGACAAAAGTCAGGGCCCAACAGATAAGCCAAGGCAGCAGCCAACAGAATAAATAGAGACACTTCGGGAGAGAAAGGCCCATGGGTGCCCAGGGTTGTTTCACTGGGCCAACAACAGGAAGCCAGACCAGTTCCAGACCCCAGCTGCTTTGGGTGGAAGTTGTTAAAATCTCCCTTGCCTTGGCCAGGACTTTCTTCCGGGCTCTGAGGCCACCCAGAGCTGAGCGGGGTGAGGTGGGAGGGGGTTGTTTGCCACCAGGGTGTGCCTTGATGTGCACGGTCTTTCCTCTTAGCTGTCTGTAAACCAGAGTTTCGGTCAGAAGCGGGGATTTCTGTCTCTGCCCCTTGCTTCCTGTGTGGGCATTGGGCACCTTACTGACTCTGGGCCCCCAGTTCTCAAACCAATAAAATGGGGATAACACTTAACAACTTCACAGGATGAGGGGGGGCTGAAAGCAGACAGTATGCCATCTGTGAGAGCCTAGCCTGCGTGTGATACACGGTAGACACTTGAAATGGTCATGGGGTTGCTATGATCAACACCAAAACTAACTTTGAAAATAGCCCCATTTGAGGGAGGGGGATCCGTTTTTGTTTGTCTCTTTGTTTGTTTGGTGGAGAGGGGTACACAGGCGGGTGTTACATGGGGAAGGGATTCTGAAAATAAGCGGGTTGTATCCAGTGGTTAATGGTGTGCGTACCTCTTGGTTGCTAGATGACAGGCTGCTCTGTGGAGAAGAAATGCGCCATTTCACTGAGGCCAGAATTGATGTGAGCTAGAAGGCAGGGCACTGTCTTCTAGTTGTGCCAGACAGGGCCTTCCAGGCTGAGTTCTGCAGCACCGGGCTCAGCAGAGGTGCCCTGAGAAGCCCATGAGGCTGGGCGTCGGGGGTGGTGGCGGTCTCTGTCCCCATCGCTCTGGAGGTGGAAGGGTCTCCAGGAGAACACGGGAACTGCTGTAGCTGTCGGCCCCTCTGCCGAGCCGCTGTTCTGGGTGTCCTGGCCACATGATTTAACTTTTCCATTTGGAAGGGTTATTGGTGCAGTTGGCAGCCACTTTCCTGGTAAACGATATGGTGGGGCCTCCATAAACCCAGACCCATGAAACGAATGAAGTCGGCACATTGAAAATACAGCGTGGAAGTGACTCAAGCCTGAAGGAATCCACTTCTGAAAGTGCTGCCATCCCTTCCTGGAATATTTTGGTGGAAATTGATGTTTGGGTTGGGAAGAAGAGGCCAGTGGCCTGGTGACTAGCAGGACCATGGCGTCACATTTAGCAGCATTTGCCCCAAGACTTCATCCCTGCCCGCCCCAGACCTTGGGCCCTCCTTCTCATTGAGGTGGTCCCAGGCAGGTCACCCTGGTATAATAAGCCGTCTAGGGCTCCGGGCTGTGGGGAGCTGGTGCGACCCTGTCTTTGCAGCAGGTAAGGTTGACTCTACAAGTCAGCCTGGTAATGCTTGGCCCGGGGCCTGGAAAGTATTGGAAACTGCTCCCAGCATGGGAGCCTGTGGGAGTTGGCCGCCATGGACGGGTTGCTCTTCTCAGAGTTCTGTGGATTCCTGTGTATTTAACATGTTTACCTTCTTCTCGGACTTCAGCTTGTACTTTGCCCACCGGAGACCAATACGAGCATATACATACTTAACTGTACTAGACCACCCTGGCGACCAGGTAATTAAAGCACGCAGATTTGGAAGGAAGGCTGTATTGGAAATCCCGCTCCACTGTAATTCAAGAACAGGTTTCTTTATAGAGGGACACAGTTGGTGTCAGACACATGTGGAAAAGAAAAGAACAGGCCCATAATTCTGGCAGGATACCAAGGGCCAGATGTTAAATATGCTGACCATGATCTGGCTGTAGTTGCCGTTAGCCAGCCTGGATCTGATGTGTTATTTTAACCCCTGTTTCTGCCTTTTCCTTTCTCTCTGCCAGGTTCCCAGTCTATGTGAAGATCTCCTGTCTTCTGTTGACCAGCCACTGAAAATCGCCAGAGACAAAGTGGTGGGAAAGGATTACCTTTTGTGTGACTACAACAGAGACGGGGACTCCTATAGGTGAGCTCCTGCCCTTAGAGTGCAGCAGGCATGCCAGGCTGCACCCTGGGCAGTCAGTGCCACATGGCAGCACCTGGACTACTGGACTTTGACAGGCAACAATCTACCAACCTTCTTTACATTTGTCCTTCTGTCAGTCCTTCTTCCCTCTCTTCCTCCTTTCTTCCCTTTCTTCCCTGCAATCAACCAGATGTTGTGGAGTACCTTCAGTCAGTGTCGGAGATGCAGCATGAACAAAAGGCCTCTGCCCTGGTGGAGCTTACAGTCTATTGGGAATGGGATGTGAGCAGTTTCATTATAATTCAGTCCTGCAACAGGCAAGATACAAGATGTGGACGTGATGGGGATCTGAGCACAGGGAGGGCCTGTGTGCTTAAGGGACATTTGAATGTAGCTTTGTCAAACAAATATACAACTCTCCTTTCTCTTTTCCATCACCATGCTGAGGGCAATAAATAACTAAAGTGACATAAGCCCCTACTCTGGGTGATCACTGGTCTAGAACCAGAGATGTATCCAGCAGCTGATTATTGTATGATAAGATTCATGCAGTCACTGCCAAGCTTATTCAGGGTTTGAGGGTAGCATAGAAGAAACCATGGTTGAGTCCAGGAGGGCTTCCCGAAGGAGGTGATGTTTGAGCTAGGTTTTTCATAGTTTATTTATCTTATTTTTATTGATTTCAGAGAGGAAGGGAGAGGGAGGGGTAGATAGAAACATCAGTGATGAGAGAGAATCATTGATTGGCTGCTTCCTGAACACCCCACACTGGGGATCGAGCTCACAATCCAGGCATGTGTCCTTGGCCGGAATCGAACCTGGGACCCTTCAATCCGCAGGCCAATGCTCTATCCACTGAGCCAAACCAGCTTGAGCTAGGTTTTTAAGGGTCCCTTTTTGAGCTTCAAATGGAAGTTAGGTAGAGAATGTATTTTGGCTTAATCCAAGCCAGACCAGAGACTAGAGTTGAGAGGGTGAATAGTAGTCTACTTGTAAAAGTTGAGCCAGCAGAGTTTGCAAGTGGATGGGGTATGAAGGGCAGTTGCAGGGCTTTGGGCCTGAGCAGTTGGAAGGTGGGGTCACTGTTTATTGAGGTGGAGAAGACTCTGGGAATTGCTGGTTTGGGGGCATTTTAAGCTTCAGATGCCCATTAGATAAATGTGGAGATGTCCAGTAGACTGTTGATAGCCTAGCCTCCTGGGTGGAGAGGGAGATGCAGGTGGGAGTCCCCAGCATAGAGTGGTGAAGCATCAGTTGTGAGCATAGGCCCAGGTCCAGTCCTCGCTGGGAACCTCCTAGGAAAGGGAGGACCAGCCCTTAGAGAGGAAGACCCTTGAGGTCCTAAGGACAAGCAGCCTCACCAAGCAGGGTTCAGAGGAGGCTTCCTGGAAGAGGTGAACCTTGAACTGAGTCATGCTTAATCAAGATCATTATGTTTCTTTTTTCCACCTGAAAACTCCAGCTTGCTGTGTGAGGCAGCTATTCCCCAGCAGCCTGTGGAAGGCTGGGATCATTTCCACGTCCATGCCAAGGCCGGGTTACCCGGGGGACTTGGTGCCTGCCTCCCCTCCAGGTCTTCCTGCCAGCTCCAACCTTCGTTCCTCAGGCACTGCAGAGGGGCCCAGGGACCTCAGCTGAAGAGGAGCCCGGGGTGTCAGAGCCCAGGACTTTTCTTCCGTTTTCCCTCTTTTGATACAAAACTTCAAGGTCTTCTGATTTTCTCCACACATTTCCATCCTGTTTGATCGTTTGCTTAAATAAGATCCTTATGGTGTGGCCGTTGCCAGCAGCACTGTTTGAAACCTGTTAGCTGAAACAAAAAGCATTCTCTGAGGGAAATGAAAGGCCTGACTTTTGAAATCTAAGTGTTCCTGTCCATCTGTCTTTTTTCAAATGGCCTCCATTTAAGCTCTTAAATGTGTTCTGAGTGCCCCTTCCACTAAGAATATTCTGGGTAATGTTATGATTTCCCCCCAGCTACAATTACCCCGGCTCCAGGACTAGCAGCTTGAAATGCTGTCGTCTGTGAGCCAGGAGAAATGTGAGTTACAGGCTTCTTGAAAATTCCAGGCCCCCAGTCTGCAAGAAAGATGGGCTCTTGTGTCTAAACAGGTCGCCTTTAAATGAGAGCCAGTTGGGGCGGGTCTTCCAGGCCCACAAGAAGACGATGGCTGTTAACTGGGGAAATGAAGGGCTGAAGGCCAGAGCCTGAGTGTGTTGAGGAGACTCGAAGAGAGCACCTGCAGGGGAAGGGGGCTTGGATTCTCACTCTCAGATTGTTTTCCACACCCACTGGCGAGTGGAACTACCAAGGCTAGTTTTCCGATCGGAAGGTGACTGCGCCCTTCAACTGCACCTTGTCTCTGGGTCTGCGGAGAGGCCTCAGCAGGAAATGCAGAAAGTTGCTCTGTCTCTGTTGGCTTGCAGGACCACAGCAACCAGCGAACCTGGGGGTCCTTTCTTCCCCACCCCGTGCTGTACGTCGCTAGCCCTTACTGCACACGGACTCGGTGCTAGGTGCTGGGGTGAAGGCAAATCGCACAGACTCACTTCTCAATATTCTCTTGCAGTCTAGGGCGAGGGAAGGGTAGAATATGGTCAGAATCGACATCTGTGTGGCAGTGGGGACAGGGAGGGGGGAATGGTTACCTCTGCTTTGGGGGGTGGTATATAAGAATTGATTTATTCTTTGAACAGCACTTTTTTAAAATTAGCATGTGGTTGAGTGCCAGGCACTGTTCTAGGTGCTGATCAAATGATGGAGGACAAGACAAAAGATTTGCCCTGTTGGAGCTCAGGTTCTGGAGTTGGCTAGCTAAATTCAAATTAACTCAAATTAAATTAAACGAAAATTTCAGTCCCTCAAGTTGCATTGGCCACATGTACTCAGTAGCCACACAAACTCATGGCTGCCATCTTGGACAGCATAGAGAACATTTCTGTTGTGATGGGAAGTCCTGTTGAGCAGCACTATTTTGAAGAATGAACCAGATAAGTCTGCCACCCTTGGAAGGGAGAGGTCTTCCCTACTTGCTGACGTAGGATGCCTGGTGGGGTACCCGTTATCAAGAAGAGAGAGATTCGTGCTCAGAATTTGTTAAAATGGGTTCAGGAAACAGTGATACCTTTTTTCCTTAACATTCATCCCAAATTGAAAGGTTCCTTTGCGTCCTCAGTGATGTGAGGTGTGTTTTCAGCAGGAGAGACGGGAAAGGCAGTGTAGGTTTCTCACAGTGGGCATATCAGGGTGTGAAGGGCTTTGTCCGAGTTTCCCATTGTCTTCTCCTTCCCATTCCGCTCACCTTCTTACTTTCTTTCCTTCTGTGAACCCCCAGCTCTCTGAACTCCACCTGCAGGATTTAATGAGCAGACACTTCCCTTATAACCCCCTTTCCAGTACTCTGTGTGATTAAATGCTTTCCTGATGTGGCAAATAACGCTTTTTAAAATGTGGCAAGTCTTTGGGCTGGCAAAGCAGAGACTGGTTCTCATTTAGCAGTCCTTACATGTGTATGGCCCTCGGTGTTGGGAAAGCTGCCCTCTGTCCCCGCGGAGAACTTGATCGCTCAGGTTTTCTTATGTGTAATCCGAGTCTCCATGGGGCCTAGTCTCTTGCCCACTTCCCTAACGACCGCTCTCTTCTTCATCCTTAACTGTGTAAGACGGTCTTTGGAGTAAAAGTTTCCCCCGAGCTGCAGCAGGTCAGGGAGGAGAGAGGGGCATCTGTTGATCAACACAATGGTGAGAACAGGACATTAGAAAGGGGGTAAGAAAGAAAGCACAGTTGTTGAACACTCACTCTATACCAGGCTCTGGCCCAGGCATTTCAGATTGTATTTTCTCCTTTGCTCCTCACAACAGCACCATGGGGAGCAGATGGTAGCTTCATTTTATAAAGATATCACACCACTTGCCAGAGGTACACAGCTGGTGAGAGGTGGACCATGGGGCTCATACCCAAGAGGGCTGCTGCTGAGCCCTCTCTCTGCAATCCTCAAAAATGCTGGGTTTGTTGTCAGGGCCTGGAAAATCTTTGCTGTGGGTAGTGGCTTTTTCTCTGAAATTTTGGATAGCTGGTCTTGGACTCACGGGTCACAGGGGGTGTCTCCCTAAAATGATACATGTCACCTCCTTCTCCTTCCTTCCTCCAGGTCACGGAGTAACAAAGCTGGTCTTGGACTCACGGGTCACAGGGGGTGTCTCCCTAAAATGATACATGTCACCTCCTTCTCCTTCCTTCCTCCAGGTCACCATGGAGTAACAAGTATGACCCTCCCTTGGAAGATGGGGCCATGCCTTCTGCTCGGCTGAGGAAGCTGGAGGTGGAAGCCAACAATGCCTTTGACCAGTATCGAGACCTGTGAGTTACTTGCTCCCAGTGCACTCGAGCTCTCACGGTTTGATAAGTCCATCATAAGTAAGAGTGCGGCCAGGCCGATAGACTCCCTGGAACCTGCTACTTGGCCTGCCTGGCTATTTAAAATTCTCTGCGCCCAGAGCAGATGCTGGGCACTAGTTTTCCAGCTGGGTCAGTTGGGAGATGACTCAATGGTAGAATGCTATCATACGCAGATTTATCTGTGCATTGCTTCATGCCATGGTTCCTGGTAACAGCAGGTGCCGTTGGACAGCACCTAGTGTGTGTAAGACACAGTGCCAGAAATTTTCTACAGTTCGTCTCAAATCCCCACAAACATGATGGCTGTTTTAGTTCCCATTTTTTCAGATGAAGAAATTAAGGCTCAGATAAAGGTGTTTGTCCCAAGCGAGAGGCAGAGCCAGGAATCACACACAAAGGTGTCTTCAAAGACCCCTCTGTTCTTGATCATACTACGTGTCTGACCCAGTTCTGACCTGGTGCTCGGGGGTCTCTGCTTCCAGACCAGTCACCAGGGCAGGACGAGTCAAGGTCCTTAACACAGTGGGAGCTGACATTTTGCTGGCTCCTGAGTTGCTCCTCGGGAGGTGGTTTTGCTGGTTCTGGTTAGATCCCTACCTCTTCTTTCCTCTCCCATCCAATCCTGCCTCCCATCCACCACCAAAAAGAGTGGCCACTTAATCTACCAGCCTTGCAAGGAAAAGCTCCAGAAAGGTTATTCTCTTCAGTATTCTTTTTTAATCAACAGAATCGCATTTTTGCTTAAGTTCTATATTACATAGCAAAACTGTACATTCAGTCACCTAGAGAGGGATTGGCAAGCTTTTCTATAAAAGGCCAGAGAGTAAAAATGTGAAGCTCTGCAGGCTACATAAGTCCCTGCTACTTTCTTTTTTCATTTTATATTACCTTTTCAATGTATAAACACTACCTCTTGAGCTTAAGATGGGTGGCATTCCACCCTGATCCAGGATTTGGACAGGAAAGAAAGTGAAAGCCGCTGAGCCCCGTGCTGTCCTGGAGCGGAGCTGCTGGTGCCTCACTTGGCATGGGAATTTCAGGTCTCCTCTCCCAGACGCTGGAATGCTCTTGCAGCTCATAGCAGATGTGATGGAACACATTTAGTAAAGAATCTCTTTAAGAAGCTGGTTCAGGAGGGAAAGTGGCATCTCAGCCCGATACACAAACAACCCTACCACCTTTCAGCAGATGAATGGAATTGAAAGGCACAGCCTCGGACAAATGGCCCTCGGCGTTTCATTTGCCCTGAATGCACTGCTATGTAGCCATTTTATCTACATTACCTTGATCCTTTTGAGAACCTCTCTGGAACATCCTTTAGCCCCTTTTTAACAGATGAAAAGACTGAGGCTCCAAGAGGCGAAATGACTCGCACTAGGCTGCAGGACATAGAGGTGAAAAGCTAGGATTTAAATTCATATTTGTCTGAAGTTTCCACAGATTATTGCTCTTCACAGTTGCTCTTCAGTGTTTGGAGAGCTCTTACATCTAGAACTTTGCCCCATGGTAGAATAGTTACTTCTCCAGTGGGGCTGAGAAGTTGACTCATTGCTGTCTCATCATTTATTTGTAGTTGTTGATTACTATCTTCTTTTATCTGACCAGTTGTCAAGAAGCCAATCCAGTTACTAAGAATTTCCAAGTGGAATCAGTTTTATATTATAGTGATGATTTGATAATAAAACAGCAATGATGATAACAGCAGTTACCAGCTGGTGACCGTGCAAGCACTGTGTTAACTGCCTCACGATCTTCTTTATCTCATTTAACCTCCCAACAGCCTGTGAGAGAGGATTCTCCCTGTTTTACAAATGAGTAACTTGCCCAAGTTCACACAGCCAGTAAGTGGGGGGACTGGACTAGGAAGCCATCCTTATCCAACTCCAGAGTCCATTTACTCGCCTGGCATTTGAGTGCTTGCTATGAGCCAGGTACTTGCTAAGCAGGGGGTACAGCCTTGAACATGGCCAGAGCTTGTCCACAGCTGGGTCCAGCTGTCCAGCACCTTCCTGGGCAAATGTCCACTTTTCCAGTGGCTTTAAAGCTTTAGTGGCTGCATTTCTGTGTGCCTTTGAGTGTGCCTACAATCTCCTCTGAGAGTGAGCTGATCTGGGGGGAGTAAAGGGGGTGACAGGACAGCTTCCTGTTACCCACGTGGGGTTAAATTGGACAAGCCAGACCCTGAGGTTCCGTGGCAGTGTGCGATGGTGGAATCCGGCCCGGAGGGTGTTGCTCTGTCCCCACCAGCGTGTGCTGCTTCCAGCGGGGAGGAGGAGAGTACAAAGCCTCCGAATGGCACCCACAGGGAGGCCTGGTTCTCCCATGTGACAGCAGCCACTGGCCACTGGAGGGATGGTGGTTACAGCTGTCACTGGGGACCCAGAGTCATCAGTTTTAACCCTCCCCTTCCCCCCAGTGTTATCAGGGTGCACTGGTGAGCGCTGTCCTGAGACCGAATGTCAGGAACATTTCCCCGCTGGGCCACACATGAGCCAAACCATTTTTGGGTTTGAGTTGTTGTGGTCACGTTGGTATCTGTGGTGGGACCCAGAGCATGAGCTCTTTTCCCCGTGGTTTTGGAGCAGACGGGAGTCAGCCAGGGGCTAGGATGCCTGTCTCTCCCTGCCTTGAGCAACACAGGCTCAAGGGTTTTTAACTCTGGGTTTTCTAGGGACCACACTATTCCATGGCTGAAGGAACAGGAGGTCGTGCCTTCTCTTTATCCGCATCCCGCCCCACTCCAGTAGAGACTCATTTTTTTGCCCCAGTGAATGAAGCCGCAGAGCTCTGACATGGATTTGTCCATCTGTCTCCCTTTCACGTTGGCAGTGGGCTAGGCAAAGGTCACTCTGAGGGGAGGCGTGCCCTCTCCCCAACCCCACGCCATGATGCTGCCTCAAGTCTGTTGGTTTTGGTCACTCTGAGCTGCTGCAGGAGGGGCCGGGAGATGGCGTGTGTCCTGGGCCTGGTGACAGTAGCCCAGGGCCTCGGGCAGCCCACCTCTGCCAGAAAGAAAAGGGAGTAATGGAAAAAGCTGTTGCCCCGAGAGCAGGACTGGCACAGCATAGTGCCCAGGGGGGCGGATGAGGGGGCTGCCCACTCCAAACTGGAGCCTGGCCTGCGCCCCACAGGGATTGAGGATGTGAAGAGCAGACCTGTCCCCATGCTCTCTGGGTCAGTGGTTGCCAACCAGTGGTCTGCGGACCACTGGTGGTCCATGAGGTCCGAAAGGTTGGCGACCGCTGCTCTGGGTCTTGACAACCCAGGTGTTTCTGAGTTCTTGAATCCTGATGAATGGCAGTTAGGACTGGGTTTATTCTCTGGCCCTTGACCTCTCACCCCCTCAAATGGCTGAACGCTGCCGGACTCCAGCCACGTTGGGGCTCAGAGTCCTTTGTGGCAAGTGCTGTGCTGTAATGTGCCTTCAGGAGACTTCTTGTCCTGTGGTCCACTCTGAGGAAGGGCCTTTCCCTGCCCTGGGAGGCCCAACTGGACTCAGCTCACACAGGAGGCCTGCTCTCTCCTGCCCTCCCTGCCCCTGCCCCTCCTGTGCCGTAGAACTGAACTTGGGGGGATTTTTGTTGTCACCAGTAAATAGGCAGACACAGCTTCAGCCAGCACCAGCTGTGTATGTGCGCACGCGCACATTGGTGACAGGGCACCCTGGTTCCCTTTCCTCCCTGCTGCTTGTGGGTCCATTAGCCTTGCTTACTCCTGATGTTCTCTTTAAGAGGATGAGGGAAGCGGACCCAGTGAGCGTGCAAAGATTTGGAGCTGAAACGCAGGCCAGCATCCTGCTGGAGCTGTGCCAGCTCTTCCCAGGGAGGGGTGCTCACTGTCCCCCACAGGCTTCTCTCTGCCATGAGCATCCTGGGGAAGGCCTTGGATCTGTCCTGGGCTCTGGGCCTTGCTCCCGGGCCTGTAAAGGCTCTGACTTTACAGGGAATTAGAATTAATTGTCAGCACATGGAGTTGGTATGGTCTGGGTGAGGGAGCAGAGCCAGGGATGGATGGAGTAGCAGGCCCTCCACTCTTAACTCCTATGGGGATGTGGCACCCCCTCTTCCTTGCCTGCACAGCATTTCTCCATTATGGAATAAATGTGCCAGCAGTCGGGGGCAGGACTCTTTCCCCAAGGTGGGCAGAGGTGAGTGGGGTCCCAGAGACACGAGCTGTGTGTCCTACACGATCCCTTTGAAGCCATCCATTCCTTGTCATCCTACTGCTCAGGGCTCTCTACTGCACCCTTAGCCCCAACTTCCGCCCCCTCCCACATTCATTGGGGTTTTGTTTGCCATCATTAGCGGCAGAAAGTTTCCATGGTAGTAACTTCCCCCCAGGAAGATAACTGTCAAGCAACTGTTAGCACTACCCAAACAGTCTGTTTTTAGATTGAAATAGTCAATTTGCTGAGGACAGGCATGTTTTGCTGGGGCTGGGTGAGGTCATTATCTACTCTGAAGTCATCTTGAATTTCATCACTTCCCTCCCCGAATCTCTCCCATCCTATTCCCCAACATCTAGGCTATTCTCGTTTTTCCCTATCAAGCCCCCAGATGGCTTTCCATCTCTCATTCTCGGGCCTGGCTCAGTCTAGGGAATGTCATTAGGATGCAGCCCTGGGGTCGGTGGAATAAGGGCACACACTTGGGTGACTGGTTCATGGGATCACTTCTTTCTTGGCAGAGTTGACTGCCTTTTCAGGCCCAAGCCTAGGGTAGCTCACCAGTTATAAAACCTCATCACTCGACCTAAGTGATCCATCTTTTTTGAGAGAGACTTAGCCATGGGGCCCTCGGCATGTGGTAGGCGCTTGAAGCTGCCGAAAAAATATCTCACTTGTGGTGTGAGGCACCAGCCGGCTGCCACAAACCCCAAGGTCAGTGCTTTGATTTTTCAGGTTCCCAGAGAAGACAGGAGCCTTGTCTGCTCCGGCTTTCATATTGTGTCTCACCGTTGCCTCTGTCAGCCGGGTTCTGCTGTGGCCAGATGTTCTAACCGAAGGGCTGGCACTGCTTTCTTCCAAAGATGATTGCTCCCATCTGTGCCAGACATCTTGCCCCGTGCTCTGCGATCCTTGGCTCTTGGCTTGCAGCAGATAATACCTTCAAACATGCGGTTGCAATTTATTGGCCTTATAAGTTAATTTTAGTGGGTGTGCAATTGATTGAAATCAAAGCTTAATGAAGGCCAGAGTCCCAGTGGGGGGGTAGAGGAATAGGGAGGGAAGGCATATTATGTTCTTGCTTTAGGTCTCAGATAATCTTCAAAAGCTTTAATTAGCTTTTCTAATCAACCCTTCTTGTCTGGAAGAAGTTTACAGAATGAGACAAGGTTGGTACCCTGTGGCAGTCCCAGAAGCCCACAGGCCTTCCTGGAAGCAGCCAGGGTGCTTAGTAGATGGGCCTTCCCTGGCAGCTGTGGGTTCTGAAGGTCAGGGCTCTGCCCCCAGCCCACAGCGAGACCTCATGTAAATCTCTATCTGGAAAATAGTGAAGTAGTTCCTATCTGCGGTGATGGGAGAGAGCAGACATCATCATTTCACAAATATTGTGGAGATGGTGGAGAACCTGCCATACTCTGAGTACTTGGAAGCTTGTATCTGGTTTCCTTGGGACTCCCGCCCCCCCAACCCCCCAAGTGCCTTTTCCTTGTCTGCTTCTGCCCTGTCTCCTTTCAGTGCAGCGACTCTCGGCCAGAAGCTCAGCACTGCTGAGTCCTGAGTCCTGGTGAGTCACTGAGCCTTGGGTGGTCTCTGGGAACCCGAGCGCAGCCATGTAACCTGCGGGGTCAGGGCATCAAGGCCGTGCTTCGAGCAGTGGCATTCACTTGGACAGCGATCTTCAGAAGATCTTGCACGGCCTTCTTGAGGGGGTTCCCGGGTTGTGTGGTCAGCATTGTGTGAGTAGGACGTGAGTGGTGGGGAGAGGTACACAGGCCCTTGTCAGGCCTGGGCTCTGGGTGCCATTCTTAGTGCATCGGGAAGGGTCTGCCGGGCCCCACGGGTGCCTAGGACAGCTCTGATGTGCATCCTAAGAAATTCCTCCTAGGCAGTCTGGAGGCTGGATTGGACAGGCTGGGAGTGGAAGGACCCTGACTCAGACTTCCCTTAGTCTGGCTACTTAGTCTTAACCACGCTCCTAGTCTGGCTGAGAGAGGTCGTAGTTTAAGATTACCTAGTGCTTCCTGAGGCACTGCCAGAAACAACCAGGCCAGTCCCTTCGGTCTCCAGCCTCAGAGCCCCGCTGGGAAGTGGGCGAGAGCACTGAGCAGAGTAGCATGAGGTAATGGGAGGAGTGATCGGGAACGCGCTGGAGCTGCATGAAACCTGGACCATTTGGTTTGGCACCTTCCCCCTCACTCCCTGGCCCTTCAGCTAGATCTCAGTGGCTCACAATGCACAAACCCTCTCCCCTCGCCCAGAGGTGTAGGGCCTCCTCCCAGACTTAAAGGTCTCCAGAGGATCCTGTGACAGGCACTGCTTGCTGCACATCTTGGCTCCAGGGGCAGTGGGTAAAGACAGAGTGTTGTCTGGCTTTCAGATTGTCGGCAGTGTAATCAGTATTTGGGTTTTCACAAATACTCCTTGTATCTTCAGCTATGCGCACAGAGGGCCTCTGGGAACCCCGGCCCGCCTGCTGGGGACTCCGGCTGGCCACAGCCTTGGGCTCATGTGAAAGTGCTGGGAGCACTTAATGGAGAACCCAAGTCCTCCTCAGTTTGTTGTTTTAATTGAACAGAGAGACAGATGGAGAGGACCCCTGTCAGCTTCGGGGGGTTGAGGGTGGGGGGGAGTGGAGCGCTTCCTGCTCTCCCAGTGTGAGTTTCAGCTCTTGTGACCACTGTTCTTAAGCAGAGGTGTCTGCTACAGTTTCAGGAGCTCATAAGGAGTAGATGCAGACAAGCCTGTGTGTGGCCCCCCTACCTGGAGGCTGGGGAGGGAGTGTCCACTGCTGGTTGCCTTGGCATGTGCTGTCTGATTTTATCTGCTAAAGGAAGTTCAATGGAGGACAGGAGTGTGCAGAAAACAAGTTTGTTTACAAACATGGTCCCCAAGTCAGCATCAGGGACTCTGATTCCTCCAGAATGCTTGGGTTCCTATAACCATGTGGAGCAGTCACACTTTAGGTTATGCAGTTCCACGTGTTGGGCTGAAGACACCACTTGGAAGGCAGGAACACCTCCCTCCGGTGGTCAGGCTCCCACCAGAGACCCTCTGTTCCGTGGCTGTTTCCCGGGCTGCTGCTGGCAGGTTTGGGGAAGCTGCTTTGTGGCAGGATCCAGATGGGTGGTCTGCCAGAGGTTCCGCCAGCAGGCCCCAGCTGCCTCACTGACCCTCCTTTTCACAGTTCCCAGTGCAAGATACCCAGCGTCATGCCCCAGATTCCTGGCCTCTCCTCCTTTTCTTCTCCTCCAGCCGGGGCACTGTGTACAGTGGCCTGGTTGCATGTGTGTGTTTAACTCACCTAACTTCAACCTCACAGGCTGAACCGGGGCCACCCGGGGCCAGCCACACCCCAAGTCCAACCCCGACTTCCCACGTCTCAGCTATGTGACTTGGGTACATTCCTTTTCTCTCTCTGGGTTTCAGCCTCCTTGACTGTAAAGTAGTGAATGCAAAGCCCCAGACCCAGAATGGGTTCTCTGAAATGGCAGCTCTTGGACAATAGTGATGGCTTTGAAATTCCAGAAGGCCTCAGCCGTCCTCATTCTCATGAGCTGGGCTCAGCAGGACGGGCAGTATTTTCACAGGCAGTCTAGTGAGGCAGAGTTGGTCATGGTGGTGCTGAGCACAGACGGTTTGCTCAGGGCCCAGAGCCAGATTGGTGGCCCCTGCAGCGGCACCATTGTTTTCCAGAGAGGCCTTCATTATTTCTCTTCAAGTAAAAAAACTAAAAACCTTGTAAAGAGAGGCCGTAAAGAGCTGTAGCCGCAGTCCAGATGTGCACTTCTAAGTGCAACTGGCATTAAAGTCGCACATGCCTAAGCCAGTTGGTATGTGTGCTCAGGGATTGTTGCACCTGTATGTCTTGGAAGGAATTTCCGCAGAATACCTGTCCTGTGTCCATGGGCAGACTCCAGGACACGTTCCACAGATTGTGGTGAAAACAGCTGGTCTTAATACACAAACAAGGGTGATTGGCTTTCAGCAGCAGATCTGGACGTGGGCAGCCCAAAGCCAAGTGTTGATCTTTCTCCATTCTGTGTGGAGCCAGCTTCAGCCCCCAGGGCAGTGGGTTTGGGACTATGTTCACAGAGCAAGCAGTACCTCGCTTCCCGGACAGTTCAGAACGTGCCAAGCTTGGGAGAAGAAGGAAGAAGATCTGCCTTTCTCAGCCCAGAGAGGAAGACCCTCATGAAAATGAATGGCCAGAGTGGTTGTGTGCCTGCTCTGTGCCAGGCTTTCCTGTGCTCTTTCTAGTGCATCCATTGGTGGGGTGGGGAGGAGAGAACCCCCTTGTCCCAGCCCCTCGTAGTTGTGGCCGTCAGCCTGCCTTCTGGCGCTGTCTGTGGGCTTTTCAGAAGCTGTACCCATCGGCAGCACCCACATCCTCCTGTTGGGCAGGGGATATGCTTAGCTTCTCGACAGTGGCCGGTTTGGAGCCAACAGAAAGGAATGTTGGTCTGCACTGCAAGGAAGCAAGCCAGGTTTTAGATGCCTCTCCAAGCAAATTGGAGATTTTTCTTTTTTCCTGGAGTGGAATTGAATTGTTCCCACCTGTGGATACCAGGTGCCTTAGTATGTTATAGGATGTTAAGGATGATCAGAAAAACAAACTACTGCTAGTAGCTGCTGGCGATTTTATTTCATTTTTTAGCTGGAAGGAAACAAAAAGGTATTGTCTTGGGGCAGAATCCCAGCTGCTAGTGGAATGGCTCTGCCCTGGGCTTTAACCTCCCTGTCTTTGCCATAAAATCAGACATCAAGCATGGGAGTTCCTGTTTGAACCAGTGCCCATATGACCTCCTGGTTATTGTCATGACCAAGTGCCTATTACAGTAAAGAGTGTCCCTCATGACCATTTATCACAGGTCTCACTATTACTATTTATGAGATCTTAGAAGCAAACCGACCACGTATGTGACAGAGGACAGAGATAGGAAGTGAGAATCTCATGGGATCTTATGGCTTTGCACCTTGTAAGGACCGAGTTCCTAGTGTGGCACTGGAGAATAGAGGGATTCATTGTTTTCATTGCACCGACATTTAAATTTTTAGTCTGAACTCTGGCATTTTGGCCAAGCCCACCTCATACATACATTCCCCCTCTCTCTCTCCCGCAGCCATCCTAGCAGGCCCCTTCATCTCCAGCCAGAACTGAGACTGTGGGCACTTCCCATCTTTGTACTGTCCCCCAACGTGAAAGAAGTGTTCAGACCAGAGCTTCCAAGTTGACCACCAGGTGCCCCAGGAAGCCTCTCTCCAGTATCTTTCTAGAAAATGTTGGAATTCCGAGGTTCAGAGTGCTGGTCCACACAGACGATAGATTGAAATGGTGAAGACCATGTCTGTGAGGACTGAATAGAACAGATTCGAATGCAAAGTGATATACCCGTCCCAGGACACCCAGTTCTTAAAAGTACAGGGTGTGGGAGACAATTTCATGACAATACAGAAGAAAAAATATTTCATTGGAGATGAGTGCAAGCTCAGTATGTGTGTGTCAGTATGACTGAGCGTGATTGCCGAGAAAGCTGACTGGTCTTGCTTTCCTCCATGGACAGGCAGCTCACTTTGAGATTTGTGCTGGTTCACACATAGTTGGGGCATGTATTTCTGTTTTCATACCCTTGAGGGGGAGGGTAACCAAGGTATGGGGGCATAAAATATCATGTCTTATGAGGAATAATATCAGAACAAGAAGGTCAGAAAAAAAGAAACCTTGGGGTTTATGTCAGCTGTCTTTAGATACTTAGAAGGACTTCATGAGGAAAGGGCATGAAGTTCTGGTTTTGTGTGTTTCCTGAGGCAGTAGGTGGAAGTTTTTACTCAGGTCCAGCAAGAACTGTTTGAGATGTTCAAAAGGGAAATGGTTGCTTGGGAATGTAGTGAGTTCCTTGTCACTAGAGGCATGTAAGCAGAGTTTTGATCCAACTTGATTCGGCTGTTAGGAATCTGGGCTGAGGTGTGTCTGCCTCATACAGGCCCCAGTGCAGCCACCAAATCCTGAACAGTCAGAGCTGGGGGAGACCACATCAGTGCCAAATAAATATTGCTTGCCTTCCTCTTGGCTTTCTTTAATGAAGCGACTGCAGAAGAAAGCCCCTCACACTCCAGCGTCTAGGGGCTCCCCTTACAATGCTCTGGGTCTTGGCTGAGTTTGGGGTGCCTGCCTGTGCCTCCGCATTACAGAGGTCACTGCGTTGCTGGAGGTCCAGGCCTCCTGACCTGTCCTGTGACGGTGGCCCAGCCCATTTGAGGCTGAAAGACCACGTCTGAGGGAACCCGGAAAGGCCTGCTCATCCCAGCAGGTCTGTCCTGACTTTGGCTCTTTTGTGGAGGGTCATAGCCTAACTCATTAGCTGTAGGGGAACCTCTGTATTAGAAGCACAAATCTGGCTCTTCTCCCAGGAGACGATTTGAAAAGAGGGACCAACGGCCAACTTCAAAGTCCATTCCAGCCCATCTTTCCTGTTCCATTTACAGCCCAGTGTTGGCCAAGACAGAATTGGCTAATTCAGAGCCACAGCTCAGATTCCCGAAACAAGTTTCCATCCTAGGTCTCCGCATTCCTCAGCTTCAAGCACTCCATAAAGCTTTGGGAACCGAAATCTTTTATTTTATTTTTTATTTTGTGAAGTAGGTCATTTTGAGTGCGAAGTACTATGTTTTCCCCTTTTTTTCCTCCCCCCCAGAAGTCCTGTGGTTGAAGAGTTATGGACGTAGACTCTGTACATGTGACTGCGCCTTTATTCAAGTGGAAGAGTGATTTTCAGGGAGAGACGACATAGAACTCTGAGAATTACTGACACATTAGGCTTGTAGTTGGTCCAAGTTTAGGGATCTGGCTGATGACAGAGAATAAACTCAACCAGATGCTTAATTGTGATTGTGCTGATAAATCGTCAGCCCCACCTGAGGGTCTTGCCCTTGCCTTTTGCCCCTGGCTCATCCAGCACACAGGTGTCCCCTTGCGACTGATCTTTTGTAGCTTATGAAACCTATATCTGCCTGTTGTCATGGACATACTGTTTTTCAAATGGCGGGACTCATAGAACCAACCTGAGTGGCCCCATCTCCTTAGTCCCAACTGTTGAATTCCCTGCAGTTCCATCTGCCTGACCCGCTCTCCCCGGTCTCCCAGCACTCAGGGCATGAGCCTTTGACAAGAACAACACCAATGTTAATGTTTACAGAGAAAGCCGAGAAAGCCACCAAGATTGTGTGTAGAACCAGTGTCACTCGGTTGAAATTCTTTCTGCCAGAGTCCAGCACAGTTTTACCCCGGTTGCTCCTGGAGTGACCTGTCATCTCCCCACTCCTGATGTTCCTGGAGCTTTCATGGTTTAAGACTTTACAAGGTGGCTTCTCCACAGTGTCCCCGAAGGCTGTCTCTGTGTTGTCCAGCTATTGGTCACTCACCCTCTTTACCGCGTGTGTGGATTGCATATTGCCCCCCGCCCTCCTGGAGAGCTGGGTGGAGCCAGGGCAGGGCCGGGTTAATTCCTCTGTAGCTGCTCTCATGCCGGGCCACATGTGATCATTCATTCACGTTGACGTGCGAGGCCTAAGAGCGAGTGCTGGCGATGGTAGAGCCACCTTATTGAAATAGCATGTTAGCATTTAAACAATATTAATACTATTTGACTCATTAAATATACAAAGGCCAGTTAAAGTGCTTCCATGTGTGTGCTGTTAGTTCTGGCGGGCGACTCCTCAGATGGCTTTATGTGGTTTCAGACAACATTTTAGCACATTCTTAAAATACCCACAAAAGCCTTTATGTAAAAACTCGTAAATGTGAACCACATAAAAAAATTTTTTTCCTGTTTCATGTCATTATGATCAAAGTACGGCAGGTAAGAATAAATTTTCAAAAACTTGTTGAGGTCCCTCTTTAATTAATGCTTCACGCGCAGAGCAAAGCCATAACCATGTAATGAGGGGCTGTCTGTGTGCCCCGCAGTCGCCTCGCCACTGACTGCACAGCGGTCCTGACAGCACTTGTCGGAGAGGCAGGTCTTTCTGGGCGGCTCCGAACCGGCCCTTCCTTCACCAGCCCCTGCGCTCTCTGTCCTGGAGCCTCGGGTTGAGACTTGCCGCTCCCAGCCGCTCACATCCCTGCAGATCCCTTTTGGTGGGTGGAATGCAAGTCCGTTCTTGAATTGTGTTGGGGCCATACCTGCGGAGGCCGGATTTTAGCACGTCCGCCTCGACGGGGAGCGCCCGATGGGAAGAGGGGGCAGTCACCGTGAGATCCGAGCGTCATTTCTGTATTAAAAGTCAAATGGACTGTAAATTAGGATACTGCCCAGTGGAATACTATCCCAGCTCTTAAAAACAATTACGGAGATCATGTGGCTCCATGGAGAAGCACTAAGGGTTCCATGCCAAGTGAGGAAAACCCAACTCAATGCAGCACCATTGCAGGGCTTTTATAGTTACATAAAAATTACGCATCTGGACAAAGACTGGAAGGGAATTTGGAAAAATCAGATTTATGGGATAAGTTGATATATGGCACTGTGGGCTAATTTTTAAATTTCCTTTTTTTATAATGTTGCAATAAATTTTTTTTTACTTTGGGGGAGCAGTAACCCACATGGAGGTCAGAATTGAGGTTGCATTTTTACCTCCTTTGTGTCCAGCACTTTGAAATGTTTGGCCTGGTCAGCGTGGAGCTGAGCAAGCC
Source organism: Myotis brandtii (assembly GCF_000412655.1). Taxonomy (NCBI): domain Eukaryota; kingdom Metazoa; phylum Chordata; class Mammalia; order Chiroptera; family Vespertilionidae; genus Myotis; species Myotis brandtii. The sequence continues at coordinate 714,296 of NW_005371012.1, read as the reverse complement.
AAGAAGAGGCTGCCCAGCGTGGGAGCTGGGCCATGGGAGGGACGTTGGACTGGAAACAGCCAGTTCCACCTTATAAAACATTCACGCTGCTGTTTTATTTTTCTAGAAGAAAACAAATCTAAGGGATGAGAGCGAGTGGGGTCAACTGTAGGCCACCTGGCGCATTTGAGCTGGTCACCAGGTGGTGTCGACCAGGGCTATCAAGCCACCACGATCTCCCCTGGTTCCCTCTAGGACGGCTTGACCCGCTCTCCCCGGTCTCCCAGCACTCAGGGCATGAGCCTTTGACAAGAACAACACCAGTCTCTGGTTGGGGAGGTGCAGAGGATGGGGCCGTGAGCTGTGAGGGGGCGGAAGGATGGATGGAAATGCCCACTGGGCTTCAAGCCTTCATTCCAGGATGGCCAACGGAAAGAAGGAATTATCGGCCTGTCATTTTTGCCAGCACAGGAAAAGCCACAGTTTTTTCGAGTTGTTGGTTTTTCCTTTTGATGTGGGGCTGCTCTCGCTGCAAGCAGACGAAAAGGGAAAACTGGGTGGGAGAACCCATCCGTCTGTCACCAATAGGAGGGGTGTTCACAGGTCTGTGGTGGGCTGCTCCTCTTCTTCAGTAGACGGGGTGCCTCCCAGTGAACTATGAGCCAAGGGAGCCACCAAAATCCAGGAGAACAAGCCGGAAAGGCTCCCGGAGGCCCTGCTGCAAGCTCACCTGAGCACGTGGACTCCAGCTAAGACCTGACAGAGACATCTCCACATGTCCCTGTGCGTGCAGCTCCCTGCAGAGCTGGTCCTAGACCAGAGCACTTGTCTGCTTCCCCTCCCTCCCATCCTAGGGAGGGAGGGAGGGAGGGAAGGAGGGTGTTGTGTGTGGTGTGTGTGTGGGGGGGGGATGGTTTGAAAAGAGAATTGGAACAAGAGAAATAACCTTCCTAAGTGGGGTCCCTGAGGTCACCTGGGATGGTACTGAGCTCTGGGCCCCCACAGGTGTGTCTGTTTGTTCCCCTCATAGTACTACACTTGCCCCTTTCTGGAGTCAAACCCCTTCCCGCCTTCCATTGTTTGACTGACATGTAGCCTGGGGCTGGCATCTCGAGCCCTAGCAGGCCTGCCCTCACCTGCCTCCCGTGACTTGCTGGGAGTGGCAGAGTTGTGAATTTCATTTGACAGCTTAATCACAGTGGATGGTGCGGGGATGGAGCAGTGGGGACAGGATGTGGTGGTGGCGGCAGCAGCAGGTGGGCCCCAGTCTGCCTGAGGAATCCTGGCGGGGAGGACCCCTGGGCGCAGTTAGAGCAAGAGGTTACACTGAGCCCCCGCCCCTACAGCTCAGGCTGGAGGCTGTCTTCCGTGAGTGGGGCTACTTCCTTGGTCTCAGTGTCCCCCAGTCACACTCTGCTGTATGTCACATACTGACCTCTGCACAAAAAGTAACGAAGAATTTGCCTTTTCTTCACTCTCTAAGTATTAACATTCACAGACGTGTTTACTCTTAGTACTTGTTTTTATTATTAAAATTAATAGTAATCTTTGGTCAGGTATCTACTTTCCTATATTGTTTTTGTCTCTCAGCAGTCGTAAGGCCCAGTTCATACAGTGGGTGCCTGGTAGCCCCTAATAAGTAATTTTTGGGTGGATAAGGGCATAAACGGAGCTGGTAACTGGAGGGGCTGGGGCTGGGACCCACGCCTGTCTGACCCGGGCCCACGCTCACTGCAGCCACACTGCCTGCTCGCTGTGCACATCTGAGGTCTGCTCACATCTGAGGTCTGCTCACGTCTGAGGTCTGCTCACATCTGAGGTCTGCTTACGTCTGAGGTTGCAGTCCTGCTGGGGCCCAGAATCTGCCTGCCACACCATTGAACGGGGGTTAACGGGTCAGAGAGGCCACAGACTTTCTGGTAAAGAACGTGCTAGCCACCAGACGAGATTCAGTAGAATTTGGGGCGCTGCACATCAGCAGTGATCTATCCACCCGTGCTTTCTGAACTCCTCGGTCCGTACTCACAGCAGCCTGACTCCGTCCCAGCGCTGACTGCGGTCTAACCTGGTTTCCTTTTCTCCTCTGGCCTTTTCTTTCCCTTGTGCATTTGCTCTTAATTAGGAAGTTTTCCATATTGGCTCGGGCCTGAGGAGGGAGCTCCGTCCCATGCTTAGCCCTTCATTCCTGGTTAGCGAGTTGCAGCACGTTGTTCTGAAAGACCATAGAGGCCCTGGTGGGCCTAGGCTCGGGGGGGTTCTTGGTGAGGAAGCATTTGTTGCTCTATTTTTTTTCCTCTTAATCTCCCCTATAAAGAAGCCATCACTAAAGATAGGAATATCGGACAGTGGTGATGACTCAGTAGTAATGACCCGCTGATGGTCACGTCACACACTTGGCTGGACCCTTTATCTGGAGGAATCCGAAGCTCGGAGAAGTTTGGAAAACTTGACAAAGACCACAAAGCTGGAGTCCATGGGAGAGCTCAGGCTCAGATTCATCTTGAGGACTCCTAAGCCGTGTTCTTTCTGTGACCCCCCAAAGGATGCTTTACCCCCACCCCCGACCAGTGGATGTTCAGGACACATACACGAATCAGCCCTAGAACCATTGCAGGGAGGGTCCTTAATTCCAGACAGACACAGGCAAACCTTTCCGAATGACACCCCTGGGACCTGGGCTGATGGTCTGTAATTTGACAAGCTAGCATCTAATGGGCACATGGGCCTGTTTCCTGCAGGTATTTTGAAGGCGGCGTCTCATCTGTCTACCTCTGGGATCTGGATCATGGCTTTGCTGGAGTGATCCTCATAAAGAAGGCTGGAGACGGATCAAAGAAGATCAAAGGCTGCTGGGATTCCATCCACGTGGTGGAAGTGCAGGTACAGCTCTCCCGGCAGCTGGTGGCCCAGGGCCTTGCAGACAGATGCCACGCCCAGCAGCGCAGCCCCGTTCTCTAGCAGACGCTTCTTGAAGAGGGGTACTGTGATACCTAAACCCGTTAATTCCTAAAAGTGCCCGAAGCCATTTGGATAAAGATTAGTCAAGATTGCAGTAGTCATTGATGGTAAAGATCCCAGAAGAACTGAATATACACGAGTACAGATTCGGTCCCTTAAAAGCCACTTGGGATTGGGAAAGGTAGTGTGGTGGTAGTGTCTTAGGAAGGGGCATGTTAAGGTGACCCTGAGTTCAGGAGCCACCACAGACTCCTCGGCCGGGGGTTGTGCGCAAGGTTCTGATCTCTGTCTTGTCCCCCAGGAGAAGTCCAGTGGCCGCACCGCCCATTACAAGCTGACCTCCACGGTGATGCTGTGGCTGCAAACCAACAAATCCGGCTCTGGCACCATGAACCTTGGAGGCAGCCTTACCAGACAGGTAGAGTTGCCATGCCCACAGGTGCCAGCCTCAGAGCTGACGTACATGGGGATGGGTGAGCAGTTGTCCCCACAAGGTCCTAGGCCAGCCCCTGCCTGACACGATCTCCCCATAGGCTTTCAGTGATTCTGAGAGTCAGTCACAGGAGGTGTCCTCTTCAGGTCAGGGTGTTTCCATTCACGTGCTCCTGTGATGGTTAGGACATCCCTACCTGCCGACAGCATTTTAGAATGCGTTCATTTCTTAGTTGTGATTTAGGTCATGTATTAGACTCTTGGTGGCAAGTGACAGAAGTAAAACTCTGACTTAAGCAAAAAATGGAAACGAGTCAGCTCACATAACTGAGCAATTCAGGTTTCATTCAGCACGGCCGGGTCTAGGACGCAAATGATGCCGCCAGGACCCCATCCCTCCATATGGTGGCTCCCGGCAGAATAGATCTGCTGTACCCCAGAAGTGTCTCACTGGCCCGGGCATGATTGCTGGTCCAACCAGAATCCTTTCCTGAGGCCATGGCCAGACTTGGGTTGCGTGAGTACCCTTGGTATTGTAGATGGGAAAGGAGTGTTGATTTCCTAGAGTGCAGTGGAGGGGGCGATGGATGTGGGCAGGCAGCAGACATTGGACACTGGTGGGAACGTGCTTTCTGCAGAGAGAACCGAGGGACACTATTGTGTAGGTGGCATGGGCAGTCTGGAGGGTGACAGCAGAGAGTCGACCCAGATAGTTGGCAACAGGCTGCTGGGGGACAGTAACCAGGGTCCCCCAAAAGGAGAGGAAAGGCTGAAATAAAAGCCTAAAAGGATCAAGAAGAGCGAGTGCCTACTTTAAGCATCTGAGTGGGTTTACTGGCCTCCCCCTGGTAGTGATCAGTAACTGACAAGCCCTGCAGCAAGCCTGCTCTCTGCTCAGCTTCCCACCCCCAGCAGTGCTCCAAGGTGGAGCTGAAGGACATCCACCGGAATCCTCCAGTGTAGACCCACCAGGGTTCTCTTCAAAGTACACTCGTTGACCTCATAAAGAAAAGATGAGTACATTTGGCCAAACCAATCAAAAGGTTACCTGAGTCACAGGATCTAGACATTGGAAGAGGTCAGAGGTCACTCCCAACCTGACAGGACACCTTCTGCTGCCCTGGGTGGGGCCAGGGAGCCCACTGCTTTGAGGGACAGCTGTTCCTCTTACATCAGCCTCCATTAAAAAAGGCAGCCAGAATAGAAGAACCTGTCCACCAGAATGTGCCCCGGATTGCTTTGGCTGGCACCTTGCAAGCGTGCAGTCGGCCAAACTGCCACCCACTGGCACCTCCATCCCATCTCCTGGTCCATGAACCACTGAGGGTCCAGGGATTTCCCATTCTGTTCTTGTACAGCAAATCTTTTTATTTTTTATTTTTTTAATGAGATTTACATTTATCCTCACACTTTTTTTTAATTCACTTTGCTGTGTCCATTATGTTAAAGCTTGGTTTCACTGATCCAGGTGTTAGCTGTTCCTTCTGGCTTTGTTACTTGCACATTAACTGACTCTGTCTTACATTAATTAGCTCAGGGCCAAGTTCAGAGCCCTCAGGCATGGCTGCCAGAGACTTCCTTAGAGGAGGCATCAGTCCAATAATCATTTTTGTTAGGGTACTTTTTCAAGTTGAGCTCATTTAGCCAGCTGTAAATCCACTGTCATTAATTGTCAAATAAATGCCCTCTGAGTGTCTGTGGTTGAACACTGCCTGCCGACTCCCAGCTGGCTTCCTGTTTTGGTAGGACAGGTGATTGTGGGCTTGGCCATGGTTTCTCTCTCCTCGCCCTTGTCAGGTTCACCCCACATGGGTACCACAGCCTCCTGGCCTCCTGTGCTGTGAGAAGCGGGCTTTGCTCGTTTCCCATCTCTGCTCACGAGCAGCCCCGTCGGGAAGGTTGGCTCTTGGAGAGCCTCTTGTCTCCACTTACAGCCTGGTCTAGGACCAGCACCACATCGTTCAAGAGCCTTGTCAGAAATGCAGAGATCTGGGCTCTACCCAGTCCTACCACATTGGGGTCTGAATGTAACAAAGTTCTCCCGGTAATTTATGTGCACATTAAAATTTTGACAAGTGCTACCCTTTTGGGTTCTGTACCCAGTTCCATTGTGGGTAAGGGCGCGGTCCCCATGCCCCCAGCAAGCCGTTCGGACATCAGCAGGGTGTCCTACAATTCAACTTAATTGTGACACTCCATGGAGACAGCCTCAGAGCCCACAGTTTAAGGGCTCAGTTCTTCAAGA
>NW_005371012.1:707646-708586 GCF_000412655.1 Myotis brandtii | reverse complement strand
GCCCCAGCACCTTCAGACACCAGTTGCAAGTGCAGATTGTCACCTGTGCTTCTGCTTGACTAGCTATAAATCAAAGGTTCCCACGATGCCTTCCTTGGGTTCAGTTAATTTGCTAGAGTGGCTCACAGAACTCAAGAAACCCATTTATTCACTAGATCACTGGTTTATTACAAAGGATATTAAAGGATAACGAATCAGCCGCCAGATGAAGAGATACAGAGAGGAAGGCCCTGAACAAAAGCGCTTCTAGCCTCATGGAGTTCGGGGCCCAGCATGGTGACACTGGGAGCCATCTCGTTCCCATTCTGGAAGCTCTCCGGACCCCATCCTTTGTGGGTTTTTATGGAGGCTTTGTTGCACAGACATAATTGATTAGCTCATTGGTCATTGGTGATTGATTCAACTTCCAACCCTTTTCCACTCCCTGGAAATTGGGGGATTGAAAGTTCCACCCCTCTTTGGTGGTTGGTTCCGTGGTAGGTGTGTCTGAGTTAAGTGGAGGCTTGGACTGGAAGGTGCTGCCTCCCTGGAGCAGACATGCCTTTACAACCTCAGGTGCTACTTCAGCATCTAAGCAGGTTTAAGGCCCTGTGTAAGGACCCAGGACGGCCCCGTCCCAGGGGGAGGCCTTGTGCTGTGTGGTAGGTGCTTTGTGTAAAGGGAAGAGAGGGCACAGATAAGTGACCCTGGGTCTCAGAGAGGTCAGTATTGGCTGAGAGGTAGCCTCCTTGAGAACGCCTTCAGGGGGAGCCCCTTCTGCAAGATCACCTTTCCCATTCCTCATCTAGTAGTGCCCAGCTTAATAAGGATTCTTTAACTTCAAAAATTTATTTAGCCGGTTTGGCTCAGTGGATAGATAGTGTGTTGGCCTGCTGACTGAAGGGTCCCGGGTTCAATTCTGGTCAAGGGCACATGCGTGGGTTGTGGGCTCGATTCCCGG
>NW_005371012.1:691040-707636 GCF_000412655.1 Myotis brandtii | reverse complement strand
TCTCTGAAATCAATTAAAAAATATATATATATATATAATTTATTTCAATAAGATAATAATTATACTTTTAATAGCCATCAATAGAAAACATATATGCCAGAAAGGATACATTTAGTAACTCTTTAAGTGAATTTGTATTTTAGTCTCAAAAGCATCTTAATGTATTTGAAAAATCGTAGTGCAAGGCAAATGTGTTGTCAGCCAGCCTGCCTGGGATGCTTATTGGAGCCTCTATCCAAAACCTCCACTGCCTCTGCTGTGTCACAGGGCCTGAAGCCACCAGGGGTCTGGGGGGTCCCCTGCTCTGGCCTCTGGGCAGGGTTGTCCTCGTGCCATCTCAGAACCAAGGCTAGTGCTCCCTGGGGCAGACCCCATCCTTTTGCATGGAAATGGCCCCTGTCTTCCAGGAACCGTTGACTGGGGAGGGGTGGCCGAACCCCCAGGCAGCCAGCTCTACCACAGCCTGCCCGCCCCACACCCTGCCACCTGGGCAATGGTGGAAAATCCTAAATTTGTATCCGGAGACTGTTTCCTGCATCACTTACCGCTCTGAGCTGTTTATAATTCCACCCGGTTTACAGTGACCTGGACAAATATTTAATCCTCAGTCTTCCTAATAGCTTAAATCAGAGCTGTCAGCCCATGGCCAGGGTCTGGTTCCGGCTTGCCGTGAGCAGTGCCTCCTGCCAAGCCAAACACAAGCCTGATGAGTGGCTGTCCTCAGCACACCGGTCCGGGCCGCGGCCTTGTTTGGATTGCCTGTGCTCTTGGGCTTTAATGAGGAAATTCATGCTTCTGTCATCATCCTAACGGCCGGTCACATAACTCATCTGAGGTGCATTAAAGCTGGGGCTGGTTTCCAATGTAAGTAACTCTAAAAGGAGGGGCAGGGAAGCAGTGAGAGAGACGAGTCTAAGTTAATGATGCGCAGCTTCTGAGCAAACGGGAAATGCGGGCTGTGGGTTAGCCATGTGTCCCAGATGAGCCTTGGAGAAATGACTGTGGTTGCCTTGGATGGGAGATGAAGGGGTTCCATCACTTACCGCTGATGATGAGGAGGGAATATGCACGGTTATGCAGGCTGCCTCCTTTGATAAGATTGTAAGCAAGATAGTTGTTATTCTCTTTTAACAGATGAGGAAACTGAGGTTCAAGTGATTTAAGTGATTTTCCCATGGTGGTTTATCTAGTAGGAGGCAGTCAGGATTTGAACCCAGATTTGTCCGCCTAGAAAAAAAAATAGGCTAATTTCTACCACACTACATTTTTTGCTCCTAATCTGTCCACTGTGCTTGGCCTTCGGTTGATTGCTAAATGAAGGTTTGCACAGAAATGCATTGAGCAGTCCGCTCAGTGTAGACAGGACACTACTCTGTGGGTGCCAGTGCATTCTGTTGGCAGCCCCAGAAATGGACACCAAGAGTGGGGCCAGAGCTGTGGGGTCCCGTGCAGGACTCCGACCTCCTTGGGAGTGTGCCTCCTTCATTGGATTCTCCTGTAGGAAGTAAGTTGACCAGATGAGACCCAGTCATCACCAGGGGTAGTGAGAAGGGTTTTAAAATATTTAGGTGAGGAGTGATCTGTGTTTTCAAAAGATGGCTCTGCTGGCTGACACGGGTGGTTAGCAGGGGAGGAGGCTCTTCGGGTCATCCAGGAGAGATGACCAGGGCCTGGATGGGGGCAGCCTCAGGGGGGCTGGAGGGGACAAGCCTGTGGCCAGGAGTCCGTGAAGGAGGTGGTGTCAGCCTCAAGGTGGGAAATAAAGGGCAAAGGCAGAGGAGTAGAGAAGGAGGGCAGAGTGTTTGAGGCTCAGTGCTCCCAGGATGTGGGCCATGGGGATCAGATGGGGAGTCTTCCTCACGTCAGGTCCTCCATTAAGCCCTCTTTGCAATTTCCCAGGCCTCGGCTTTTCCTCCGGAAACTAGATCTCATTGCAGCTGCACACTCACTCTCGCCCCGTGTGAGTCAGGAAAGACACCAACCGGCGAGACAGAGGGGCCACCGATCAGCAGCACAAGGCGCCTGCGCCTCGGTGGCGACACAGCCTGAGTCACCCTTCTCTGGGCATGGCGCCCAGGCACCCCCTCGCTTTCCTGCTTCCCATGCCCCATCTTGAGAAGGGCTGTGGCATAGGCTCGGTGGGGCTCTCTTCAGCACCCTCCACTTCCCCGGGCATTGCAGGCCTTGCCCAGTCCCTGCTTTCTCAGTTTAAATGGCTTATGGGCGTGCAGTGAATGAGATGGAAAGCTGCTCTCACCGACTTGCTTTCTTTAAATTGCTGGTCAATCCTATATAATAAAACCCTAATATGCAAATTGACCGAACGGCGGAACAACTGGTCACTATGACACGCACTGACCACCAGGGGGCAGGCATTCAATGCAGGAGCTGCCCCCTGGTGGTCAGTGCACTCCCACAGGGGGACCGCCACTTAGCCAGAAGCCGGACTCATGCAGCGGCAGTGGCGGGAGCTTCTCCTGCCTCTGCTGCAGGCGGGCAGTAAGGAGCTAGGGGTCCCGGACTGGGAGAGCCCCAGACTGCGAGAGGGATGTCTGATTGCTGGCTTAGGCCCGATCCCCCCAGGGGACATCCTCTAAGGGTCACGGACTGCGAGAGGGCACAGGCCGGGCTGAGGGACCCTCTGCCCCAGTGCACAAATTTTGTGCACCGGGCCTCTAGTTTAACAATAACATGTACGTGAGCTGCATTTCACACCTGGTCATGCCACACCCCAGCAGGCTCAGACCAAGTGCACCCTAGGCTGAGCTCCCTCTCTACTCCGTCTCCCCCACTTTGGCCTTTTTTTCTGCTGCCCCCAACAAAAGATGTCTTTTAGGGATGTCAGCTGGAAAGCGAGGCAGATAGATAAAGTGTTTTGGCAAATCCCTGCAGCTGTGGGAGGAAAGTGAGCAGCAGTCCTTGGGGAAGCTCATCACAGCCAGATGGTGCCATCCTGCCAGGTGAGGAGGGCGGAAGGTGCCCTCTGGCAGGCTGCCACCTAGGCCCCACTGGGAAGGCTTGCACACCAGGTACCGACCTGTTGAAAAGGAAGTTGTACTAAGAGGTCACTTGGTGTGACAGCTGGAGATGTGGGAAAAAGGCAAGACCATAAATCTCTGGAAAGATGTAAGGTTTCTGATCTCGGACAGGCCCTGCAGATGTTCGTTTGATATTTTTTTCAGATTCTAAATATTTAGGAACGAAGGTGGAATGTTTTGCTGAGTGGGGAGGTTAGGCCAGTCGTTTGCAAGCTGAGCTCTTCCTACTCAGCAGTAGGCACCCCGTGATGTATCTTCAAGCAGTAAAACTCCAGCAGAGGCACCTGCCTGAGTGTCACGCGGGGACATCCTCTTTGACTCATGCTTGGCAGTTAGGCAAGGCGCTGCTTCAGCAGGGAGGAGGCTAGTGGCCTTCCTTCCAGGTGTAGGGGACAAAGGTCAGGCGAGGGTGCTTCAGGGAGTGTTTGCTGCCTGCAGGAGGCACAGCTAGCTGCAGCCCCGTGCGCTCTCGGTCTAGGAGGGGCACAGGGCTCAGGTGGAGCTGCATCAGCAGCATGGCCTCCAGGGCTGGTTTGGTGCTGGTCGGATGACCTTGGGTGGAGTGACCTAGCGCCTGGTTGAGAAGGAAAGCTGGCATGAGACTGTGAAGGCTGACAGGAGAGGAAGGGACCAGAGAACCCAGGGGCTTGGGGGGGGGGAGGGGCAGATGAAATAAGGATGGACACTGGAATTTCCGAGCTCTGGATTGTGATTTGTCTTTGATTTTTCTTGTAAAGAACATGGATGAGTTAAGCAAGCAGTGCGTTCTCATGGAAGAAACAGGTTTCAGAATCATCCAGACCTTGGTTCAGATCCAGCCATGTGGCCAGGACAGACCACTTCCCTTCTCTAAAACTCAGCATTTTCATCATAGAGCTAATGCCTTTTGGGGAAGATGGTTTTAGATTAGAAATACAAAACCATTTTGACACATGGTTTATAGTCAGTGAATAATAGCTACTATTGCTACTACCACACAGCTTGCAGGCAGAGACATTGCCATCTTCCAGAATATACAGCATTGGGCTCAATTAAAATTGTCCGAAACCAGGCAGACTGATCCTTCCTTGAGAGGCTGGCCACTGTCTCTGGCTTGACAACATGTTCGGTGCTGGCCTGCAGCCCCACTCTTACCCGGCACAGCTCAGAAATCGGAGCGACACTGCTGGCTTCTGCCTAGGAGCCAGGACCAGGCAGTCCTGGGAATGCAGCTGCCATTCTGCCAGGCACCGTTCCGGGCATTGTGCATATATTAGCTCATTTAGTGTGAGCCCTGGACAGGCCAAGACCCTCACCCCTTGGGCCTCCAGATGAGCTATGGAGCTGGGTGGGGCTGGCGTTCTTCAGGGCCCCACCCTCCAGGTTGTACTCACTGAGAATGGCCACAGGGCAGCAGAGGCACACAACCTGCTTCCAGACCTGGCCTATGTCCTTCCCATGTCCAAGCCACGGAGAGGAGAGGGCCTTCGTAGGGCGAGAGGCTGGCCTCTGACTTCAGACTCGGTTGGAATCACCTCTCGGAACATCTGTGCGACCACAGCACATAAAAATGTTTTCTTCTGGCAGCCACTTTCACGAGGATGTAATAATATATGCATTGCACAAATAGTTTCTATTTTCGGTGGGTCAGCATTGCCAGAAAGCTGATCCTGACCAGGTGTGGAGGGAGTCGGCAGGGCTGTGAGCAAGGGGGTTGTGGGAACATGTCTGTGTGCCAAGGCCTCTGCCCAACCCCCACCCGCCTTCTTCTTCTGTCTGGTCCCTACCGGGCCTTTTCCTTGGGCTCAATTCCTGGCCACAACTTAGGAGTCAGTCTGCTCCTGGGGAGACCGGGCCTTCTCATCTTCCTTTCCCTTCCAACCCTTCCACCTGTTGTACCTTTGGGTGTCCAATAGCTTCAGCCTTTCCTCTCCAAGAGGTTTGATTGGTCACGTGGCTTTACTGACCCCGATGGCCCATAGCCCTTGGCCAACAGTCCTTGCCTCACTTTGTACTCTTGGTGCTCCTTAAAATGGGACTTTCCATGAGCAATCTGCCCTCTGCGTGGAGCTGGGAGGGGGAGAGATGCTAATTTGTGAGAGACTCCATTTGGGCCACACCCTCTCTGTGCAGCCCTTGGAACCATTTCCCTGTGGGGGAGAGGGGACACAGTCCCAGGGTGTTGGCATCCAAAAATCCATTTTAAAAAGTGGGTAGACAAAAAAAAAAAAAAGGTAGACAGAACTCTGTCCCTCCTCCGGAGTGAGCTCCTGACTCCCACTCAGGGAATCACAGGGTTTTGCTGAGGGCAGATGGTGTTCCTGCAAACACTGAGTCCCGGGTGGGGAATTATTAGACCGGAAATGGTGGGGAGTAGCTAACACTTTTAAGTTCATGGGCTCTCTCACTTCTGTTTTGTGAGGATCGAGATGCCCAGAATCATTGGCCAGAGAGCCTGGGACAGTTCTGGGCCCCATGCCGGGGGACAGAGGCCAGTGGTTCTAGCACTCCCTTCCTCTTTTCCATTTGACCAGTCCTCACCAAGCAGTCTTGCCAGAACAGACATCTTTGCTCTGCAGATTGTCTCATATCTTCAGAAGAGCCTTGCAAGGCCATGGGTTCTAGACTGGCACTACCCTTCTTGTAGCATCTTTGACAAGGTGCCCCATTTCTCCCCAGCACTCCAGTGACCTGGGGCTTTTTGCCTTGTGAGCAGGTGCTGCCATCTGTGACAGACAGCTGTCATCCCATGATGTTCCCTCGCTGCACTTGGCAGTGACTTGGATTAGATCTGCTCCCCTTGTCTACTGCTAGGATCCTCCAAGTCCCTCCTAGCCTGAAATATCCCCAGTTCTTTCTCATTTCTTGGATTCAAGGTGTTTAAACCTTTTAAGCAGGTGAACTCCAACTTGTACATGTCTCTCTCTCTCTCTCTTTCTCTCTCTCTCTCTCTCTCTCTCTTTCTCTCTCTCTCTCTCTCTTATCCTTTTCATTGATTTCAGAGAAGAAGGAAGAGGGAGAAAGAGATAGAAACATCAATGATGAGAGAGAATCATTGATCGGCTGCCTCCTGCACGCTCTCTACTGGGGATCGAGCCCACAACACGGGCATGTGCCCCTGACTGGAATCGAACCCAGGACCCCTCAGTCTGCAGGCTGATGCTCTATCCAGTGAGCCAAACTGGCTGGAGCTACATGGCTCTCTGAACCAGTTAACTGCCACGCGTCCAAGTGTCCCAAGCTGAATCCAGCCCAGCAGATGTGGCTGGGCCAGGCCAGAGCCGAGGGGACCTTTGCCTTCCTGAGCGAGTCACAGCAGCAGTTTCTGACCTGCACACCAGTCATGGTTTCACTTATGAGCCTGAAGCTGCATGAACACTGTCACAGCAGCCACATCACAGTCTTGTCAAGCTTGAAATAATCTAAAAAACCACAAGTCTCTTCACAGGACTACCCCCCACTTTGTAGTCAGTGAGATTAATGTTTGAGCTGAAGTATCTGGTTGGCATTTGCCCAGGTACATGTGATCAGCCTACTGAGGCAGGAAGGGCAAAGTCCTTGGAGTCTGGCAGATCTCGACATCTTTAAGCCTCAGTATCCTTGGGTTTAAGATGGGTTTTTGTGGAGACTAAATGGAATAAGGTGGCTGCCACCTGGGAAGCACTCTGTGCTGGGTAGCTGCTGTGTTCAGGAGCTGACCCACGTTTCTGGTCCTGTAGTGGCCCCTTTGATCATCTCGACCCCTGATGCCGTTGATAGGCTATGCCTTCCTTTAAGTCCTGGGCAAACAGGTTGGCCCAGGGCCAGATAGAAGCATCCCTGGGAACATGGTGTCTGACCCGTCGGCAGAGGCTCCATCTGAGTGGTCATCATCTAGCCCAGCCGTGGGCAAACTATGGCCCTCGGGCCGGATCCAGCCCGTTTGTAATGAATAAAACTAAAAAAAAAAAAGACCGTACCCTTTTATGTAATGATGTTTACTTTGAATTTATATTAGTTCACACAAACACTCCATCCATGCTTTTGTTCCGGCCCTCTGGTCCAGTTTAAGAACCCATTGTGGCCCTCGAGTCAAAAAGTTTGCCCACCCCTGATCTAGCCCCACGCCTCAACCTCGGCCGTAGGATATTCGATGGGAACCTGCCTCAGCCTGCGGTCTTTTAGAGGAATTCTCTGTTCTTCCAGCCCAGCGTCCCAGCAGTGCAGGCAATCAGAGGTCCCCAGGGTCCGTAGCGCTCCCCTGCTGGCTCCTAGAGAGAGCTGATTTTAGGTGTGCCGTCCCATGATTATTAACAGTCCCATCAGAAACGGTCTGGATCAGTGTCAAACTAGTTTTTCATTCCCAGCTCTAATCTTCCTTCTTTCATGAGAGGGGTCGGCCTCTGCCCCCTCTAGTGTCCCGGCGCCTTTAAGTGCACTGTGACGTTCCAAGGATGGCTGCGTCACAGATCAGACTGGTCTGGCCTGGAAGAAAAGGAGACGCGGTGAGAAGCCGCTGAGGCTGCCAACCTCTGAGCACGCCCACCACCCCGAGATCTGCCCTGCTCTTCTGGTTCAGAAATAGTGAGCCTCTTTGCCTTTTCTTTGCTTTTTTGCTGATCTGAGTTCATGTTGAGCTCTAGCCTTCCTGATACTGTTCTCATGTTTTCCCTGTTTCTTGGTTACCTGTCTCAGCTTCCATGTTTCATATCAATAGTGGTAGTGGTAGCTGTGTTCTTATTTTCATTGTAGTAACAGTGCGCGTTGATGTGCTTGCAGTCTGCTAAGCACCCTGTGAGGTATAAAACCGGCAAAGCTCTGCTTAAGGAATTTATAATCTTGCGAGGGAAATAGCCTTTAAACATGGGAAGAAATCCACAATTCATGAGTGTGCTCGCATCAGGAATCCTCCATTCCTTCTCCCCTCCCTGCCTCCTTTCCTTCTCTGGCTGAGACTTGAATCGCTGGGTCCCACCTCCTCCAAACCCCATCCATGGTGTCCCTAGGATATATCCTAGGAATCTGGGTCCAGAGTCTCCTGCTCACATTCCCAATATCACTCAGCTGACAGAGCAGAAAGAAAGGGCTGGACCAGGCTCTGCCCTTGCGACCTCTGTGACATTGGACAGGTCACTTAGTCTCTCAGAGCCTAGGCGTCTCCTATTTCTCAGGACTGTCAGGCCCTCCCTCTGTGACTGCCATCACAGGAGCGTCGGGGGCGCAGCAGCAGCAGCAGCAGCGTGGTGGTTGGGCTCCCCAGTCTGGGGACGGGAAGCCTGTGCTGTGCCTGTACCTTGTGCCTGTGCCTGAGCGCATCTTCTCCGGGCCCCGGATGAGCCAGTGCCTGGTGGGGTGTCACCTTTGCCCTCCCTGCTGGGGGCTTGATGGGGTAACTGTTCCTCCGAGGGTGGCATCACAACTCTCCCTGGGAATGTGGACGCTGGGCTTTTGCTGGCTGGGCTGTTTGTGACCTGAAACTTAGCTCATCCCGTGCTTGGGTCCCCCACTGGGAAGGTGGCCTTGCACCACCTGCAGCTGGCTCCGGAGCTGCCAGCAGAAATAAGAAGTTCTTTGCAAACTGTGGAGGGGCCGTGCTATCGGCGGAGGTGGCCATTCTCGGAGAGCACCTGGCTCTCTCTAACTTGGAGGAATGTCTTGTCTTTTGCAGATGGAGAAAGATGAAACTGTGAGCGACTCTTCGCCACACATAGCCAATATTGGGCGCCTGGTAGAGGTGAGTGGGCCTTCCGGGCTCTGGTTCGCCTCTGTGGCTGTGGTTCGCTTCCACAGCATCTGACGTTTTGCCCCTGGAGCCCGTTTCCTGGCTTGCTGGCCTTTGCCTTGCTTCTTTCTTCCCATTCCATAGCAGCCAAAGCTGTGTTTCTCATGTTTTGCCCAGGCCTTGTGTTTTCTGAGCCTGTGATCTAGGTGCAAGCAGGGCACAGCTTCTAGGGCATCCCCTCTACCCTCCCTCAAAACATTCTCCCAGAAGGGTCTGCTCAGGAAGCCCTAAGCCTGCCCCCAGTGAGCGGAGACCTGACAAGGAAGCAGGTCCCTGGGCCCCAGTGGGCACCAGAGGGACTTCAGTTGCCACTGGCTTCCCTTCACCACACTGTTTGGAAGGAGGGGGTGGTGGTGTGGTTTAGACCACCTCCCAGTAATGGCCAATGTTGGCCGCCAGTGCCTGGGTATTGGCTTCCTGCGTGCCTGTGGACGGGAAAGTGCACAGAGCACAAGTGATCGGTGGGGGTCTTGGCTGCTAAGGCTCGCTCACCAGGCTTCTGCGCAGTCGTGCGCTTCCCCCCTGTGGTCACAGTGGAGACTGCAGGGGTGAGCTGGTGGGAGGGTGTGGACCTCAGGACGCCCAGCTGTTTGCTGTCATGTCTGACTGACCTCCCTCCCCAGGACATGGAAAATAAAATCAGAAGTACGCTGAATGAGATCTACTTTGGAAAAACAAAGGACATCGTCAATGGGCTGAGGTAATGTACCCAAAAGTACAAGCTTTGGAAACCGAAAAGAAACCGATTTGAATCCTAGGTCTGCTGCTTAGTAGCTATATGCCCTTGAGCCTAGCTTCCTCATTTGGAGTAAAGTGCCCACCTTATAGGACTGATGTGCAGACTTTGAACGGGAAAGCACTGGGTACATGTTTGCATTCTCAATAGATGCTGGTTCCTACCTCACACTTGTCATGTGGGGGACGTTCCCCTTAATAGCCACTGACACCCTCATCCCTGAAGTCGGCCTCCTCTTGGCCCCCAGGTGTCAGTCTCATCTAAAGAAACTGCCCAGCCCTTTGGCTCTGGGATCTGAGGGGACCTCCAAAGCAGACCCTAAGACACGCGACAGGGGGCGGCCCGCCAGGCTGCCAGGCCTCTGGTTGGCTGGGTTTCCAGGCAGCAGAAAGAGCCCTTTCGCCTGCTGCTTTCTGGAAAGGACCCCCGGCCACTCTGATGTCCTCTGCCTAGGGCTGTGGCTGTGGCTAGGGTCCTGAGCCGCCCTCTACCCATCCCAGGCCCTCGGTTCTACAGTGTCCAGTGTCGGCCAAGTGAAGGCTGGCAGGCTCTCTGGGTCCTTGAGGTCCGTGGTGGCAGAGCAGGAGGCTGGAGCCGCTGGGGGCAGTGGAGGCCGTGGCGTCAGGAGGCCAGTATCTTAGCATGCTCTGCAGAGCTGTGCGACCGTGGACGAGCCGCTCCCCTCAGGGGCCTCCCAGTCGGGGAGACAGGGCTGGAGGGAGGAGAGGCGTCTGCTCTGCAGCCCAGCATGGTACTGAGTCCAAGGCTCTCGCTCCTCCTCGGCTGCCCTGGCTTGTGAATTCGCACAGCAGACAGGTTTTTAGTCTCCTACTCATACAGTTTCGCAATAGCGAGGATTCCCCTTTGGACCCTCATCGTCCCCCATTTCCATCCGCCTGTGGGGAACATGGTCTGGCCCCTGTTGGGTTTCATCCCCATTTCCATCCGCCTGTGGGGAACATGGTCTGGCCCGTTGGGTTTCATCCCCCCTCTCCCCTTCAGGCAACATTGCTTTCCTCTAGCTGTTGAGCCCGCGGTCACTGCCCCAGACACCGTGGCCACTGCCAGCCCAGAGCTCTGCTCTGTAACCTCCACACCACAGCCCAGAGCAGCGTGGCCTTGGTGACAGGCCCCTTTCTTCTGCCTGTGCGTCCCCCTGTACCTCCCTCCTATCCGCTGTCCCCGCCCACGTGCTCCTGGGTCCGTGCTGTCCTCCGCTCCTGCATTCATCTCTGAATACTCTCTGTAGATCTGTTGATGTTATCCCTGACAACCCCAAGTTTCAGCAGTTGCAGAGGGAGCTTTCCCAAGTGCTGACCCAGCGGCAGATCCACATCCAGCCTGATAACTAGGCCGATCCAGGTACCCTGCCTGAGAGGCGAGCACCTTCCCACTAAACAGGACTCACCAACCCGCCGACCATCACTCAAACCACCACTAACCCCTGTGTCCGCTCACGGCCGTGAGCAGCCACATTAACATGTAGATTCAGCCCCACGTAATGTGGACCCGTATCGTGTGTGCGGTGTGTGTGTGGCACTCGGGGCGGGGGTTGGGTGTGGGCAGACGGGAGTTTGGCTTTGGCTCCTGTAGAAGTCCAGTCCAGGGGACCAGCTTGCCTCCAGCAGAAGCCTCAGGTCTGCGCGGCTTCGGTGGCCGTAGAGCCAGGGTCCATGTCCTGCCTTCTGTTCACCCACGTGCTCCAGGACAGCCCCCCCGCATCTGCTCTGTGTGCAGCCCTGTCCTCCCCAATTTCCCACCAAGGATCCTTGGGGCTAACTGATATAAAGGGGTGCACTGCTGTGAGTGTGAGGACAGAGCGCAGAGCGGGGGCTGTCGTCCCCCTCACCGGCCCGATGCACCCAGACTGGTTGCTGCTGGAGCTGCCTGGACCAGCATGACCTCCCACCCTAACGAGCTGCAGCTGCCCTCTTACCCGCCCTGCACTGACAGGGAGGAAAACAGCCTTGCATGTTGATAATGGCCGAGAACCATGACAAATATGAAAGTAGCATCCCCCGAGAGGATGAGGGACACTGGTTTTACATCAGGTGTTTGAAAACCCAGCCAGGCAGGGTGAAGGCCTGGCCTAGGGGCTCAGCCCCGGGCTGGGGACTGGACACTAAAGCCCAGCCCGGAAGCGGCTCAGTGGGGCCTCCGGGGTGGGTGGGGTGGGGCCCGTATGTAACCAGGCGGAGCCGTTCTTCTCGTCTGTGGGACTGGAACGCATTGGTCTGGACTGTGTGTGCACCAGCTGCAGGCCCAAGGCATCTGTCAGCCTACAGCCTCATGCTGGGACCATCATGTTCCCACCGCAGCGATGAGAAACCCCTTCTCAAGCTGTCCCATGATAGTGTCCTCCCTCCTCAGCTTTTAGGGTTTTCTGGGCCCCTGGCCTTGGCATCCAGTGGCTGCCCACTGGAGCTTCCCAGCTTTGAAGCCCTCTGCAGCGCTGGGCCGCCTGGCACCTACCGTCTGTCAGGACAGCCGCCTTCCCACACTGAGTGAGTGCTCCCTCCGGGCGCTGGTTCGAGTTGCTTGGCAATAACCTTCCCAGCTCTATCCCCTGAATGAGTGGCCTAGTCCTTATCCCTCCAGCTGCCCCAAGTCTAACCTCTCTTACTGACTCTAACTCCGGTTCTAACGGAAACTTTCTCCTCTGTGGGGTGGGTGCTGGTGTGCCGCAGGCTGGGACCATCCCCAGAGCCGGGGGCTGTCCTCCCAGGCCGAGGACCATGTGAGCCGCTGCTTCGCTCACCCCATCCTCCCGCTGGTCACGCTAACCTCCGTTGGAGCCTTTCCGGAAGCCCCTGGTGGACTGGCTGAGACGGGAGCCCGAGGGCCACATGGCTGTGTCTGACCCTTCCTTTGTCAGCGCTGAGCCAGGGCCGTCCAGACAATCAGAAATGTGTATTTCGGCAGCGTCAACCAAAACTCGGCATTTCTCATGGGCATTTTTCAGTTGTATGCAGATTCTCTCAAAATCTTGTCCGTTGCGTTGCACTCTCACCATTCTGAGGGTGCTGCCAGGGTTTTCCAGGGTTCGGTAGCCAGCATTCACCTTGGATGCTGTTTATCCTGGGCCCCCCTTCATCGCACTTCACCCATTTTTGGCATTTGGGGTATTTCGATCCTTCCTTCCACTCTTTCACGACCAGTGCGGGAAACGCGATTCCCGTCCACAGGTTCCTGAGAGGCAGCCCCCACCCTCTCTCTGCTGCTTGAGAACTATTCAAAGTGCATCAGTAAAACGATTAACAAGTTCCTGGTTAACCAACATGTTGGGTAAATCTGACAAAGTGGTCATTTGGGTCGTTGCCGGGGCATTTCTCTGGGCCTCCGTTTCCTTACCTATGAATTGGAAGTAACACTGTCTCCTGGACGCTGTAGCGTATGAGAAAGTGTGTGAAAGTGCTTTGTGAGTTGTACCGCCTCCACGAGCCTACCTGTTAGCTCTGCCGAGCAGTGTTACTGCTGTGCGTGGATGCACTCATTTCCCACAAGCCAGGCCTTGACAGCAGGGACCCCGGGCCTTGCCTCAGTTCCCTGCTGCCTCTCAAAATCCAGAGCGGGCCTTTCTTGGCCAAGCTAACAGCGGATGGAGCCTCATAGCAAAAGCCTGAAAGCACGGTCCATTGAGTTCTGCCCTGGCTCTGAACCCCGTGTGCTCAGATGTCCAGGCGCTGGTTCTTAAACCCTCGCTAAGCGGGGTGCTGTGCACCCTGCACTCGTGGGGCAGCATCGAGCCTCCTGGGCCGGGTGCCGTGAGGGGGAAGCTTTGTAACGGGGTCCTCCTGGTGAGGGGTGGACCAGGGACCTGGAGCTGTGGCCGAGTCACCCAGCCTGGTGCAGAGCTGAGCATGTCCAGGTGGGGTGGCCCCGGGCCTCCCTGAGGGGCCGGCGCGGTGCTGAGGGTGCGGCCTCGGGCTCTGCTCCCTCCACATCTCGCTGGCACTGCTCTGACCTCTAGAGGGGCCCATGCTGCCCAGTGACCCAGACCCTCGCCGCCCCTCTTCCTGTGAAGCCTGCTAACAACGATTCTTTTCCTCCCTGGCAGGTCTGTGCAGACTTTTGCAGACAAATCAAAACAAGAAGCTCTTAAGAACGACCTGGTGGAGGCTTTGAAGAGAAAGCAGCAATGTTAAACCTCTGCTTCATGCTAACCGGACATGCCATGCACTCGTTAGATTCCTTTCTTAGAAAACTCGTTTTCTGCTCCCTTCCCTGTCCCTTTCCTCCCCGACAGGTCACACAACACCTGCGTCACCGACCTGCACAGCGCCATCACACCCTGAGAATAAAGCCGCTAATACCCTCTCCGTCTCCAAGGCCTGCTTCCCACCACGTTTTGCTATCAGAACTCGATGTTTCCATAGAGATCATGTGTGTTTTGTTTGCCCAAGCTCCACCCCCTCATTTATAGGCATAAAATACACTGTCTGTCTGCCTCCCCTTCCTTCCCACCTTTTTGTTACATTGGTGTAAAAAATGTAAAACAAAAAAATTTTATGAAATAACTGTGGTGTGTGAAAGAAGAAAAACTGGAAATCTGATTCCACGTGTGTTTGGGAGTTGCTTGGGGTTGGGGTGGGGAGCAGGGGACAGCTCTGGGAGGAAGGAGAGGTGGCCCTCAGCACTGTCCTGCACGCTGGCCCCTGGCCTCGGAGACCACGTTGTGGGGGCGGGGGGCCTCGACTGTCTGCTCTTCTGGCCAGGTGCTTTTCTGTCAATTTTTATGGAATGCAAAAGAAGTTTTTTGTTTTATTTTGTTTTTTTGTAAAGCTTAAAAAAAAATCTACATCTTATACTTGAGCTTCCATACTTAAAAAAAAAAAAGGAAAAAAAGAACAAAAAAATAAATAAAAAGAAACTGGGACGCAGCACTGGCCTCGTGTTGTTTCTCACCTGCCTCACTTTGCCAGCACGTGTGGCCTTGGTCCCGAGGGCTGACGCCAGGTGGGCGAGTAGCAGGCTGGGCAGCGTGTCGGGTGGAGGAAGCGTGGACTTTCCTTGAGCGAGAAGAAAAGGGGTCTTTGCAGAGCCCAGAGCTGCTTCTCGACCCCTCCCTCCCAGAGTCCCCAGGCCCACCCGCCCCACAGGGCTGGGGCTACTTGAAGTCACACCAGTCATGAAGTGGGCGGTCCGGGGCTTTCGTCTCTGCTCCCCACTTCTCTTCCATCTTAGCCAACACCTACTTTGTGAGGGTCAGCACACACTATCTTCATTCACCACAGCCTGGAGGAAGCTGAGGGAAGGCACCCAAGGCCTCACAGCTGCAGAGGCCATGGCCTGCGGTAGGGTCCACACCCCGGCTGTCCCCCTGGTTTGAGGTGCCTAGAACCGTGACACCTCTGACCCGCTCTGCTTGTTCTGACGAGAAGGTTCAGATGGGGCATCTTCATTGCGATAGAAATAGGAGCAGGAGAGACCCCCACACTCGGTTCCTTCCAAGTGCAGGTGCAGAGGACAAGCTGGAGAGGAGGCGGCCCTGGCCCTACAGCTCCCACGCGGCCGCTGGGGACCCTCAGTGCGTGGCCCAGAGGCACTGCCATGTGGGACTGGGGGACAGCCTCGTGGGGTGAGGGCAGCAGTGCCTGGCACACAGAGTGGTGAATAAATGATTTTCCTTTTGATAGGTGTTCAATCATGTGACCAAAAATAACACTTGAAACCCAGAAATTGTGACTGTCATGTATGCCAGGCCTGATCTTACTCTGCCTTCCAGAATCTTCCATGGGAGCCGTCACTGCCCATGTTTTGATGCTAAGTCAGGCTGGTGAGATTGGGAACAGTGGGCTCTGACAGCAGGTTTCTTAGGTGAAGGAAAAAGCAAAAGGAGTGTTTGTAGCTTGACTCGGGGCCACCTCCCAGCCACTCCTTTCTCTGCACGGAGGCAGGCACGGTGGCTGCAGGGCCCCTCACGCATGCCAAGGAGCCCTGGGTGGTTGACTAGCCCTCTGGGTCCACAAGCTGCAGGTGGCAGACTCGGGGTTTGGCAGCATTAGGGCAGCCCCTCCACCCCCACAGGCTCACTAGATGCTTCCCGAAGCTACCCGATAACAGGAGGCAGCCTTGGTGAGGTGGGGTGGCAGGAGCCAGCCTTCTGGGCTGGGCTGCATGAACCCCTGGCACCCTGGGACGGTGGTCTCCATCTCTCCAAGTGTGAGGGCTCAGGTGGGTAACCCCGCATTCCCTGTTTCCCCAAGGCCCTCCCACCTGCCCCCTTTCTATCATCTTCACAGGTCGGCTTCTAGGGGTCTTCTGGGGCCGCAGGTCCCAAGATTCCCTGTCCATTCACGTCACTGCCCAAGCAGCTGCTGGGTGGCAGGCCTGTGGGACCCTCCTGGTTCGGGGTGGGCGGGCATTGCGGACTTGGCCTCCAGGCCCTTCTTCTCTTTGGTGCCACCCCCTCCATGGAGCCTGGTGCCCCGCAGTCATGGCCTTCTCTCCTCCCCCTGGCATGACCCACGCTAAGCCAGTTAAGATGTTCTCTCTTGAGAGACCAATACTGAAGTTGGACAGTTTCACTCCCGCTTCGAAGGCGCTCTCCTAGGTGGCGATGGTTCACCTTTTCCTTCTCTCCTGCGTCCGCCGCAGCCTGCCTATCGCTGACTGAGGGCACTTCTGCTCCGGGAACCAGTGGACACTCAAGGGGCTGGAGGAGAGGGAACCTGTGCTACCTACTTGGGGCCAGTCGCTGGGCCGGGGAACCCTCATCACAAGCCAGAGGCAGACCCGTCTCCTCCACTTAACAGTAAGCAGGGGGCCAAGGGAGAATATTTTGCTTACGTTTGTCAGCCTGTACAGCAAAATCTTAAGTATGTCTCATTCCAAACACTGTCAGTAAACGTTATAAATTATATATTCTAGAATTTAAATGTTAAAAATTTCATTTTATAATTATTTTCTCAATATAACTAAAATTTGTAAAACCTTCAGTAGGAAAACCCAGGTTACTTAACACCTTGTCATGCTGTTACTTCACTCAGAACATCTGCTTCCTACAAATACTTTGAGGAGTTTGTTAGTGATTTTGCAATTCACTTTCCGGCCCTATAGGAAACAGGTGGGTTATTCAACAG
>NW_005371012.1:688283-690936 GCF_000412655.1 Myotis brandtii | reverse complement strand
CCCTACTGGGGATGTGCCCGCAACAAAAGTACATGCCCTTGACCGGAATCAAACCTGGGACCCTTCGGTCCACAGGCCGACGCTCTATCCACTGAGCCAAACCGATTAGGGCAACAGGTACTTTTTTTTTATAACTAGTTGGTGCTATTTTTTTCTTGTTTCATTATAATTTGTATCACTTCTCAGATTGTTCAAGCAACGTTTTAAATGACAAAATTGAGACTATAGACATTTTATTTTTAAAAACATTTTTATTGATTTCAGAGAGGAAGAGGGAGATAGAAACATCAGTGATGAGACTCATTGATTGGCTGCCTCCTTCAGTACCCTCCCCACCCTTCCCAAAGGTGATCAAGCCCACAACCCAGGCAAGTGCCTGATCAGGAATTGAACTGTGACCTCCTGGTTCATATGTTGATGTTCAACCACTGAGCCATGCCAGTTGGGCGAGACTATAAACATTTCATATCTATAACCTCATAATTTAAAGAAATCAAGTCTCTGAAATATATTTAAATGTGGTATAATATTTTAAGGGTTTTTTTTCTATTCTTAGATATTTCCTATTATCTTTAAAACTATTACTACATAGACATACTCATCCCTGTTGCTACTTTGTGAAACTTTTCAACTTGGAGTAAGTGCTCAGTAAATGTTCTGAGGAATGAACAGACACCTGGTGTGTGTGTATGTATATATATACTGATGTCTCTATCTCTGGTCTAGTGCAGAGAGAGTCAACCGGTGTGCTGCAAGGATTTTTAAAACATGCAATACCTGTTTAGTCAGGGGCACTGACCTCTTTTCCCTTATTTGGTCGAATAAAAACATGGCAACAGCCAACACAATAGCCATCTGGTGTTAAGGAATCAAAATTTACCTATTCTTTTTGTCAGGTAGGCAAAAAATATATTTTTCGGTATGCTGCAGAATTTTAGCAATTAGTTTGTGTGCCATGAGGGGAAAAAGGTTGAAAATCGCTGCTCTGGTGAATGAAATCCTTTACTCCTCTCTCACCTGACCACCAGTTCTTCATGCATAGTAGGCCTTCAGGTGACTGTGTAATGACTACATGAGTAGGAATGTTGTAAGACAGTAATATATGTTCTCATTACCTACAACTTTCCATTCAAGTTTTAATAATAGCCAATTCTCTATTTTTTTCAAAGAGCTTTATTGAGTGATGATTCACATGCCTGCCAATGTACCCATTTAAAGTGTACAAATTCAATAGTTTTGTGCTTGGGGGTTCCATGCCTGTCTCCTTCACTGACTGAGAGTCCCTTAGGGAACAGTGTTTCAGGCATTCACTTCACTCACTCAATTCATTCACCATTTATTGATCACCTTCTGTGACTGGGGATGCAGTGGTGACCAGGAGGGAAGTCTCTGCCCATACATCTACTGTAGTGGGGAAGTCCTTATTAATTACATGTGCTGGTGGGTGGCTGAGTCCTCAGGGCTGTCACAGGGCCGAGGAACTCATCAGTCGATATTAGTTGAATTGAGTTAATCTGAAGCAAAAGGCCACCCCCCTCCCGGTCATAGGGCTGACACTAACCTGGTCGGTCCGGTTAGTGCCGGGACATCTGGGACCCAGCACCTGGCTGTATACCAGGGACCTCTGGGGTCCCACCATCCGGCTCCGGTAAAAGCCAAGTCCACAGGAGGAGGCGTGAGGAGAGGGCCGAGTTGTGGGTTTCTCCGCTTTCTCAGCTTTGGGGACTGAAGGCCGGTTGTCCAAGCCGTGGCTTTGAAAGTCCCAGGTTTGAGGAATAACCACGGGAACCCCGGGCTGGGAGGGCCTGGGGTCGGGTCCTGGGTCGGGCAGTTCCTCTGCTTCCTGCAGAATGCCACCTGCCTGCCAGCCCGCCGTTCCTGTCTCTCCCCCGCCCCCACCCCCAGGTGTGGGCACCACGGGGGGGCCAGGTATTGCGCAAGGCATTTTCATATACAGCATCTCCTTCGATAGTTAGGCCACACCTAACCACCGTTGCCTGCAGCAAGAAGCAAGAGGTGTGAGCCCAGGGGAGAGAGGAAATCTACCTTCCACCCAGAGGCCCCACCCCAGCACGCATGGCCCAGTCCTGCAATGGAACCCGTCAGACTGGCCCTTCCACTCTAGGGAGGAGATAACCTTCCTAGAGGACCTGCCACTGCACAGACCCGAGGCTTGTGCTGGGTGGTGGATAAGCTCCAGCAGCCACCATTTATTTGCCAGGCACCTCCCACGTGCCAGGTGCTGGGGCACGAGCCTGCAAGCCCATCTTATTCAGCCACCACAACCTCGTTCTCCATCAGGGCACTCCCAGGGCAGGGGCCCCGTCTCCCCATCAGACTGGGGCTTCCTGAGGTGGAAGGGGTGACACCACCCCATCAGAGAAGGGTTCCCAGGGTGGGGCTGTGATATTTCATCTTTCTTCCCCACCCAGCTCTAGTTCAGGGGTTCACTGCCATACTGAGCCCCAGTCTTCAGGCTGGGAGGCGCCTCCTGGCCCCAGGTGACCAGCAATCATCCAGCCAGGTCACAGCCCTGAGGAGGGGGGGTGGGGGGCAGAGCCAGCTGGGCCTGGGGCACCTTCCACTGCACAGACCAGAGGCTGTGGAAGTCACTGCTCAGAATGGTGGGAAAGGGGCCTGAGCCCAGCAGGGT
>NW_005371012.1:674873-688178 GCF_000412655.1 Myotis brandtii | reverse complement strand
AGGGCAAGGCTGAGGCTGGACCCCCGAGGCCCTAGCCAGGGAGAGGGAAGGCGCCAGGTGTGGGATGACCCCTGTAGCTGAGGGACCTAATGTGGTTCAAACAGCTGCCAGGCCTAGCTGGGCGACCTCAGGCAAGTTGCCTAATTCCGTAAAGCCTGGTTCTCTGTTAAATGGCCATCATAATGCGAGAGGCCCCTCCCCCACAGCAAGTGCTCGATAAACGGCAGTGGCATGCCAGGTTACACACAGGGCTTCGCAGGCATGCCCCAGGACAGGGCTGGGGGAGACTGGCCCTCACTGCCCACCTGAACCTCAGAGGTGCCCTGTCCCTGGTCTCCCCAGCCCCAGCCCCCTCCTTCTCTTCCCCCAACCAACCCCAGCCTCCTGCTGAGCCACTCCACTGCCCTGCTCCCACAACCCCCCTCCAGGCCTTTGCACACTCCCTTCCCTCCGCCTTCAACGTTCAGCTCCAGGCTACTCCTCCATGAAGCCTTCCCTGGTTGTCTCCTCATTCCTATGGCACTTTGTACCTTCTGGTAACATCCCTTCCCGCCAGGGAGGGCCTGGCAAGTTCTGCCCTTCTTACTGGCAGGGACCAGAGCTGGTTCACCCCCATCCCAGACTTCGACCACAGCAAGGGCCGAGGGTGGAGAACTGTGCTGCACAAATATCTGTAGCACCAGATTGGGCCGCGGCACCCCCCCCCCTCCCCCCGGAGGCTGTGTCCCCTTGCTCAGCTCCTTGCTTTCTTTGGGGCTGGAAGAGGAAGAGTCGAAAAGAAAGGCCGAGGGACGGCCTCCATCCCAGCCCACCCGGATGGCTCCCACCACCTGGGAACCTGAGGCAGGATGTGAGAGCAAGAGCAGAGGGAAGCTGGCCTGTTCTCAGGTGCCCACAGAGTCGCTGCCAACAAGGAAGTGGACTCAGAACAGAATCTGGGAGACAAACCGAGCCCTGCCTTCCTCTCCTCCCTTCCCATCCGCTCTTGCACCTTCTTTTCCTCTGGCCAGCAACACTCCCACCTTTCCCCGTTTATCCCCTGCTCATTCTTCTGCCATGCCGCCTCCTCCAGGAAGGTCTCCCGGATCTCCGGGGAGGTCTGGTTGTCCCTCTCCTCCAACTAAAAATGATCAAAGCTAACCTGTACTGAACTCTTACTACGCGCCCGACTTTGGGCTAACCTCCCTAATGACACCATCTCATAAGGACATACGAAGTGGTAATACTGTCATCCCATTTCACAGTTCAAAGTCACTGAGGCACAGAAAACCTAAGATGCAGAACCAAGATCTGAACCTTAACTGCTGTGCTTCCTCCTGAGCCCTGAGGTCAGGGACCCTGTTGCTGGTCCCCACCACCAGGTGTGGAGCCTGTCACCGAGAAGCAGGTTGAAGAAACGAGAGGCCACCGGGAGGCGAGCCGGCAGACTCGGTCCCCTCCTGCTTGGCTCCCCCACAGCTGATCCTCTGGCCCTGGAAGGTGGGGCCCAGATCTCCCTCCACTGCTGTTCAGAGCAGCCCAGACCCCAGCATCTTGGGAAGGAGCAACAGAACAGGCCTTGCTGGGAAGCACGGTTTACTGGGCTGGCTGCAGGCCACAGGACAGTCTGGGTACACCAGGCCACGGCGGTGGCACTCCCCGGGGGAGGCGCACAATGAGGTAGGTGAGCGAGGGGCAGCTGCACTGCCTTTTCAGGGGTGAGGTCCCCGCTGCAGCCCCTCCACCAAAGCTCCCAGGGCAGCTGCCTCAGGCCCTGGGGGATGAGCTCCCAGTGGGAGGGGCAGGCTGGCCCTTGGGGCCGTCTGGCTCCTGGAAGAGTCAGCCCAGGAGGCGTGGGGGTAGGCAGGTGGGTCAGGAGGACCGGGCCCCCCGACCCTGGCTTCCTCCACAGCCTCGTCCAGGGTCCTCGGCCTGACTGCCCCACACCTCTCTCTTCCTGAGTGGTAGCAGGTGGGTCAGGAGGACCGGCCCCCCGACCCTGGCTTCCTCCACAGCCTCGTCCAGGGTCCTTGGCACTGACTGCCCACACCTCTCTCTTCCTGAGTGGTAGCTGGAGGTCCTGGTCATCTGGGTTGGCCTGGGTCCTGGTCAGCCGGGGAGGAGGGGCTGGTGCTCTGAGGACGTGGCGGCGTTCCTGTACACCAGGAACTGTATGGAGATCTGGAGGGGTCGACGTCAAGGCCTGACCAAGCACAGACTGGGCTGGGCCTGCCCCTGGGGACCTGTGGCTCCATCCAGAGCTCCCTCCTCCCTCCCTCTCAGCCCCACTCTGGCTGGCGGAAGGGCCAGCAATGACCTCCCAGCTTCTGCTCTCACTGCACCTTCCACTCTGAATGCCCTCCCACCCTTCAACCAACTTCCTCCTCCAGGTCCAGCGCCAGGGTCTTCCTCCCTCAGGCAGTCCTCCCTGACTCCAGCCCCAGGAGCTTGCCTTCCTCCCCCCCTACACCATCCTGGGAGTTTCACCCAGTGGCTGGGGCCATCTGAAGGCACTAAGAGCTTACACTTGGCTTTTGTTGACATTCAGTATTATTTTATATTAGCTCCAGGTGAGGTAAACGTCTCTCATGGCAGCCAGCAGGGACTCGGCAGATGTGCAAACAAGGGCCATGCTTACTTTCTGCCAAATGCGATCCAAACAAGGCCCCGTTCCGCTGTTCAGCAAACATTTACTGAGCACTCGCTGTGCTGGGCCCCGCAGCCTTCCGGACACCTTGCCTTACGTAATCGCCCCTGATCTCGGCGAGACAGTGACTGTCACCTCCCCATGCAGATGCAGATACGGAAGCACAGAGAGGTTACGGTTTCCCCATGTCACACAGCTATGGAGGAACAGAGCCAGAACTTGACCGTTACTGTGACAAACTCACGTGTCTCCACGTTCCAGCTTGCGCTCCCCAGGCCCGCATGGCCCGATCTCCCCGTTCCTCGCGGCCTTCGCACAAACTGAGCTGGGCACATCCCTCTTGCCTTTGCCCGACTAACCTCTCCTTCAGGGCAGTTTAAATGGCACCTGGGAGGCCTCTGCGGAGCCTTTAAACCAGGGCAGCCCCTGGTCACACACTCTTGCAGTTTTTCTCTGGGGCCCTCAGTGTCAATGCAACGAAGTAATGACTTCTAATCAGTGTATCCTGTCTGCCTCCCAGAGCTGGAAGCTCCCGGGGGCAAGGCCACCCAGTTCTTGCTCACGACTGGGCCAGTGCCTGGTGGGGTGCATGGCAGACAGCGGGGTGTATCTGGGTGGATGGGTGGATGTGGAAGCCCCGAGCAGGCAGGGGCTGCCGTGCCCACCTCGCCCTGCCCCGCCTGCCCTGCACGCCCTGAAGGATACGATGGCGTCGAGCAGCAGCACGCCCAGGCTGCCCACGAGCCAGGGCAGGTGGTGCAGCAGGTAGCTGCCCTCGCTCTGGCCCTCCTCGGGGTTCTTGAGCAGCACACTCAGCCCGTACAGCGTGTTCCCCAGCATCACCAAGGCGAACAGCGAGTAGGAGATCCCCTGGGTCGACTTCCGCAGGAACTGGAGGTGAGGGGGTTGGGGTCAGAGACCTCAAACAGGGCTCCTGTCACCCTGGGTTGTGACTGCCCATGTATCCATCTGCCCCGTCACAGTGTGCGTGTAGTCAAAATCTGACTTTACACTGTGCCCAGTGTCCGACACCGACAACCCGCTCCAGGGCCCGACGCCTCATCCTCACTCCTGCCACCTCTCCAGGCCCCTGCCCAGGTCCACAAGAGACTATGGCTGCTGCCATGACGCCCTGCTCTCCAGCCCCACGCTGACTCTCGTTGCCTCTGCCCACCCATCCCTGATTCTCCACCTTCTCTCCTCTCAGGCCTCTAAGCGCAGCCCCTCGCTGTCACCTGACTTCCTACTTGAGAGTCACACAGGTCACACGGATGCCTGGATGGCAGGCATCATCATGCCCGTTTTCCAGAGGCACAAACCGAGGCTTGGAGAATTGGATTAAGTTGTCCAAGCCAACAGTGAGTGTAGACCCAGACCTTCTGCTCTGTGCTACTCCTGAACCCAGAGGCCTGCGCTGCCAGGCCGGCTCTTCGCTTCCACTCGGCCCCACCCCGCTCAACGCTCACGTTGGTGTGGATCTGAGGCAGCCGGGAGAACAGGTACAGTACGCTGGAGATGGAGCCGATGACAAAACCAATGATCTCCTGCCGAGTGAAGGGCTGAGAAAGCAGAAGGGAGTGCTCAGTGCCTGGCAGGGAGATCCCCAAGCTCCCTCCTAGGGGGCAACCCCCGCCCAGGTGGCCCTGCAGGGAGGGCCCTTGAGGCCAGCCTCCCCCCTCCGCCCTACCACTCCGTACCCACACCTCACCTTATTGCCCGGCTCCACAGACAGGAGCTTCCGGCCCTGGAAGACCTCCCTTGGGGCAGCCATAGAGGCAGTGCTGCTCAGCAGTGGGGTGATACACACCAGTCCCAGGGTGAACAAGAGCAAGGAGTTGATGGGGGCAGACACTGGACATGAGGCAGGAGGGAAGCCGAAGTTAGATATCTGAGTGGCTGCAAACGGATCGGAGTCATGGCCTTGCCCCTTGGTGGCTGTGTGACCTTGGGCAAGTGACCTAACCCCTCTGAGCTTTAATTCCTCATCTGTAGAATGGGCGCAATAACACTATCCTTCCCCTGGAGTTGTAAAATTAATACAATGACAGCAGTAGGGTCTAAGGGGGTGGGGGGGTTATCAAAAGCAGTGCCTCGGGCCACATCTCACAGCCCTCGCTCTGACCTCAGAGGCAGCGATGGCCTGTGAGCCCTGTGCCTGTTTCCCCGGCTCCAAGCCCAGGGCCAGGCACAGAGGAGAAGCTGAAGCCATGTTTGTTGAATAGGAGTTTGAGTGAAGGGAAGCCCTGTGGTCCTGCCGGATGTGCTCATTGCCCTTGGCCCCTATCTTGGCCGATCAGGGCTCGGGCTTTCAGATAAGGCCTGAGGAAGCCTTTGGGAGGGTTATCACCCGGCAATAGGACAGCTGCTTCCTCTCACACTCCCGGCTGCCCCTAGCGTGCCCGACATGGAGGGGCCACAATACTCACACGGAGAGGGGCGATTCTTAAACTTGTAGTGAAAGTAAAGGGACAGCATCACCAGGTCTGCCAGGACGTAGTACACCGCTGTGTAGGTCTGCAAGAGAAGCAGGGGCGCGGGCTCAGTCCCAGGCTCTGGGGACCGCACCCCGACACTGGGCAGCACTCTCACACCCCAGCCGGGTGACCCTGAGCAAGTCGCGTCACCTCCCTGAGCTCTGGCTGCTCACCTGGAAAGCGGGAGTGCAGTTCCTACCTGGCACAACTAGAGAGCAGGTGGCTAAGTGTGGGACCCGGGCAGATGGAGGGACGGGGGGCTAGCTCCCCTTGTCAGGACAAAGTGATGGCTCCTGGGCCTCTCCGGGGAAAACTTTCCTCCTCCAGCCCCACCCCCCACCCCCAGCTCCATCAGGATCAGAGCGCCCCAGAGGT
Organism: Myotis brandtii; assembly: GCF_000412655.1. Lineage (NCBI taxonomy): Eukaryota > Metazoa > Chordata > Mammalia > Chiroptera > Vespertilionidae > Myotis > Myotis brandtii. Next base: position 682,703 of record NW_005371012.1, on the reverse strand, counting down.
CCAAGGCTCTGGTGATCCTCTGGTTTGATGTGGTCATTTTACAGATGGGGAAACTGAGGCCCAGAGAAGGACAGTGACCAGCCCATTGCCATACTGCATGGCAGGGCCCAGGGCTGTCTCTGCAGCACGGGGCCCTCATAAGATGGAACAACAGGTCAGGATTCTGGAGCCCGGGCCTCTCCTGTGGGTGCCCCCAACGCCTCTGCCCTGCTATCTTAGGCAGCCCACCCTGCCCGGGGCCGGCCCACCTGCAGGGGCAGCTGGTCAGCAAGGAAAGAGCCGATGAGGTTGCAGGAGTCTCCACCAATCCAGCCCAGGAGAAACCACAGGGACAGGGCCTGGTCCATGTTGCCCGTCTTGCAGGCCTTGATGTACTGCCTGTAGCAGAGGAGACGCATGCTCAGGGGCTGAGGGCTGTGACATCGCCTCGGAGGGTCAACCAGGGAACGGCCCCCAGATGAGACCCCCACAGGGTGTGGGGCAGGGGCGGCAGAGGCAAAGGTCACTGGGAGCCCCGTTTTGCCCACTGGGGGTTTTTACTGGGGAGAATCCCTGCCCACCCAGGAACTCGATGGGATGTGCATCAGACCATGGCATTACTCACTCTCCTCCAAGCACCCTGGGGAACTAGAATCTTTCTTCTACGAAGGGGGTAGGGAGTTTGGAAAAAGGATGGTGGTGGTGGCAGCAAGCCCATGGCCCAGGCACGGCCGCTGCCCTATCTCCAGGATGGGCGGCGATAAGATGATGGGCAACCACAGCCGCTATCTTCCAGGGGCAGGGCTGTGGCTCCTGCTCTCCAGTACAAACGCCCGGGCAGTCAGCACCTTGGCTCTTTCCCAGGGGTCCCTGGGACTGCGACCCTTTCTTTGGACCTCTGGCCGGGTATCAGGCACGGCTCTGAGCCCTTCGTGTGTACAGACTCACTCGGTCCTCACAGTCCCCCACATCCAGGCGTATTTTGAGGACCCTCCTCACTGCGGGCTGAGGAGGTACACAGCTGGGAGTCTGGGAGTAGGATTCACACCCAGACCCCAGGGCTCCCGTCTCGCTCCACTGGGACGGCTTTCTCTTTTGAGCTCTTCGTTTGCAGATGGCTCGCCCACCTCCTTATCTGTCACTGCTCAGGACATGGTTCCTCTTCAGGGCCTTCCTTGGCCTGAGCTCGCCAGCACCCTTGTGACACGTGGCACCCTGGTGCCTCCTGGACTCAAGCTTCCTGAGGGCGAGGACAGGGCCCAGCACAGGCCTGGCTGAGAAGGCCCTTAATTAAGGTTTATGCCGTGTCCCGTTTAGCTCCTTCAGGATACTGTGACCTGACCTATGTCCAGAAATTGCAGATCACACCCAGGATAGGCCAGGGCCTAAGGAGGAGCAGGAAGGTGGCTGCCCTTCCTGCCGTCACTTGGGGCTCCCCCAGGCCTTCGACCCCCCTCAGTGGATAATCAGCCAGACCCAGGCAGGGCCAGCGCTACGCCAGGGCCGGAAGGGGAAGCCTCAGCCAGCTCCTCTGATAGTTCTGGGGAAGCTCCGTCCTCACAACAGGGAGTCTCTCTCCCTCGGCCTCCATCCATCACCCAGACCTGTCCACTCTGCCTCCTGAGGGCCTCTCCAGTGGGCCCTGACATCACCGCTTGCTGAAGGCCTACTCCCCCAGCCCTCCCCTCTGATTACCAGGGTGTCTTCTAAAGGGAAGCCCTGCAAAGACCAGGGCAGTCTCTACTTTATTTTCTTGTGTCATACCTAGTGCAGGACTTCTGTGCTTCAAAGGACACCAAGAAAGTGAAAAGACAAACCACAGAATGGGAGAAAATATTTGCAAGTCACAGGAAAGTGGATGGAAAAGGGGTTCTACGGAAAGTAACCTGACAGGGTGATCTGATCATAGTCCTTTAACTGGGCAGGTCATGATGGGTGTCATGCACCAGGCATATGAATTCTTAAGTAAAAAGTTTATCTTTGCCTGAAGCAAGCCCTGTGTGTGTGTGTGTGTGTGTGTGTGTGTGTGTGTGTGTGTGTATACGGTAGGTTAACATACCTTTGAAATAACCACCCTCATCAGAGCACAATCTTGTTAACCACTCTGTATTCCAATCCCTGGGGCTTGCTTTCTCCCACCTTCTTATACTCTTCCTTACACCCCCCCTTAATTTCAGATGCTTAAAAAACCCCGAAAAACTGCCATTCTGCGGAGCATCTGAGATCTTGTTTCCCAGCAATTATCATCAGTTTGGCTCAATAAACTCCTATAAAAATTCTCTACAGGTTTGGACATTCTTATGTCGACATAGACTATATAAAGAACTCTTACAACTCAGCAATAAAAAGACAAAAATCCAATGATAAATGGGCAAAGGAGCTGAACAGACCTCTTACCAAAGAAGACATACAGCTGCCAATAAGACAGGAAAGCCACTTAACATCACCAGCCACCAGGAAAATACAAATCAAAACTACCACTTCCCACCCACTGGGGTGGCTACAATAGATCGGAAATACCAAGTGTGGATGAGGACTTGGAGAAATTGGAACCTTCGTGCACTGCTGGTGGGATATGAAATGGCGTGACGGCTTTGGAAAGTAGCCTGGTAGTTCTCAAGGGATTAACCCACTGGGGTGGCTACAATAGATCGGAAATACCAAGTGTGGATGAGGATTTGGAGAAATTGGAACCTTCGTGCACTGCTGGTGGGACAATGAAATGGTGTGACGGCCTTGGAAAGTAGCCTGGCAGTTCTCAAGGGATTGAACCCGGTCCTGCCACCCTGGCGCTACTCACGGGAAAGTGGACGCTGCGAAGCAGAGAATGGAGATCAAGCCCAGGCCCACACTGGCCTCGTCCCAGCCGTCCTGGGCACATTCACCAAACACGTCCCATATCCACTGGGAGCCATTGGGGCAGCTGGAGAAGTTGCCGGAGCCCAGTTTCTTCCAGACCATGCTGCGAGGGCGGGAGGGAGGGTGCTGGTGCGCTGAGGCAGGCGAGGGCTCTACCGGGAGAAAGAGAGGGGGCTTTAGCCTTGGAAGGTTGGGGTGCTGGTCATGGTGCCCCCAACCTAAGCCCATCCCAGCTTATCACCTGGCACCGACTGAGCCCCTGGACCACAGGACACAATCAGCCTAAGCCCATGGTCAGCAAACCGACCAAAATACCACGTGCGGGCGCGCACGTACAGTGCGATTGAAACTTCGTGGCCCATGCGCAGAAGTCGGTATTTTGTGGAAGAGCCACACTCAAGGGGCCAAAGAGCCGCATGTGGCTCGTGAGCCCGGGTTTGCCGACCCACAGTTTGCTGACCACTGGCCTAAGCAAACCCGAGTCAACCACGTGTGCAGGGAGCGCTGGACCTACAGGCAGGGCAAGTGCCTTCGCATCCCACCGTCACCCTCACTAATGCTGCAATTGGCCTCAGTTCCCTCAGCTGTAAACTGGGGCGATAACAGTGTCTCCCTCATACATTGTGAGGCCCACTGAGCTCATAAATACAGTGTGGAGAGCCCAGCCCCCCAATATGTGACTTTGGTTGTAACTCTTGAATGTTCAGATTGTTTCCAATCTTCTATTGTAAATTACGCTGTGAGGGTCTGATGAAACCGGGCCCATGGACTAGGCATTGGTCTGCGGGCGAAATGAAAGGGGTTTCTATGGAAAGTAACCTCACAGGATGATCTGATCATAAATTCCTAACTGGGCAGGTCACAGTGGGCAGGTACTCAGCCCAGGCATATAACTTCTTTAGTGAAAGGTTTTAAGCCCTGTCCATTGTTTTTGGGTTAAAGCACCACTGAAATGTCGGAAGTAATACCCCTCCAGACATAACCACCCTCAAGAAAGCACATCCTATATCATAAAAGGCTAATATGCAAATCGACTGAACAGCAGAATGACCAGTCACTATGACACACACTGACCACCAGGGGGCAGATGCTCAACACAAGAGCTGCCCCTTGGTGGTCAGTGCGTTCCCACAGGGGGAGCTCTGCTCAGCCAGAAGCCCTGAGCCGGGCGAGCGCAGCAGCGGTGGTGGGAGCCTCTCCTGCCTCCATGGCAGCCCTAAGGCAACCCGAGGTTCTGCCAGACTGCGAGAGGGTGCAGGCCGGGCTGAGGGACCTCCCCCGGGCAGCACACGGATTTTGTGCACTGGGCCTCTAGGAATCCTATAATCTACTTTCTCCCCTCCTCAAGTAATCTTCCCTACCTTCCCTCCTTAATCTCCAATGCATAAAACAAGCTGCCAAACTGTCCTTCTCCAGAGCGTTTGAGCTCTTGCTCTCAGGCACATGTTGTCAGTTTGGTTCAAGTAAACGCTTTAGAAACATTCTCTGCAGGCTGGCACATTTCTTCCATCACAAGTCAGATGAGGCAGGTGAACCCCGAGGTTGCACAGGTGGCTGGGATGCAAGCCATCTTCTCCCAGGAGCTCACCTGTGCGGAATGCCTGCTGGCAAGGCGCCCATGCCACCTCCCCATTCTCACCACTGCCAATGCCAGAAGATGGCTGGCTCCGGGGCTGGCCCCTCCCGGTGCCTGGGTACCCTGCACAGTGACGAGAGCAGTCCCTGCTTATGTGACAACCCCAGGGAAAGGGGAGCAGGCGGAGCCAGGTGGCGCTATCCCCACCAGGGAGAGTCATCACAGCCCCATTGCTGAGCTCTTTGCCAGCTCTGTGCTGATGACCTGCCTGCATATATGCATCTTGTCCTCCTAGCAGCTCTATGAAGTAGAGGAGCCAGGGAAGTGCCCTGCCAGGGCCTCCCAGCCAGGAAGTGGCAGAGCCATGAATCAAAGCCAGGAGGAGCAGGACCCAAACCCCTGCTCAGAGCCACCGTGCCACACAGCCTCAGGCGCTCTGTCCCTGGGCGGGGCGGAACCGGCCTGTGGCCTGGCTTCCCTGCCCGCTTCTGCGCAGACGCAAGGCAGGCTTCCCCTTTTCTCCCTGCGGGGAGGGGTTTTCCTCCGGAGTGGGCGCAAGGCTCCTCCAGCTCCCTCTAGTTCCTAGTCCTGTCAGGAGGCCTGGGATCCTCCTCAAGCGATGCCCCGTGCCACAGACTGAACATTGATGTCTTCCAAAATTCAACCGACCCCTCAGTGTGATGGCATTAAGAGGTGGGGCCTTTGGGAAGTGCTCAGGTCAGGAGGGCGGAGCCCTTATGAATGGGATTACTGCCTTCTGAGAGAGAGGAGAGAACTCTCTCTTCCTCTCTGCCATGTGAGGACACAGTGAGAAGACAGCCATCTATGACTGGGGAGCGGACCCTCAACAGACATTGGATCTGCTGGCACCAAACGGACCTGAGTTGTTATAAGCCACGGCAGCCCCAATGGACTAAGTCATCGGGACTGGACCCTGGAACTGCTGAGGTCACAGCTGAGAAGGCAAAGGAAGCGAGTCAGCTTCTCTGCTCAGGAAGCTCTAGGCTCTCAGCCCTAATGGGACCAGCAGTGGGCAGAGGCCCCGGAGCCGGGACAGGGGCACCCAGGCCACTGTCTGCCCGGCTCACTGCAGCATCGCCAGGGCCCAGCGGGCATGGCTGAAAGCCTCTTCCCGTGCCCTGGTGACCCACCTGGGTGACCTGTAGCACAGCTGATGTTGCTGGCGTTTCCCTGATGTCCTCCCCCAGCACCAAAGGCATTTCAAATCAAGTCCTTTTGCTCCCCGGCCACCCCGAATTGGACTGCCCCACCCTCCTCTTATAGATCCCAAACGTGCCATTGCTGTTCATCACACATTAGGACATTGCCATCCTCGGCACTTGCCTGAGAGGTGGGGAGTGCTGTCCCCATTTAAGGGCGAGTGGCTTTGGACAAGCACGTAACCTGTCCGAGCCTGTTCAGAACAGGAGGATAAAAGCCTCCCTCCTTGGGCTGTTGTGCAGATGAAATGCACATACAGGCTAAGCCAGGGCCTGACAGTGCTGATGGTGACTGTTCTGTGGGTGAGAGTCCAGTATCTCAGCGACCCTGAGGCCACTCTCACTCCCTCTTCTCATCAGGTTGGGAAGAAATGAGGTGGACACATGCCCAGTGAGGGAGGTAGGTGTCCTGAGGAATGTACCCTGGCTCACAGGGCCCAGGGCATAGGTGGGTGGTCCCCAGTCCATGCGCAAGAGCCCTGAACAGAAAGGGCCTTCCTCTGAGGACCGCTGTGCAGAGGGCCTGTCACCCATAGGTTCTGACTCAAGTAGGGAACCAGTGTGGCCCAGGCCTGGCTTGTGGAAACGGGCCCACCTAGTCAGGCAGCACCGAGGGAACGGATGTGCAGAGTTGCAACCAAGCTTGACGGCATTCGTAGGATTGACAAGGACCACAGCTGGGGTGCCTTAGGATCAAGGAGGGCACATGTTCGAAATTCAGGATCACTACGTCTGGGTTGGGGATCAGGGACCTTGGGTTTAAGAGGCTCCCCTGGCTGATTCTGATGCCCGTGGCCACAGAGGAAGGCTGCGCTGGAGAAGGCATCTCCTGCCACACCCCGCTCCTCTCCCAGCTCGTAGCTGAGTCAAGGAAATGCTTTCCACTGAAGCTGCTCAAGGGACCTTCACCTACCAGATCAAGTCCACATCCCAAGGTACTTTGAGAACTGCCCTCCCCTTATCTCCTGCCGCGTGCCCAGGTCTTCAATAGTCATTCTCCAGGCTTATTTCTGCACATGCTGTCCCATCCCCTAGGGCTGTCCTCCCCATGAAGGGCCTGGTAGGGATACTAAGATCAGGCTATCAATTGTCCTCTCCAAGGGCTGGCTGGACAACACCCGCCACCTCTTCCTCTCCCCTCACCCACAAACCTGCAGAATGCTTCCGACACTCCTCAACGATCATGACTCTTTAAGCCCATTCCTCCCCTCCGACCTAACTGTAAATTTAGGAGTCCACACACCCCAGCTGCGCAGTCAAAATATGGAGAGAGGATGGGAGGAAGAGAAACAAGAAAAGATCTTGTTACGACCTCAGATGGCCTAAGGATGAGGAGAAGGCACTCCACTCTAGAACTGACCGGCCCGATGCCTACAATACAGAACTCTTGGGCAGGTGATGCAGCCTTAGAGTTCCAACCTGAGAACCTGGAACATGCAAGTACCCACCTCCCTGGCTGCCTGCACAGTTACATGGGATAACCCAGGCCACGCGGGGAGAACGGTGCCTGGCACCGGTTAAACACTCAGTGGTAATAGCCATGGATGGTGACTATCATTCCGTTCTGGCTGCAGTGCTCACCCAAGCCCCCTACAGGGCCCCTGGCACACGGCAGCTTCAGCAAGGGCTGAATGGACAAGACTGGCGCCAACCCTCACACTTTCAAATCCAGCCTCCCACGTACACACTCCAAAACCTGCCCTGGGCATGGGGTGGGAAGCGCGCAATCAGTGCTCCCTGCAGACCTGGGGAGTACGCAGAGGGGAGGAGCGTCCCGGCCGTGGATACCACCCACTCCAGGCCTCCTGGTTCTGGGCCAACTCGTGACTCAGCCCAGCGCTGGCCGCCTGTTTGGCGGGGATAATGACAGGGCAGCCGCTGGGGTCAGCGCTCCATCGCCGCGAGGCCCCCTCCCCTGGCCCGCCCAGGGGAAAACGAAGCCATCAGAATCCGGGACCCAGACCCCAAACCCTGGCCAGGCCCGTCCGAGAGGCCACGCTGGTCGCCCCAAAGGAGGGGGACACGGCCCCCGAGGGCCACCCAATGCCGGCTGAGGTCCTCACCTGGGATCTTGCGCTCCAAAGGAGAGGACGGGGGCTCCAGCGGCTGGAGGGGGCGCCGTGAAGATGTGGCAGGGAGGCACCAGAGCCTCGACCCGCAGCCTTCGTCCCTGCCCCCGGCCCCAAACCGGCTCAC
>NW_005371012.1:673635-674206 GCF_000412655.1 Myotis brandtii | reverse complement strand
AAAGGTAACGCTAGTGCCCGCGCCCGGCCCCCCTGACTGCCCCCTGCCCCGTGCAGGACGCTGACCAGACCAGGGCCACTATGCAACGACCGCGGTCGGGACCGACAGCTTCGTCCCCTCCCCTGGCCGCCTTGCAAGTCTGTGAATTGAATCCCAGCTCCTCGGGCCCGGTGCACGTATAGCCCCGGCAGCTGGGCAGTGCTTTGTCCTGATCACCTTCCCCTTCCCTTCTCCTTTAGGGGTTGCAACTCGGGAACCCCCAAATCTGGTCTAGCCCTTAGCTTTCGACCCTTGTGCTTTCTTGGGGTACCTCTCCGAGGCACTGGCCTCCAGAGCTGTGCCGTCCACGCCTGCAGTCATGCCAGGTGCCCATAACCAGGCCCCAGGCGCTTTGCCATGCTCCTCTCCCCATTGCCCTCAGCGCCCTGGCGCTCCCCAGCACCCTTTTCTCATCCTAGACTTTGCTCAGTTCGGTTGGCTGTCCCTAGACTTTGCTCAGTTCGGTTGGCAGTCCCCTTGGCGCTCTCAGGGAGAGCTGTAGCGATGCAGTCGCAGGCTGGGCTGGGGGAGC
>NW_005371012.1:671175-673612 GCF_000412655.1 Myotis brandtii | reverse complement strand
GGGGAGGGTAAGATAGCCCAGGCCAGGCTTTGTTACGGGTAATAGGAGGGAAAGTGACTCTAACTGTTAGAGTCTACCTCCAGGGAGCTCCGTGTAGTGGTGAAGATTGAAGCCAGTGATGACTGGGGAACCCAGAAGGGCAGCACCATGGGGAAAGGAGGGGAGGGGACCACCAGAACAGGGAGCGGCACTAGGGAAAGCAAAGAGGACACTGGGGCTGGGCCTTAAGGGGTCAGTAGTGGTTTGCTGGGCAGAGAATGGCAGAAAGGGGCATTAGAGCTGAGGGCACAGCTGTGCAAAGACTAGGATTGGAAATGCAAAGTGCCTGGTGTGAGGAGGTGTTACAGGATTCCAGGGCAGAGGGGTAGGGAAACTGAGACAGGAAAGTTAAAACAAGGCCAAACTGTGGGCAGTTTGCAGCCAGCTTGTAACTAACAAACCATTATCTTCCCCAGCCAAGGACACGGAGCAAATGATTTAAAAAACCTCCTTGCCCTGGCCGGTTTGGCTCAGTGGATAGAGCGCCAGCCTGCGGACCAAGGGGTCCCAGGTTCGATTCCAGTCAAGGGCATGTACCTTGGTTGCGGGCACAACCCCAGTGGGTGCAGGAGGTGCAGGAGGCAGCTGATCGATGTTTCTCTCTCATCAATGTTTCTAACTCTTTATCCCTCTCCCTTCCTCTCTGTAAAAAATCAATAAAATATATATTTAAAAATAAAAAATAAATAAAAAAAACCCCTCCTTAATGAGAGAATGCAGAAAGGGAGGGGCAAAGGGGGAAGGGTAAAAGGGCAGTTTTACTCCCTAAGCAATCTCAAGCCAGCAATCTCAAGGCTTGGCAAGATTACGTTGCCAGGTGCTTTTCATGAATTCTGGGAAGGCCACAACAAAGTAAAAAAAGGGACCTTGAGAATTAATCTCTATCAAAACAGTCAGCAGAGGAATTTTGAAGCCTATAGACGGGAGGGTGTATAACGCCTCAGACCCCCCCCCCCCAACTTGCTCTTCAGATTAACTGAGAGCCTGCCTGTGCTTCATAAGCCAAATGTATAGGTTTGCTTACTTTCCTTTTGCTTTTTTCAATAAAGATACATGCCTTAATTACTTTAATAAATTGGTTTTTCACAACACAGTCAGGGTTTTTCATATAAATTCATCTATATGAAAAGACAAGAATCAAGGTTGGGGACAGCCCTCTCCCACTAGCTCAGGGGGCTGTCATATACCGGGAACACCTCTCTCATGTCGGTAAGAGGTGCCTATAGCAGAAGGATGGCCAGCAGGCAGGTGTAGCTTGAAAGGGGGAAATGTGTGTGTGTGGAGAGACAGACTGTCCCTCATTAGCCTGATGCCATTAAAAGTGACTAGTAGGATGCCTGGCATATGGTGGGGCCCGGTGAACGCTAGCTAATATTGCTGTAACCGGACAACTAAGGGGTCTGGGCTGCCTGTCACTACTTGAGCCAATTCAGCAGAGACAGGGTTGAATCATATGAGCGTTGTTATGCCCAGATTTCAGGATCCCCAAGAAACCACACCAGGGAGCCAGCCATGTCCGATGCAAAAGCATAAGCGTCTTTATTCGAGCTAGCTCAGCTCCCCCCACACTCGCCGACGCAGCAGCAAGCAGCAGAGAGAGAGAGAGCTCTGTGGGGAGAGGGGTTTTATAGGGGGTTGGAGTAAGGGGAGGAGAGAGGACTGTGGGCCCTGCCGATTGGCCAGGCACAAGTCGGTGTCTTGTTACACAGGATGTGGTCATATCTATGGCGCGCACTTCCCTTGATTATCATTGGTTAGTTTAAAGAAATCCTAGGTGTGGCTAGCAGAGGTTTGGGCTTCCGGGAAGAAGCTCCTTGCTGAGCACATGGCTGCTGCCCAAAATGGAGGATTCGGGGCAAGATGGAGGGCGTAGCCCTCGCCCTTTCAAGCGTTTATTCCAATACTGCACACAGTATGGGTGAGTAGTAGGTCGTCCATAAAAATTTGCTCTGCAACCCCCTATAAGCCAGCTGCTTATATTGGGTAGGACAAAGATTACATGGGGAAGTAGAAGTTACAGGCATGGGGAAGTAGGTAATGAGGGCTGGGGTGAGACTCTTGTTTAGGCAACAAGGTTGCTAATCTTTCTATGATAATAGGCAGTTCTTGAATGAGAATGGCCCGAATTCCAAAGTTGACTCCCAGGTCCCAGGGTGACTGTGACTCCTGGGTCCCAGGGGTATACAACTCCCAGCCAGGTTAGAATGTGCTTTCTTTAATCCGGTTAACAGAGCATGACTAATCTAATCTAATAATAGACAAACATGGTAATTGACCATATTTTCATTACACCTCCCATTGGCTAATCAGCGAGATATGCAAATTAACCACCAACAAAGATGGCGGTTAATTTGCATATGTAGGCATGAAGCAGCGGAGCGAAGACTGAAGGCGGCTC
>NW_005371012.1:667461-670763 GCF_000412655.1 Myotis brandtii | reverse complement strand
AATTTTTGTGCACCGGGCCTCTAGTATTTCTATTTTTTTTTCTTAGAGAAACTTAATTTTCATTTAAAAAATAATAATTATTATTATATAGTGTTATGTTGGGGTCCAGCCCCAGCAGGTCCAGGGGTTCCCAAAGGTGTGGACGGAGTCGGCGAAGAAGGAATGACATGGATGCAGGGTTCAGTTGATCAGCATGGTTGGGTTCTCTCTAGCCAGGTTCTACAGCCAGGTTCTCTCTCTAGGTTCTCCAGCCAGGTTCTCTAGCCAGGATCTCCAGCCAAGTTCTTGCCAGGTTCTCTTGCCATGTTCTCTCACTAGGTTCTCCAGCCAGGTTCTGTCTCTAGTATTTCTTATAACAACGTAAACACATTCAAACCTGTAAAGAATTTTTGTGAGTTTGAGCCAAATTGTCGACAATTGCTGGGAAGCAGAATCTCAGCGGGTTGGGATAATGCTCTGGAGAATGGTGTTTTTCCCCCTTGTTTTATACATTACATTCAGAGGAGGAGACGTATGTGGGTTCCATGAACTCCATTGGTGATAGATTAGAGAGGTGGGAGAAAGCAAAGCAGCAACACCTCTGGGATTGGATAAAAAGTAAAATGATAGACACACTTCTTTTACTTAGGTGGGTGCAGGATAGTTAACAGTCAACAACTAACTCAATAACAATGAGGGGATTTGTGGTCTCCACAGAGTGGTGCATGTGCTTTGAGGGGTGCAGAAAAAGGAAAATTACTTTGACAGTCCAATGATATGTCATCGTAGATGCAAAAAGTCAATAGGCACAGTTAAGGTAAAGATTGACCTTTGCCAGGGAAGATACTGGCCTAGGATGTGACTACCCACCATAAACTGCTTTTAGTTAAAGTTTTAATTTCAGACCATCTTTTGGGAAAAAGGGAAGTTACAAGTTACCCAGACATTTCAAGGATATGTTATCCCAGATGCAAAAAGACAGATAGGCTTAGTTAAGGTAAAGATTGACCTTGTCAGGGAAGATACCGGCTTAGGACGGAACCACCCACCATAACTGCTTTTAGTTAAAGTTTAATTTCAGACCATCCTTGTGGTTACTTTAGGCCTTAGAGTTTGCAAGACCGCCATGCAGGCCTTCCCGGAGCTTGTCGGGTTAGTATGTGGCCCCTTTTGTCCACATAACTATAGCTAGTCCCCAATATTCTATTTTTGCCCCTAACACTGCCACACTTTGCCTTCTTACCCCCACCCCCACCCCCCTGCAGGCTCTTCTTTCCCAGCCCTTGTGGGGCTTCCCCTCTGGGTCCTTAGATTCATGGCTTGGTGGGTCTGGAGCAGCGGTTCTCAACCTGTGGGTCATGACCCCTTTGGCGGTCGAACGACCCTTTCACAGGGGTCGCCTAAGACCATCCTGCATATCAGATATTTACATTATGATTCATAACAGTAGCAACATTACAGTTATGAAGTAGCAACGAAAATAATTTTATGGTTGGGTCACAACATGAGGAACTGTATTTAAAGGGCCAGAAGGTTGAGAATCACTGGTCTGGAGGCACCGAATGAGAACATGTATCACAGGCCCGCACTTTCTAGTTCACCTGGCCGCCTCTCACTGATAATGAAGGTTTTGTTTCTGAATTGGTGTTTCTCTTCCAATCCTTCTCTGCTCCTTCTTTGAGGCCAGGCTCACTGGACCAAAGTCCTCAGGTCGGATCTGAGGCAAAGTTCACACTACGCTTGCAGGGGAATGGAGAATTGGGACTTGTTGCCTCATGCGCAGTGGTCTGATGACTTCCCTCTGAACTGCTGAGTTGCCTTTGGCAAGTATGAAAAGTGCAGACTCCATCCACCCACCAGTCCAGACAGCCAGCGTTCTTCATAGCATCTCCACGCTGCCTGCGTGGCAGAGCACCATCTCATTCTCACGGGGACTGTGTCTCTACAGTGGGTGTGGGGTGTGCCCGCTTCCGTGAGTCTGGAAGGGGAAGGGAAACTATAATTGCCTTCTGCTCATTTTGCCTTCTACCTGTCTCTCAAATTGATCTCTGCCAGCGCTCATGTTCAGGCAGATGCATCTCTTCCCTGAATTCTCCCAGCAGCCTCTTTACCTGTCTTCATATTTCCAGGCCCGCCCCCTTGAGTTTTTTCTCTATACTGCAGCCAGAGTGCAGAACACACGCCGACTTTGGATGATGGTATCTGAGAAAAGCCTTTGGGCTTAGGCCCGTGCCCTTTCTCTTCTCTCTTGTCCCATTGCTCCATGCCTGGAGTTTATGCTCTTGTAACTCAGAATTGCCAAGTATGGCCCTTCACATACTGTATTGCCTTCTGTTTGATTTTGCCTGTGTTCCCACCCTCTGGAATATGCTTCCTGGCCTTCCTTGTTGACTGTGACTCATCCTGGGAGACTCAGCTTGGGGGTTACCCCTCGGGGAAGCTTTCCCTGGCAGTCCCAGGCTGACCACATACCCCTTCTCTGGGCTCCTTGGGCACTGGTGCTTTTCTGTGTATTTACCGTATTGTAATCTCACCTTCTAGACCAGCAGTTCTCAACCTGTGGGTCGTGACCCCTTTGGGGGTCGAACGACCCTTTCACAGGGGTCGCCTAAGACCATCCTGCATACCAGATATTTGCATTACGATTCATAACAGTAGCAACATGACAGTTATGAAGTAGTTTGTAACAATGAAATTGGGGGTCACTACAACATGAGGAACTGTATTAAAGGGTCACAGCATTAGGAAGGTTGAGAACCACTGTTTTAGACTCTGAGCTCCTTGAGGGTAGAGATCGAGTGTGTTTAGTTCATCTCTGTGTACTCAGCCTCCAGTGCAAGGCTTGGCACAGCCAGCAGTTTTATGACTAACTAGTAGCCCGGTGCATGAAATTCGTGCACTGGGGTAGCGGGGGAGAAGGGGCCCCTCAGTCTGGCCTTCACCCTCTCTAATCTGAGACCCCTCAGGGAATGTCCAACTATCTGTTTGTGCCCACACTTTTAACAGATAACAGCTCCATTGTTGTTCCTTTCTTATGCTTAAAACCATTGGAATTAGTAGGTATTCAAAGTGTGTATACATTTTGGGGGGACACCCTGTATATCTCTAGTCAGTGGTGAAAGAAACCAACAGCAGATTTGGAACCCCCAGACAGGGAACCTCGCTCACTCCCCACATGTCTCCCCACTTCACTTTCCACCTTCGTGGGCAGCAGGAGAATCAACATTTTCTCTCATTAATTCGGAAAAGCACGTCCTGTCACCCGCTGCCCGGCAGGAGTGAGCTAGGCCCCAAGCAAGCGAGGCTCAGTCAGGGCAGCCTTC
>NW_005371012.1:654535-666326 GCF_000412655.1 Myotis brandtii | reverse complement strand
TTCTGGCATTTATTTACCTTCTATGCCTGTCACTGGAGCTGAGAGCCGGCTTTCTCTCTGAGGCTCGGCTGCTGAAAGCAGGTTTCTGGCCTTTGTTTACCTTCTGTATTCGAAACAATGTTGCGGTCTTGCTGGCTGAAGCCTGGCTAACTAAAGCCGGTTTCTGGGGTTTTGTTTAGCTTCTATATTTCTTACAATGTTTCAAACTTCAAGCTCAGAGGCCGCAGCGCAGGCGGGGAAGTTTGGATTCCTCCGTCACGGAAGCAAGGAAGCCTCCCTGTTTGCTTCAAGCTGCCTGGCTGCCGGCCGCCATCTTGGCTGGCAGTTAATTTGCATATCTCACTGATTAGCCAATGGGAAGGGTAGCGGCCGTACGGCTAATTACCATGTTTCTCTTTTATTAGATAGGATAATCTATATATACAAAAGCCTAAGTGACCGAAGGACCGCACTGACCACCAGGGGGCAGAAGCTCAATGCAGGAGCTGCCCCCTGGTGGTCAGTGTGCTCCCACAGCCAACCTCCTGCAGTGGGCCAACCTCCCATGGTCCCTCCTGGCCCCAGTCAGGACTGGCTAAATGGCCCTGATTGGCCCTGATCGCCCACCAGGCCAAGGGACCCCACCTGTGCACGAATTCGTGCACTGGGCCTCTAGTAGTTATAACAGCAGTGAACATTGAGAACTTACATGTAAGATCATGTAGTTCATCCTCATGATCTCCCAATGAAGACAGCACCATTATCATGCCTATTTTACAGATTATAGAGTCGAGGCTCAGGGAACTTAAATAATTTAGCCAGGGTCACATGGCTAGTAAGTGGTTATAATAAGTCTCTCAACTATTACATTCTCCCCCAAAGTGCAAATTGCCACTAAGGCCAATCCCTGGGATGGGAAGTCCCTGAAGCCTGACAGTCTCCGGTCCCAGCTGGAGACATCACTGAAGCGATTGCAATGCTCCCAGGTGGACCTCTTCTACCTGCATGCGCCTGACCATGGCACTCCAGTGGAAGAAACGCTACGTGCCTGCCACCAGCTTCACCAGGAGGTGAGGGTGGCACCCCAAGCTCTGGGAGGAGGTCTGCTGCTCCCTCTTTGGCCTGTCATTACCCAGGAGAGTGGAGGCTCCAGGGCTGCCCTAAAGGGTCACTCCTAGGGTCTTCACTGTGGTCTTCTCTTCCTGGTCTCCTGGAATGTGTTGGGTTCTGACCACCACCTCTCCCCTGCAGGGCAAGTTTGTGGAGCTTGGCCTCTCCAACTATGCAGCCTGGGAGGTGGCCGAGATCTGTACCCTCTGCAAGAGCAACGGCTGGATCCTTCCCACTGTGTACCAGGTGCGGGGCAGGTCTGCAGGGGCCTCGGTCTCCAGAGCTCCTGCTGATCCCGACTTCTCTTGGCCCCTCTGACTGACTCCATGCCCTCTCCATAGCATCCATTCCCCTGCTCACAGCCTGCATATGAGCCCCAGGTGCCCTCAGGATGACGTGCAAGCTCCTCAGCCTGGCCAGCCGGGACCTGCTTGCTCTGGCCCTGGCTCCCCTTTCTGCCTACGTGAATACTTTGGTCCCATCCTTCCTGCCTCCTTGCTCTGCACGTCAGCCCGGAACACTCCTCCCCCTTCGCCCTGGTAGAAGTGCTCTTTCCTGATGCTCCCGCGGGGCCTCTCATCTCCAGACCTAATCAGCATACGTTCAGTGAGCACCTGCCATAATCATAGAATCCGCCTTTGTTGTGATCATCTGTCTCCTCTCTGTGTCTTTAACTCGCCTCTAACATCTCTTGGGGACAGAGACTTGCTGGACTTACTCGTGTTTGGAAGCCCAGTGTCCCTCCCACAGTTGGCGCCCACAGATGTTTGTGGAATGATAGTTCTAGTCTAGTTTCCCTTCCTGGGGCCCAACACTGTCTCCCCATCCCCTACCACCACTCGTGATCTGGGAAATCATTGCTGAAGTCCTGGACAGCTTTTGACTGAGGGTTTTGAAAGAAGGTTGCTGGGGTCCTTTCCCTTGACATGTGCACCCTCTCCAGCCGACCCTTCTCCCTGCAGGGCATGTACAACGCCACCACCCGGCAGGTGGAAACGGAGCTCTTCCCCTGCCTCAGGCACTTTGGACTGAGATTCTACGCCTACAACCCTTTGGCAGGTACGGGCTGTTGTGGGGACAAGGCTCCTCCTGGGGTGGGTGGGCATTCCTGGTCCTGGGGGGCAGGGAGGTGTTTGACAAGAGGCTGGGCTGTGTCTTCCATCCTTCCTGGTGCCCCTTCCCCAGTCCAGTCCAGAAGAGCCTCTGGGAACAAGGCAGGTCAGGGGATCTGACTGCAGCCTTCCCACAGGGGGCCTGCTGACCGGCAAGTACAAGTATGAGGACAAGGACGGGAAACAGCCTGTGGGCCGCTTCTTTGGAAATAGCTGGTCTGAGATCTACAGGGATCGGTGAGCTGGAGAAGTCAGTGTTAGGGGTTTGGGGGTGGGGGCTGTTGTCCTGATATCTGAGTGGAGAAGTTCTAGGCTGCTTTCCTGTGGGCTCCAGGCCTTCCCTTGCAGCCTGGACCTATGTGTCTGGATTCCTGCAGGAATTACCAAACCCTCTGTGGGGCTTCTTCTTGTTTTCTTGGGACCTCTGCGAGGAAATGAGGATCCCTGGCCCTAATGCCAGGTGGTCGTCCAGGCCACAGCTGTTCCTGGGAAATGCTTATCACCTCCTCAGAGGGAAGGAAAGAGCCCTGGATTGAGGCTCAGGAGGCCTGGGGCCTGCCCTTTGCACCAGCCACCTTTGCTCCACTGGGAAAGTGAGGGCAGGCTTTGTGTTCTTAGGAATAAAGATGTCGTGGAGGTCTCTGGTGAGGGAGCCACATCCTGAGAGGTTCTGCTGTCTAATAAGGCAGGAGACCCACTGCTAAAAAGGACACTGCCCTCCACCAACACCCCCCCTCCCCCAGACCCCATGCTGTAGGGTTGGGGTGAACACAGCTGCCCTGGTTGGCTCTTTGCCTGTGGCCCCCAGTGTGACTGACCCCATGCTACTGACCTCTGTGCCACCCCCCTCACCTGCCCAGCTTCTGGAAGGAGCACCACTTCAAGGCCATTGCCCTGGTGGAGAAGGCTCTGCAGGCTGCATATGGCAGCAGTGCCCCCAGCATGACTTCAGCTGCCTTGCAATGGATGTACCACCACTCACAGCTCCAGGTAACCCAGCCATCCCAGGAGGCTCTGCTTCTGTTTTTTCCTTTGTTGGAGGGGTGGAGGAGGGTGGAAGGGAGAGGGCGACACAATTATTTGGTGACTTGAGATTACTCCTTTGCTTCCTCTGAAATTTCTCCATGGCCCAGTTCTTTTGGGTGGTAATCTTGTTCTTAAGTTCCTTTAGTGCCCTGTCACAAATACTGTTGGCCTTATTAGGTATAACCCTAATTTTATTTTTATTTTTTAATCCTCACTTGAGGACTGATTTTATTTTTTTCTTTTAAGAGAGGCAGGGAGATGGGTGGGGTGGAGAGAGAGAGAAAAACATTGATGCGAGAAACATTGATTGGTTGCCTCCGGTATGTGCTGCAACTGGGGATCAAACCTGCAACCTAGGTTTGTGCCCCGGCCAGGAATCGAACCTGCAGCCTTTTGGTGTACTGGATGATGCTCCAACCAAGTGAGCCACTCAGCCAGAGCAACATAATCCCAATTTTATTGAGGAAACCGGCTCAGAGGCTATGTTACTTGACCAGGTTCCCACGGCTACACATGACTGGGCATGAACATCTGAGACCTACCTTTCTTAACCATTAGCATTTATTCCATGCTTGGCTGCCGGCTCTGCAGCGTCCAGCTCTGTCCCTGGTGGGGTTGTCCTCTCCCTGCTGTTTCCCCTCCCCCAGCTGGGGCATTGCCTGGCTCTCTTTACTGAGCACCTGTTAAGTGCCAGGCCTGAAGCAAAGTACTTCACAAACTTTTAATTCCCACAATCACCCTGCGAAGTTCAGGAAGCCTGAAGTCCAGAGAGGTCAAGTAAGTAACCCAGGTTTACCCAGCTGCCAAGTGCAGAGGCTCTGAACTTAGGTCTGTCTGCTGATGAGGCTGAAGGCAAGGCTTCCGAGCTGTTAGAAGGCAAGGTAAGTTTTTTCTGGAGTAACAGAAGGTAAAAACAGACATCAGACCCAAATCCAGCAGGGGCAGGGCTGGTGGGTGTGCATGACTGCAGCACTGTGTACCGGTGTGTTGATGTCTGTCCATCTCCCCTTCCAGGGTGCGCACAGGGATGCGGTCATCCTGGGCATGTCCAGCCTGGAGCAGCTGGAACAGAACCTGGCAGCCACCAAGCAAGGGCCCCTGGAGCCAGCTGTTGTGCAGGCCTTTGATCAAGCCTGGCACCTGGTTGCCCATGAATGTCCCAACTACTTCCGTTAGGCCTCGTCCTGGCTGGAGGCGGCGGAGGGTCCACTACGCCTGTCACCTTCCGTTCTCTCACCCTGGCCTTAAGCTGCCTTATGTAGCCTGTTCTTTTCTCATCTGTTCACAAATGTCTCCTATTTTCTTGGAATCCGCCCAGTTGCCTTCACAAAGTGTAAAGGCTGGGCCGTGAGTTGCTCCAGCGTTTCCTGTCAGAATAAAGCAGGCACTTGACGGGTAGCCCAGGCCTAAACAAACCTGTGAGCTTGTTTCTTGTGCTGCCAGCGGCCCTTCCTGTCTTCCCCAGGGCTGGGGAGAAGGGTGCAGGAGTAGGGGCTCTCCATTGAAGGGCAGCGGCAGTGGGAAGGGCTCCCCAGCCTCCTGCGCTGACTGTAGCCTGACCTCTCTCTCAGGAGGGACTGGAGGTGGCCCTTCCACACACGATAAATGGCCACTGAACCTGAAGTAGGTTTTCTCTCATTCAGAAATGGCCTCACGGAGTCATTTACAAATAGAACAATTTGGGCAAAACCCTATCATTAGAGTCACCACCAAGACCTCGCAGGAAGCTGTGGAACATTAACACTCGATTTCCCCAGGGGCTTTCCTCTGGTCCTAGCCAAAGCCTCTGTCATCTGGTCCTCCAGAAGCCTGTCAGCTCTGGTTTGGGAGAGTGTGTAGGGGTAGGAAGAGCAGCCAAGGTGCCTGCTTTTCTTTTTATAAAATGTTTTTATTGATTTTAGAGGAAGGGGCATAGAGAGAAACATCAATCAGCTGCCTCTTGCCTGCCCCCTACTGGGGGTTGAGCCCACGACCTGGGCATGTGCCCTGACGGAATGGAACCAGCAACCTCTCGGTGCATGGGACGATGCTCAACTAACTGAGCCATGCCAGTCAGGGCCAAGGTGCCCAATTTTCTCAGCGAACCTGTTTCAGGCAAGGGCACTGAGGGCCAGGGAAGAGAAGCCCCGAGGCTGCTCTCCTGTGCCCAGAAGTCTCGCAGGAACTAGTGCTGGAAGCTGACTCAGGTGGTGAACAAAAGGAACCCTAGGAATCCGAACAAAAGTCCAAACCCAAAGGCCTGTTTTTCTGAGAAAAGTTCCTTTGCCATCTACAGGGAGAAACCCTGCAGACAGTAACTCTTTGTAGGGAAACAGTCTGTCCCTATCGCCTCTCGTCTTCATCACAGCAAAACAAACAGCTGCTCCAAGAGGGGCGGCGCCAGTCCAGTGTGGTCAAGATGACACCTGGCACGGCCGGGAGGCCCTCAGTCCCACGTGCCCGTCAGCAGTCGTCATCTTCCTCTGATTCTTCTGCCGACTCGGACGCGCTCTCTGGCAAGTCATCTCCCATCTGTTGGAACCTTCCGGACTGTGCATCCCACATGTATTTGATGGTCACCTTGAATTCAGCCATCTCATACCCGAAAAGCTTCTGCAGGAGACAAAGGAACCGAGTCAGGAGGAGCGGGTGTGATCAGGAGTGTCTGGTCCCTCCCGCCATGGTCTACAGACTGCTGGGCGGGCCAGGCCGGACTCACCAGGACGCGGGCCTGCTCTGGGGTCAGCACGTCGCCCTCCTTGCACACCTCGTAGTCGGACAGCAGGGTCACTACACCTGCAGAGGAGGGGGGCAAGCGGTTACTTCTGGCAGAGCTTTCTGTCCGCTGCCCAGAGTTGGGAGGAATCTGCGTGGTCACCTGTCCCCCCACGAATGCGCACACACAGGGGCACGGATTAATCGGTGTTCAGCAGCCTTTAGGGAGAAGTGACTGCCTCCCCCATTGTCTCCTGAGTGCTGTGTACTGGCCATAAGTTCCTGTCCACATCCACCTCAACCCTGAGGCAGACACTCAGCCCACTTTCTTATGAGAAAATGGAAGCTGGTAGAAATAACCTGCTCAGCCAGGAAGGGGAGGAGCGGGGGCCTGTCCGGTTTGGGAGCCTGTGCTCTTGGCCACTCAGCTGTGATCCTTCAGCTCCAGGGGCCTCCCCGTACCCTTCTTGAGGGCGGTGGGCAGGCCGAGCTGCCTCAGCTGTGGCTCCATGGAGTGCGGGAACTGCTCCAGGGGCCCCGGGTCCAGGTTCACGGTGAACGTTGCTTTGTTTCCAGCTCGGGCATAGTCCATTTCCGCAAATTTCGTGAACCACCTTAGGGGAATGAAAAGGGTTGGAGGGGAGGTTCCTGACTGGCCCACCAGCCCACCTGAAGTCAGTGCTAGGAATAAAGACTTGGTAATGGGTTTCAGGAACCAGCTGATGTCTCCCCTGTACAAAGTCCCTGGATTATTCCTTCCCCAGAGTCCTCACCAACCTTTCTCGTCCCCACCACGCTTCAAAAACACTCACTCATTCACTTCCTCCTTAGTGCGATTGGTGAAAAGGAGACCAACTTCACCCCTCAACTTCTTGCTGACCTAAAGAACAAAAGGGGGTAGGTCGGGTCACATTAGAGCAGTGGTTTTAGATGGGACAATTTTCACCCCTGCTCCCCACATTTGGCAATATCTGGAGGCATTTTTGATGGTCACAGCTGGATCGAGAAAGCCGGAGCTTAAAGCCAGACCTTGCTTTCCCGAGCCGGCCGGCTGGGATGCATTTCATGTGAGAGCATCAGGAGAGAAGGCAGCTTTGGCCCCTCCGGGCTTTTGATGGTCACAGCTGGATCGAGAAAGCCGGAGCTTGCTTTCCCGAGCTGGCCGGCTGGGATGCATGTCACGTGAGAGCAGCAGGAGAGAAGGCAGCTTTGGCCCCTCCGGGTGAGGGCCAGAGACTCACCTGATGTAGGTTGTCTTTGTACTCATCAGCTGGGCTTCGACCTAAGGCCACCATCATCACTTTGTTTTTGCCAAAGAACATCCTACAGAGAGAGGAGGGGTCCGTGAAGGAGGTGGCCTGCCCAGCCCTCCCCTCAGTTAAGTGCAAACCAGCTCTACTCCTGCTTTGTAGCTGGAGGTATGGTCAGACTCCCACTTCTTCCATGGAGCCCTGCCACTGTCTCCAGTCCACTGTTTCCTGCCTATCAGCCCGACATTCACAATATGCCTACCAGCCTACTCTGAATATTATTTATGTGGATATCTGCCCTCCCCGTCTGAATGTATGGAAGAGGCCCGTTAATGGTCTGAACCAGTGCTGGTGCAGCAACAGAAGACCAGAATCATCAACCGCACTGTCATCATTCCAGCCCAAGGACAGGTACCAGCCACATGGCTTGTACAGCCTGCTGTCGGCTCCTGTGGCATCCCAGAGCACGTCCTGACCTAAAACTGACAGGGTGTTCCTAAAAAGACTAGACCCCAGGGGTAAAGGAGCCCCTTTTCCTGGAGGGGTCAATGCTCAAACATTCCCTGAGCAATGACCAAGTCCAGCCCCCAAGAAGTTCAGTGCAAAACCAGCTATCACAGTTAAAAAGTGCCCTCCAGTGGCGGCATGGCACTTTGTCCTTCAGATGCCATCTGTGTCACTCGGGTAACCAAGAGCCAATAACTGCCTCTGGGCTTTGACTGAGCAGCGTGGCCCTTTCCACACTCCAAAGGGCTGCCCGCTGCCTGCTCACCGGCTGTGCTTCCAGGCGTTCCGGATGTCCTTCAACTTGCTGTTCCTCATGTTGGCCACGGAGAAGATGAACAGGTACTTGTACGTGTCCACACATTTCCGAAGCTGTGGAATAATTCATGGGGCTCTGAAGTTCAAGGGGCACCACGGGTTGGGCAACACTCCGGCCTCCGATGGGGAGAATATGCTCCAGGTCCCTTACGACCTGGAGTTCAGAACCGGAGGCCTCGGAGCCAGGATCCCTGAGCAGAGCAGGCGTGACCTCAAAGTGTCGGGGAAGCTGAGCCATGGGCCAAGATCCCACGGTCTTTCCAGGTTCTGACTTATCTGTGGCCACTTCCCTCACCACCCTGCTCTGTCCACATTGCTGGCCACAGCTAAGTAGACACCCTTCTTACCCAGCCTGCAGCCCCCGGAATAGTGCAAACAGTGAGTTGGTGCATTTACCCATGCCTGACAACTCCCAGTTTTTTGACATCAGGCAGGCTAACACATCTCTGTGAGCTTCAGTTACACAACCGCAAAACAGTGACACTGTCAACTCCTATGAAGGATGAAGTGGAATGATACAGATGGAACACAGCCCCGTGCAGGGGAGAGTAAGAGCTCAGTCAAAGCTGGAAATCATTACTCTGAGAATTTTTATTGGTGCTGCCACTGGAGCAAAAGGGCTGGACCAGCCTTTCCCTTCCTCCTTTTAAACAGCATGTTTCCCCAACATACAGTCCTATACCCACATTTCTAAACCAAATACAAGGTCTGGAAAAATAAAAAGAACAAGTTCTTACCTCTTCTATCAGGTTCTGTTTCAGTTCCAAGCCTTTCTTAGCAGTTTTGGTTAAGGAAACTAATACAAAAAAGAAAAAGGAGACATGAGAGACAAGCTGGGTGTCCTGGACACTCATTTTTTTCTCACTTCCAGTATCGTCTGGACCAAACCAGTCTGGGGAGAGGCAGCCAGGCTATTCCCAGGGTCCTCAGAGTGCTTTCTGTTGTTCCGGACCTGGGAGATCCACTGATATATTTCCTGTTACGCAGACAAACTAGATACTCCTTCACTTCTCTTAGTTTAACCTAGAATTCTGTATGTGGTGTGGGGTGGGTCTTCTTCCTGCTCCTCTCACTTCCAGTATCGTCTGGACCAAACCAGTCTGGGGAGAGGCAGCCAGGCTATTCCCAGGGTCCTCAGAGTGCTTTCTGTTGTTCCGGACCTGGGAGATCCGCTGATATACTTCCTGTTATGCAGACAAACTAGATATTCCTACACTCCTCTTAGTTTAGCCTAGAATTCCGTACTGCGGTGTGGGGTGGGTCTCCTTCCTGCTCACGGAGTGCTTTCAGTGGCAGACCCAGCCTGCTGGCTGAGGCAGGTCCCTTTCAGCTCTTGGCCATGGTGCACAGAGACCATCTATGGCTGGCCTCTGCTGTGGAATGAATTAAGTCTGGGGGCTCATCACTGACCTCCTCTGCTACACCTTTTGCAGTTTGGATCCATGGATGTAGCAATACCACTTTGGGGAGAAGTAAGCACCCCTACTGTAGCAACAGCTGGGCCCCAAATGGTCCCTTACCAGGAAGGGTTTGGCATTTGCCAGATCTCATCATGGCTCCCCTCCCAGAACCCACAAACACTTAGAAGAGCATCAGATGCAAAGCCCAGGGTGCCTCTTATTGATCCTGCCTGGGACTTAGTCCCTCTTCACAAGGCATACACACAGAAAGGCAACCCCACCGGTCAGGGCAAGTGCAGCACAGGAGGGCCAACACAGCGCAACGATCCATTTTCTATGGACCAAGCCAACCTCATCCTGTCTTGGATTACTGCTGGCTTAGCAGTTTTGGTTAAGGAAACTAATACAAAAAAGAAAAAGGAGACATGAGAGACAAGCTGGGTGTCCTGGACACTCATTTTTCTCACCTCCAGTATCGTCTGGACCAAACCAGTCTGGGGAGAGGCAGCCAGGCTATTCCCAGGGTCCTCAGAGTGCTTTCTGTTGTTCCGGACCTGGGAGATCCGCTGATATACTTCCTGTTATGCAGACAAACTAGATATTCCTACACTCCTCTTAGTTTAGCCTAGAATTCCGTACTGCGGTGTGGGGTGGGTCTCCTTCCTGCTCACGGAGTGCTTTCAGTGGCAGACCCAGCCTGCTGGCTGAGGCAGGTCCCTTTCAGCTCTTGGCCATGGTGCATAGAGACCATCTATGGCTGGCCTCTGCTGTGGAATGAATTAAGTCTGGGGGCTCATCACTGACCTCCTCTGCTACATCTTTTGCAGTCTGGACCCATGGATGTAGCAATACCACTTGGGGGAGAAGTAAGCACCCCTACTGTAGCAACAGCTGGGCCCCAAATGGTCCCTTACCAGGAAGGGTTTGGCATTTGCCAGATCTCATCATGGCTCCCCTCCCAGAATCCACAAACACTTAGAAGAGCATCAGATGCAAAGCCCAGGGTGCCTCTTATTGATCCTGCCTGGGACTTAGTCCCTCTTCACAAGGCATACACACAGAAAGGCAACCCCACCGGTCAGGGCAAGTGCAGCACAGGAGGGCCAACACAGCGCAATGATCCATTTTCTATCACTTCCACTGCTATAGCTGTGGACCAAGCCAACCTCATTCTGTCTTGGATTACTGCTGGTCTTTCGGCTTCCATCCTTGCCTCCATCTACCCAGTCCATTCTCAACAAGGCAACTAGGGCAATCTTTTAAAAGTAAAGTTAAACGTCATTCCTCTGTTCGGGCACATTTCATCCGGATCTGAAAGGCAATTCCTTGCAAAGGTCTAAAAAGCCCGCTCACTCTGCCCAATCCTCCTACCCCCTCTGCTCCCTCTGCTCCCGCCACACTGGCCTCTTGTCCCAGGACATGTCGAACACGCCCTCCTGTCAGTCAGTGTTTGACTGTTGTTTCCTCTCCTTGGAAAGCCATTATCCAGGTAACTCCGTGGGTAGTTCACTTCCTTTCTTCAGGTTTCTGCTCATTTGCCACCTCATCAGAGACCTTCTCTGGTCACAGTACACAAAATTACAGCACCTGTTTCTCTCACTTTTACTCCACGGGACTCATCACTATCTGACATTAGTTATTCAGTTTTTGGTATAGTGGAGAGAGACATACTTCCCATGACTACAATGCTAAGCTCAATGAGGGCTCTAGGCCTTCCTTGCTGTATCCTCCTTTGCCTAGAGCGTGCCAGGCCCCTAAATATCTGTTGAGTGAATGTGCCAAACAGCCGGGGGGAGAGAGGCCCCCATGGTCGGGATGCTCGCTTAGGAGGTGCCATATGAACTGACAAGTGAGAACGTCAGCCGTAGGAAGACTGGGTCATAAGCAGGCCGGGCCACAGGAGCTGCCAGTACAGAACCAGATGCGAGAGCACGTCCGTGCTGAAGGAAGGGAGAGGCGGCCAGGGTGGCGACAGCGCGGACAACGAAGGGAGATGGGCTGCGGTGGAAAGGTGGACCAGGGAGAGACCGGGCGCAGCTGGGCGCTCGGAAGCCGTTTCCCGGCCCAGCAGGCCTCGGGAGGACGCTCGAGCCGGCAACACGGTCTCCGCTCCCCTGCCCCAGCCAGGCTCCAGCGCCGTGGGAGGCTCCCCATCCCCAAGTGCTCCCGCGCCACTAGCAGCGAAGCTCCCTGAGAAGGTCTGGGTGTCCCACTCCGCGCCCCCAAAGGTCCTCCAGCCCCCATCGCAGCCGGCACCCAGCCAGCAGGGCTCCCCTGAGTCCCCCATGTCGCTTTGCCCACCTTTCTTGTCGCGCTTGGACTTGGGCATCTCTCCGCAGGCACGTGCAGCGGAAGGCGGTGCGGCCGGTTAGGACCCCGGAGGCGCGGCCTGTTAGGA
>NW_005371012.1:624765-653781 GCF_000412655.1 Myotis brandtii | reverse complement strand
TGTCGGTGCTGGCTGTGGGCTGCCCTGCTTATCCCTGCGGCTGCAGTCTACGAAGACCAAGTGGGCAAGTTTGATTGGTGCGTGCGTGCGGGGCTCCTTCGGGGAATATGCGGCTATCTGGCCCGCACCTGTCTCCTGCCTGCTAAAGCGAGGGGGGTTACAGGCAGCAGGACCGGCTCGGTTTCATGACGTGCGGGGCCCAGTGCAATAAAAAACGTGGGACCCTTATTCAGAAGTGAAGTTTTAAGGTGGCGACAGCAGAGCCTTAAACCAAACGTGAGGGCGCTTCTAGGCCGCCCCGCGAGACTGTGCAGGTCGCAGCCCGGGACGCCAGGTGACGTCTCGCAGGCTCGGGGTCTGGTTGCCGCCCCATCGGGCCGCTTCTCGATGACGTCAGGTTCTGACCTGAGAGCCAGAGGCCGACAGCCCTCAGGGGACTCTCATGCCTCCTCGAATGGGCATCTCGCGGGCGCGTGCGCAGGACCTTGGGTGTTACACGTCCTAAACGGAGGCCTCTTTCCTTTCGCCTCCCTTCCCGCCCCACCCAGCTGTGGCCTCAGATCAGGTTCGCGAAAGTTTTACATCGACCGGAAGTGCCATCCATGGAGGTGCCATTCACTCACTTACCCGCCCCCCCCCCCATCCCTCACCTTCTTCCTTGAGGCCCTGGAGCTGGCTTGCTTTTGTTTGAATCTCAGTTTTGCCATTTAAGAGTTGTGTGATCTTGGGAAAGTGACTTGACCATTCTGTGCCGTGTTTTCATGATCTGTAACATGGTTTACTAATACTAATACGGTACATGACCTCTTTCAGTGGTTGTAAGGATGATCGAGATACTTCCCATAAATTAGCACAGTGCCTGGCTCATGGAGTGCAGTCAATAAATGTTACCCATTATTGTTGCTGTTCAGGGGGCATTTCAACCTTCAGGTCCCCACTCAGATATCTCCGCTGTGAAGTCTTTTGAATCAGGCAAGTTAATTCACGTATTTGTGGAGTGCCTGTAGTGGTCAGTGGTTCTTCCAGGTGCTGTGGATACAGAGATGTGAAGGAGCTTGTGGGGCAGGTATACAGCAAGCCCTCACTTAATGCCATTCAGTAGGTTCTGCAATTTTAAACAAAACCACATACATCAAAACCAATTTTCCCATAGGCTAATTGATATAAGCAAGAGTTAAGTCCCCACGCAAATCGTTACAATGAAACAACATTATTCCAGGACCTCCTGTATAAGTGTGTGATATAAGACGGGGTGACAAATGCAACATGTCACATTTTTAATGATGGGGTAAATGCTCACAATATAACATGTATGATTCCAATGTAGCAAACACTAGGCATATGCAATTTACAAGCTGAAAAATAAATGGAAGGAAATACACCAACATGTTCATACTCCAACATGTTAATACATTTATGGTGGTGGTATTTGGGACATTTTTTATATTCTTTGTTATACTTTTGTATATTTTTCACATTTCTACAATGAGCAGGCATTACTCTATAGTCCAGATAACGATATTTTAAAAGAGAGCATGGGTTTAGAGTCAGAAGATCTTAGTTTTCCATTCTGGTTCTGACAGTAATTAGATGACTTCAGTGGACTCTGATTTACTCACCTGTAAAATGGGTAATAATCGTCCTGTGTACTTCATGGCATGTTCATTGGATACAGTGAGAGTCAAGTAGTTGGAAATCCTGGCAGAAACTGTCAAATGTAATATAAGCCTGTCTCTCCACTACCAGCTTAGTTTCTTCTTCTTTTTTTTTTTTTTTAATATATTTTATTGATTTTTTACAGAGGAAGGGAGAGAGATAGAGAGTTAGAAACATCAATGAGAGAGAAACATCGATCAGCTGCCTCCTGCACAACTCCTACTGGGGATGTGCCCGCAACCCAGGTACATGCCCTTGACCGGAATCGAACCTGGGACCTTTCAGTCCGCAGGACGACGCTCTATCCACTGAGCCAAACCGGTTTTGGCTAGTTTCTTCTTTAAAAAAAAACCAAAAAAAAAACCCAGACCAAACAACATCATGACGAGGAATTCAGTGTAAGCATCATGTGTGATTAATTTGCTAGAGAATGCAGTACTTTATTTTTTTTTATTGCTGACACTATTACAGAATGTCCCCCATTCCCCCCCTCTTTGCCTACATCCACCCAGCCCCTGCCATCCCTCCCCTGGCCTTCACCACTCTGTTGGAGAATGTAGCACTTTTTCATTAATAGCAATGTGCAAAAACACCTCCTATGTATTTGGTAGTCTGCCATACAAAGCTAATTGCATTCTCTTTATGCTTAGGTAAGAGTGTTGAAAGTGATGAGATATGTATAGTCCCAAGAAAGTATATGAGTAATGGGTCAAATGGATCCTGAACATGGTGTGGGCTAGAAAAGGTTGTAGAGAACAAAGCCTGAACCGGTCTATGGAGTTTTGTTGTAAAATTTGCATAATTTTTTCTCCAGAGGTCAGTGAAAATAGAAGGAAAAGTTGGATTGCATGTTCATGGACAACAGGGTTTGTGCCTCTTCCCTCGTGTGTCCTATGAGTGCCTTGTCCCACTATTAATGACTACAGAGAGAACCGTAATGTTTGTTCTGGTGGGATGTAGGCCAGGTGCTCTTTGGGGTGGCACTGATCTTGAGATAAACATGTGCTTACATGTAGAAGGAAGGCTTGTATTTTTCATCTGTTAGGGCTATTCTTGTTCCCTTTGCTTCAGACTACATTGTATAGAAATCCTGCTTTGGGTCAGGTCTCCTCATTAACAAACATTTCTCCCGTGCCCTAGGATAGGTATGATGCGGATAGCTGTGTTTGTGCAGTTGTCTTTTTCCAAAGCATTTTGTGCAGTGATGGATTTGGCCCCTCACATTTCCCTTTTCTCTAGGAGACAGCAGTATATTGGGAAGCTCAAATTTGCCTCCTTGGAATTTTCCCCGGGATCCAAAAAGTTGGTTGTGGCCACAGAGAAGAACGTGATTGCAGCCTTAAATTCCCGGACTGGGGAGATCTGTGAGTAAATTTTGTAGGCGTTAGCTTGGGATGGAATGGCTGACCATAGTGAATCCAGAATGGTCTGTGGCTTGCGAAGTCTGCCTGGCTGGTTCCAAGTTAGGGACAAGTTGGCCAAAAGATGCATCTCTTACTGGATTCTGACAACTTATTTTATTTTTTTTAGTCTTGTCATTTAATATATTCCTATTACAGGCCTTTGTAGTTTATTCCCTCAGACCAAGTCCTAACTATTCTTAAAGTAGGTATTGCTGCAAAAAACATATTACCCTATTTTGCATTAAAGATTTGGATTGCCACCTTCCCAATTACTTATACTGCTTTTAGGGATTTTTTAGGCACTAAAATCATGCATATGTAATTTATAATCACTATTTTTCTTGTGGATCATATAGGTTTTGTTAATTATGTCATTACTCATTTACATGCTTGATGAGGTGGTAGTGGAGAAGGGAGTGCAGAGACCTCCCCTTGTTACCCAGTGAGTGCGGGTGGGTCATCGCCAGTTCTCTGTAGTTCTTCCCTCCCTTGAAATAAAATTGGGCACCGCTGTGCAAACAAAGACCTCTCTTGTTTTCTCCCACCTGTCTTCTTGGATGCCTCTCTCTATTGCGTAGTAATGTCTGACTCTCCTGTCTCTCAGTGTGGCGCCATGTTGACAAGGGCACGGCGGAAGGGGCAGTGGACGCCATGCTGCTGTACGGACAGGGTAAGCAGAGTCCTGCTTTGCTTCTCTCGTGGTGTTGGCTCCCTCTCCTCATTCCTTGCACTGGGTCTGGTAGGGAAAGGAGAAGGGGTGTTCCCAAATAGCTCTTACATCAGAGGCAAGGTTACCGCTAACAGGCCCTCGGAGGCTACAGAGCTCCAATCTGGGAGATGATGTCACCATGGTTTTTTCTCTTCCAGATGCAGTCACTGTGTCCAATGGTGGGCGGATCATGCGTTCCTGGGAGACTAACATCGGGGGCCTGAATTGGGAGATTACCTTGGACAGTGGCAGGTAGAGGGGAAGAAGCTGTATTTCATCTGGGCATGGTTCAGGGCTTTGCTGGAGCACAGATCTGTGTGGGTAGCAACTCTGGGTCTTTTGGCTTTTCCCCCAGTGACCACTACAGAGCCAAAGAGCATTAAATGCCCAGTTTTTGATGTGGTTTTTTTTTGTTGTTGTTGTTTTTTTAATCCTCACCCAAGGATATGTTTTCTATTGATTTTTAGAGAGAGGAAGGAAGAGAGAGAGAGAGAGAGAGAGAGAGAGAGAGAGAAACATTGATATGAGAGAGAAACATCAGTCAACCAGTCGCCTCCTGTGTGTGCCCAACCGGGATTGAACCCACAACCTAGATATGTGCCCTGACCCTGCATCGAACCTACCACTTTTCGGTTCTCTAACCAACTGAGCCACACTGGCCAGGACTTGATGTTTTTGAGGTTATGGAACACGTGTTTACTCAGCCAGCATTTATTAAGCACCTCTTAGATGCAGAGCTCTGAGCTAGTTGCAGTATTTATTGTACTTAACTGCTTTTTCTAATCTTACCATGACTTGAGAGCTTTGCAGTGTTGTAGGTACAAGAACATAATATAAAACTTTCAATGTTTTAATTTTGTGTTTAGAGAACAGCTCGAAGTACTGTTACATCTTTGCTAAAGTTGTTTAATAAGAACATGTGCATTAGGTTATGCATCCAATAGTCATTTGTTTGGTAAACACTTGGGGAGCCCCCGGGCAGTGGGAACACACATGTGAATGTGAGTTAGTTTCTGTCATCAAGGAACTCGTTATCAGTTGGGGGAGGCAGGCATGTAGCCCAGTAATGACAATACTGTCTGAGGGGTGCCATGGTGGGGGGTTGGCCTGGTTGCTGTGAAGTCCCCTGGGAAGGTGGGAACAACCCTTAGTAGATTCGGGGGGCTTGAGGGAAGTATTATGGCCTAGTGGTTCAAAGAGGCAGAGCCAGGCTAGGATCCAGATGCATTGGAGCCCAAAATCTATTTTCTTGCCTACAGTGGTAGTGTGCCAGATTGTCTCCTGTAGCCTGAGGCTCTGGAGGCACTGGGCAGTGCTCACCCTGTACCTGTGCTCAGTTTCCAGGCACTTGGGCTGGTAGGCCTGCAGGAGTCAGTGCGGTACGTTGCGGTCCTGAAGAAGACCACTCTTGCCCTCCATCACCTCTCCAGTGGGCACCTAAAGTGGGTGGAACATCTCCCAGAAAGGTAAGGCTGCCCTCCCACCAGATGATGGCTACCTGGTCCTGCTCTCTACAAGCCCCTCTTTCTCCTTTAGGGTTGAAACATTTGCTTTGGCCCAGGCTTACCTTATGTTGGGATCATGTGTAGTGTGTTGGGCTCACTAGATCTAGGCCTGAACTCAAGGGCTGTGCTACCTCTGCAGTTGCCATTGCAGTGAGGAGAAACTCTCAAACTAGGCAGGAGAGCCAGTCAAGCAAGGGGACTGATTCTCTTGCTCATGGTCCTACTGCTTCTGGCTTTTTGACTTCTAGTTCAAGTCAGACTTATAACAACTCAAGAAGGCCCAGGGTAGGAGCTTAGTGAGATTTGAGATGGTTCCCAGAGGTCCTGGTGGTGGGAAGCATTGAAGCTGAGAAGGAATAGGAGGGAGGGAGGAAAATTCTACTTAGACCACCTCAGGCAGGGACCAAAAAGTCAGATTCCTATAGGACCAAGTGCATAGATACTAGTAGCAGGCTCTGTGGGGATTCTTGGGAGCTGCGGTGAGCCTGGCCTACCTCAAGGGGGCAGCCTTACTCAGCTGATAAGTGCCCTATAGGATGCAGTGTTGGGTAGTGTTGCCACATCTTTTTAAGAAAAGCTAGAAATCTGGTCTTTACATGTAAAATCTCAGTTCTGAATGTGGACAACACATATTTATTAATTGAAATAATAAAAAAGACTGTGTGAGACAAACAAAACCTATTTGGGGACTGAGAGTAGATGACCTCTGGCTGAAGACCTGGCAGCCTAGTCTTGGAGGACCCCTGCCCTGTGGCTGAAGCTGTTGCTCCCTGTTTTTCTTCCCTCTCTTAGTGACAGCATCCATTACCAGATGGTGTATTCCTACGGCTCTGGGGTGGTGTGGGCCCTCGGCATTGTTCCCTTCAGCCATGTGAACATTGTCAAGTTTAATGTGGAAGATGGAGAGATTGTGCAGCAGGTACGGTCAGGCATCTTCCTGAGGAGCCTTGTGAATTGAGGAGGGAATAGATAGAGCCCTTCCTTGCACTAGGACCAGAGAACTCAGTTGGCAAAAGCCATTGAAGTTCCCTGTTCCTGTCACTTGGAGGCTGCCTTCTCCTCACCAGGTATTGATTTAAGCCCTGGCATTCGCCCAGAGTGCTCTCCTGTGGTGGCTAAAAGAGTTGCATAGATCCGTTTGTTGCCTACAGTGTCTTGCAAACTAATATTGTAAAATAATCATAGAGAAACCCCAAATGACAGATAGAGTAAATAAATGCTTATCTGAAGTGTCTGGTATTAAAAAGTAATCTGGCATATTTTTCTAGCATCCAGGTAGAAAATTGGGATTTTTCTCTGGCTTTGGAGCTTTCGGGAGGCTGGGGGACAGGAAGAACTTTGGAACCAACCATGAAAAGCCTTGTGGTTAGGCCCTGGTGGGAACTGGCGGTGACACTGCTGAAGAGCTGAGTGGGAAGTGTAAACACCCTCACTGGCCTCCTGTTACGTGTCTTTCCCATAGGTCAGGGTTTCAACTCCCTGGCTGCAGAGCCTCACCGGAGCCTGCGGTGTGGTGGACGAGGCTGTCCTGGTGTGCCCTGACCCGAGCTCACGGTCCCTCCAAACCTTGGCCCTGGAGACGGAGTGGGAGCTGAGGCAGATCCCACTGCAGGTGAGAGGCCAGCGCTGTTTCACTGGCCGGAGGCACAGTCTTCGCCGCTTAGAAAAGTCTCTCCCAGTGTCACTGCTTCCTTCCTGGCCTTGGCAGCTGTTGAGAGAAGGCCGGGCCTCTGGCTGAACTGGTGAAAGGGGAGGTGGGCCATTCCTCTTTGGAGAACCTGAATGGGAACTTCAGAGCCACACGCCACGGCCTAGTTACTTTCATTGGCAAAGTGGGGCAGAGGATGCAGGCCTGGATGGAAACCTGACTTCTCGGCTTCTAACCCTAACCCTCCGCCCTCTTGTCTTGTAGTCTCTCGACTTAGAATATGCAAGTGGATTCCAGCCCCGGGTCCTGTCCACACAGCCCAACCCAGTGGATCCTTCTCGGGCCCAGTTCTTCCTGCAGTTGTCCCCAAGCCACTATGCTCTCCTGCACTACCATCACGGGGTCCTGAGTCTGCTCAAAAACCTCCCACAGGTAACTGCAGGCCGCATGGTGTGCGAGGATTCAGGACCATCCAGCCAAGACATGGATGCTGGAAATCCCCGCCTTTGAAGCTGCAGGCATTTGCTCAAAAAACCTCCCACAGGTAACTGCAGGCCGCATGGTGTGCTAGGATTCAGGACCATCCAGCCAACATGGATGCTGGAAATCCCCACCTTTGAAGCTGCAGGCATTTGCTCAGGATAGAAGACATCTTTCCAAAAGTGGCTTGAGAGGGTTTAGCCTTAGAGCAGAAATGGGATAGTTTTTCTTCTAAGAGTTATACAGCACCTTTAGAGTAAAACTGGCACCTTCCTCTGAGTCCTCGGGAAGTGAGGACAGTAATTACAGCTTCCCACAGGTACTGAGAGCTGCGTAGGATTGAGGATTGACTGTGCCTGTGCCGTTTTCAGCTGTAGATGTAGCTAGCCCTTCCTCTGCTCTCCCATGCCCTGGCCATTATACTCTCAAGTTGGGAGAACTTTCAATTCCACGGCCAAGGGGCCTTCCTGTAGAGGTGGCCCTCTGGAAGGCTGCTGGCTAGTAAAGGCCCATTTAGGAACTGACACCCTGCTTTCCCCCCAGACTGCCCTAGTGAGCTTCGCCACCACCGGGGAGAAGACAGTGGCTGCAGTCATGACCTGTCGGAATGAAGTGGTGAGTATTGAGAGTAAAGTCCGCACTGGGGGTTTCCTGCCAGGAGCCCAGGGAACCGAAAGTCTGGGCTAGTCTCCTGGTCACCTTGAGCCCAGGGGGCAGCAGGCTGTTGAGAACTAAGTTCTATAGAGCTTTCTGTACACCCCCTTGGTCCCCAGGAGTGGACCCTAACGTGATGCTTCACTTTCATCTGGGACTATTAAGGGTGGCATAGGCTTTGTGGCTAGGAATGAGAAATTGCGATTTGCCTTCTCCCAAGTGTTGAGAAGACGGGTGAAAACTTCATTTTGGTAACTGGGAAGTGACGCTTTGGCTCAATTTCCTTCTTCTGTCCTTTTTTCTCTAGCAGAAATCTAGCAGTTCTGAAGATGGGTCACTGGGGAGCTTTTCGGAGAAGTCTAGTCCGCAGGTAGGGTGTGGCATTGGGCACTGTGCCAGACTTAGACCCAGGGGGTCACCCCATGAAGTTGGGGGTGCAGCTTAGGCCATGAGCTGGTCTGGAGTTCCAGTCTCAAATGGGGTCTCCTGAATTGTGTAAATGATAGTTCTCTTGATCCTTTTCAGTTGGGAGATTAGGAAGTAGAAACTCTAGAATCTGTTCTTACCCACTTTCTCCTCTGGGCCTTAGTTTCCCCATTTCTTCTGGGCTCCCAGCTGGTAGAGTTGTTTTAATCTGTGCATTTGCACTGGAGCAGAGCATGGGGCGCTGGCTGGGGCACAGGTTCCTGCTGTGGCTCTTTCTCATCAGCTTTTCCGAAGGTTCTGTCACTTCCCTGCTGACGGTTTTACCTCTTGGGGAAGTCTCTGCTACGCTGCACTGGCTTCCTCCGGGACAAGTACAGTGGTTGTAATTTTATTTACTCAGGTGTCTTAGTTCTGCCTTAGGATTTAGCTTTCTTTTCTCTTACTTTCCTTTGCATGTATTTCCTGTCTTGGCCTGGGTTCTTTTGTAGGGTATTGCCCCCAGTTATTAGACTTCCTTTGGGGGACTTTGCTTTGGGGGAACCCCTCAAGTTGACCTGTGCTGTCTGTTCCCTTAGGACACGCTGGCTTGCTTCAACCAGACCTACACCATCAACCTCTACTTAGTGGAGACAGGTCGGCGGCTGCTCGACACCACAATCACCTTTAGCCTGGAACAGAACGGCACTCGGCCGGAGCGGGTGAGTGGGAGCCTTTGTCTTCAGGCTCCGTCCTGTGGGCTTCTCAGTGTGGGGTTCCCTTTCCTCAGGGCCGGGTCACAGCCACGGGTCCTGGATTAGAGCTCTCTGGACGTGGGTTCTAGTCCTTCCTGACCCACTGACCAGCCACAAATCCCTGTGACTAACAGTAAAAGTGGTACCATTCATTCCAAGTTATCGCTGTGCCAGGCACTGTGCTAAGCTTTTCACGATGCACTAATTGATCTAACCCTCCCATCAGTCTTGTGAGGTGGTTATTACAAACGAGGAAACTGTCCAGAGATTCAGGGCCCTATCCCGAGGCACAGAGCTAGCAAGAAGTCGCTAGCCCTGCAGCTGGCGTTCTTCGTTGCTGCCTGTGTTGTCTTTGTGCACGTTCAGTTGTGTTCCTCAGCCTCTCTGGGCTGGGCTTTTGTTTCTGAAATGGGAGGTGTATGCCCTAGCTGGTGTACTCAGCAGTCAGCGCATCGGCCCTAGCACCAAAGGGTCTCAGGTTCAATTTCTGGCCAAGGGCTTGTACCTGGGTTGCAGATTAGCTCCCTGGCTCTGGTCAGGTGTGTGTGGGAGGCAACCAATGAGACACATTGATGTTTCTCTTTCCTTCCCTTCCTCTCTTCCACTCTCTAAAAATCAATGGAAAAAAATATCCTCTATCCTTGGGTGAGGATTAAAAAATAAAATAAAATGGGAATTGTAATCCTGGCCTCCTGTTTACTTAGTGGGTTGTGATTGGCACATGGTGAATGATATGGGACTCCTTGGGTTTCCTCCATGACAAGGTCTGAGGGCGAGCCTAGCAACATTGTGTTGACTCCTAAGAACACGTGTTATCTTATTGGAGTCCAGGTAATAACTGTATTATTTAGACATCTGATAATGCCATGACCTAGACCTCTGACCTGAATGATGCTCTGTGAGGCATTTGAATTCTCGCTGACTGCAGTGGTCTTGACTCTTTGGCTTATAGCTGTACATCCAGGTGTTCTTGAAGAAGGACGACTCCGTGGGCTACCGGGCCTTGGTGCAGACAGAGGACCATCTGCTCCTTTTCCTGCAGCAGCTGGGTAAGCGACCTCATTCAGCCCATTTATTTTCGGCCTGCCCGGGAGCTCCAGTCAGACTCTGTTGCTGTGGACAGGCTTGTGGAAGAGTCCCGCAGAGCGTACCCCGATGTTTTTTCCAGAGCATGTCACCTGCTTTTGAGGAATTCCTTAGCCTTCTTGGCTGGGACATGGAACTTTCTTCCCTTGAGTTACTGAATCCAGCCCCTTGCTCTGGCTTCTCTTGGTCACACAAGAGCTGCAGGGCATCCCTGAGCCACCGAGGAGAGTCTCTTCAGGAGGTGAGGGGCCTAGCGTTGTGCCCATGCTCTTTCCAGCAGGGAAGGCGGTGCTGTGGAGCCGGGAGGAGTCTCTGGCAGAAGTGGTGTGCCTGGAGATGGTGGACCTCCCCCTGACTGGGGCGCAGGCTGAGCTGGAAGGAGAATTTGGCAAGAAGGCAGGTATGAACCCAAGAGGTCGGGCCAGCAGAGTCGCTGCAGGGGATGCTTTGGGAATGTGTCTGTTAGTTGGACCACTGGCAATGCTGTCTCACAGCATCTCTGGCTTCCAGGGTGCAGCCGGGTGCCAGTCTGATCTGAACCGGCTCTGAGACCAGTTTGTAGTGCTTTGTGGCCATATGGTTTATGTGCCCATTCTTTTCTATGAACGGTGTCACCTGCGACTTCCTCTAGGGAAGGGCCTTGAGGAAAAGAAACTTAGTTTAGTATAGTAAGAGCTACCATTGTCTGAGCACCTAAAATTTGCCAGGCACTATACACCCATTGTCCCCAAAGCAACAGCCATACCTTTCTAGAGACATGACTGGGTTAACTGACCTAGTTGTTGAGGCCATTGCCCTCTGAGCCTGGCCACATCCCACCCCCCAGGATGGACTCAGTTCCCTATACTCTGAGCCACTCCTACCCCCACCTCTGTCCCTTCCATCCATTCATCTCGCTGTCCAACAGGTATTTACTGAGGGCCTACTCTGGGCCAGGTTCCCTGGTAGGCATTGCTGTTTTCTTAAGCTGAGGATTAATTTGACTTTACTATTTATTTTTGCGGCCTGGATCCAGCGATTCAAGGTAAAATCTGCTTTCTGCCACCGTGTTGCTCATTGCCTGTCCACATGACTAGCTTTTGATTAATTCTTTGTTTTTCCTGACTTGCATCAACAAGGTCTATACTGTGTGTGCGTGGACTGCTATGGCTGTGACTGGTCCTGTTTGCCTCTCACTGCTCTTCCTTGACCTGAATAAACATTACATAAGAAAGGGCACCGCTCCTTTTCAGTGAGCACTTAACGTGTATCCCACACTGTGCGAAACCCTGTGTGTACATCATGTGTCATCTTGCAATAGCCCAGTCAGTGATTACATGCCATTTAATGATGAGGAACCAGAGGCCAGAAGATCAAGTACATTTCCCAAGGTCACTAAGTTGTAAGCAGTGGAGTTGGGATTTTAACCCAGGTCTGCCAGACGCCAGAGGCCATGCTCTTTACTGTGCAACCTGCTTCAGTGACCAAATCTGCCCTGAGGAGGAGATTTGAGGGTCGTGGTGTCATTGATGGAGTCAGGGGAGAGTGAGTGATAGCCCCGGGAATTGGTTGCAAGTAGGTCTGTTGGGTCTGGTCAAACAGTTGACAGAATAGGGGTGAAGCAGCGGGAAATGGAAGTACCCGTTCATGATACACAGACATATGCATCCCTGCACCCCACATCCCTCCCTCTTTTGGTTTCATGGCACCCAGAGCCTTCCTCTGGCCATTCTGGATGTGGGGCTGTGGTCGAGACGTTCACAGCATGGCTGCATCCTGCATGGCTGATCCCTGACCTCTTAGTCTCCTATTCCAAGATCCAGGCAGGTGCGGTACTATGAGCCAGGTGAGTAGGTTTGGAAGTTCCTGCCTGGCTGTCCCTGGGTGTGAGACTGTTGGCATCAGACACAGGACCGCTCCTTGGACGTGCAGCCTGAGGTGTCAAGCCACAGGAGAGAGAGCGACGCCTAGTTAGGAAAAGCAAGTACCCCCTTGCTGGACACACCTAGTCTGGTGGGGAGGGAGCCTCAGCTGTATTTATTACCTTTTCCTTGACACCAGACGGCTTGCTGGGGATGTTCCTGAAACGCCTCTCGTCCCAGCTCATCCTGCTGCAGGCGTGGACCTCCCACCTCTGGAAAATGTTTTATGATGCTCGGAAGCCCCGAAGTCAGATTAAGAATGAGATCAGCATTGACACCCTGGCCAGAGATGAGTTCAACCTCCAGAAGATGGTGGTGACAGTGACAGCCTCAGGCAAGGTGAGGGGGTGAGCCCAGGTCCCAAACCCCCAGAGGCTCTGGGGTGGTGGGGGAGAGCATGGGCTCTAGTTTTCATGGATAGAATCAGTTCTTTGGTTTGTCTTTCTAGTAGTGAGCCAGTTACTTGTTTATCTTGCAGCTTTTTGGCATTGAGAGCAGCTCTGGCACCATCCTGTGGAAACAATATCTCCCCAATGTCAAGCCAGACTCCTCCTTTAAACTGATGGTGCAGAGAACCACTGCTCACTTCCCCCACCCCCCACAGTGCACCCTCCTGGTAAAGGACAAGGTGAGGCCACCTCTGATTTGAACCAAAGTGGTGTGGCTTTTTGGTGTTTTGTAACTTAAATTTCTCCTAAGCCCTTAGAATTGTATGAGTGTTAAAGATCAGTATTCAGGGGTTAGAGCTCTGTTTCTTCCAGTTTTCTCCTGAGTGAAGGAACCATCCAGGACTGAGGTGGGAGTGACTGGAAAGTGGGGGTGACTTTACCAGATGTGTAGTAAGCCAGCTCGTCTTCTTCCCAAGCATAGGCGGCTGGTGGTAGCTGAGTGGCTGTTTTCTCGTCTGTAGATGAGAGACAGCAGGACACAAAGCTACTAGTATTTGTATCCCTGCTTCCCAGAATTAGATGGATTTTTGTCGGTTCATTCTGGAACTGTCAGAAGGGAGCTGGGAAGCGTTCTGCTGGAATGGCTGCCCTGGGGTTGCTGATTTGGTTATTGACCATTTTATTTGCCCCTCAGCCTGCCCAGTTCTTGGTTAGCTTTGGAGTCAAGAGGAAGTTTATTTTCCTTTTGACACATTAGCCTTGGGAACCATTCACCTTCAGCCAGGACTAAGGAAAGACTAAGGAATGCAGCACAGTTGAGCTCCAGTCCCAGATTCACTCCTAGGATGTGCATTCTTTCCACGGTGGAATCTGACAGTCTGCCCGTTTCAGGAGACAGGAATGAGTTCTCTCTATGTCTTCAATCCCATTTTTGGGAAGTGGAGTCAGGTGGCTCCCCCAGTGCTGAAGCGCCCCATCTTGCAGTCTTTGCTTCTGCCCATCATGGATCAAGACTATGCCAAGGTGCTGCTGTTGATAGACGATGAGTACAAGGTATGACATGGAGTGGCGGGGGACATCCACGTAGAGTTGGGTGTGGGGCAGGGGTGGTCAGACAACAGCCGGTGGACCAGAGCTGGGGCTGTCTGCAGTCAGCACACATTTGGGCTTGTAGGGCATCTCTAAGCGACTTGATTACTCTTTCTGCACTGATGAAAATTCAGGGTCTTAACAGATCTAAATTTAAGCCCTAATTGAGTTCAGTAGACTAATTCTTTAAGGTTTGCTGTTTTATTAAGGCTTTCTTTGATGGGAAATAGTAATAGTAATTGAGAAAGTGCTTAGAGACTCCTGACCTTTTCCTTTAACTCTTTTCTTGGGCTCTATGGATGTTCAAGGTCACAGCTTTCCCAGCCACTCGGAATGTCTTGCGACAGCTTCATGAGCTAGCCCCTTCCATCTTCTTCTACTTGGTGGATGCAGAACAGGGACGGCTGTGTGGATATCGACTTCGGAAGGTAGGGAAGGGGCATCCAGGCAAGAACCTTCAGGGAGAGGTTATTTGACTAAGAAGTCAATTATGCTATTCATTCTATTGAAAATTTTGATCAGCATAGTCCTGATGTCTGATTCAAAGTAATTTTCATATTTATTGAGAGGCTACCACATGGCAGGCATGGTTCTAGGTGCTGTGGAAAAAGCAGTCAACAACAGACAAAGTCTGCTCCCATGGAGTTCTCATCCTGCGCATGGTTCTAGGTGCTGTGGAAAAAGCAGTCAACAACAAAGTCTGCTCCCATGGAGTTCTCATTCTCATTCCTTTTCTATGGCAGTGAGAAGGGACATTGTTCTCCATTTGGGGGAAGGTAGGAGGTGGGAATGGGGGTTGAGTAATAGTACTTTCTATATGAATATGGTGTTATTAACTCACTCTTGATAGAATGTGTGCTTTGAGTTTTACTTCAGAAATGGGATAGATTTGCTCTGACCCTGACGTACTTGAGTCCAATTCTTACAAACAGTGATACACAGTGTTTCTGAGGCCCAGCTCGGAGGTTCATACGGGCCTGGTCTTGGTCTCACTAGCAGGGCTGCATAGAGGAGTAATTTGTGGCCTCACCAGACGGTCCTTCAGTCCTGTCCCTTAGGGCCTTTGGAGAGGTACTATAATATAGAGATTAAGAGCTTGGACCCAACTGCCTATGTGTGAAACCTCACTTACTAACTTTGTGACCTTGGGTGTAGGATTTCTCTGCCTCTGCTTTCTTGTCTATGAAATAAGATGATAATGGTACCTACCTCATAGGGTTAGTGTGAGGAGCAGGGACTTAATACATATAAATCACATAAAGCAATGCCTGACACATGGTAAATGCCATCTAAATGTATTATCTGTTGTTTTAAAATGCAGTGCCCTTTTCTGACATTTTGTAACAGCCAACCTTTCAGATAAACAGCATAGGAAATGGTCTACCCAGAAAATACATTCTGTACCCTGTGAGTGAAAATAAATTGCCCTTCCAAGTTGATAAAAAGGAGACCCTGAAAGAGACAGTTCTTTGTGGATACAGGGGAGCAAAGTGGAGTGTGGGTGTCATGAATCAGTGGAATCCTGAGGATGTCATCGGAGTAAGTGGTGGCCAAGGGCAGACAAAGGAGGCAACACTGCATGGGGAGCAGGCCAAGGGTGTCTTACAGTCTGACCTCTGAGTGAGCTGACTGGTGACCTTGCTCTCTGGGGATGTTTTTCGTTGTAAAAGATTAAATTGACGCAGAAGCGCAGAAGCAAAATGTGAGCAGACCCTTTCCACCCTGCTCCCAGCTGCTTTCCCAGATGGAAGGCCTGTCAGGAGTTGGCTG
Source organism: Myotis brandtii (assembly GCF_000412655.1). NCBI lineage: Eukaryota > Metazoa > Chordata > Mammalia > Chiroptera > Vespertilionidae > Myotis > Myotis brandtii. The sequence goes on along the minus strand of NW_005371012.1, from coordinate 638,334 downwards.
TGCATCTTTCATGGTCCTTCTGTGTATTCACAACACTGTGTAAGCAGCTGTGTGGGCCATATAGATACGTGATTCATAGATGTTTCTTCTTAGTGAAATGGAATTGACCTGCATTTATTAATAGGATTTTTTATTTTTCATCTCTTATTATTTTGTTAAACCCATGTTTAAATGAAAGTATAATGCTAAGAAAAACCCAGAATTCTGAGGTTATAGCTCAGTGACCTTTCAAAAGGGAACATTTGCGTACATGGCAGTCAGATCAGGAAGCAGAACAGCACCAGCACCCCACCCAGCTGGCCCTTGTGTACCTTTCCCCTTCCCCTGTAGTAACATTTAACCATACAGATTTGCGTATAGTTTCCTGTGACTCTAAAGAACTTTTTCTATAGTACTTCGAGGTCCCTGCCAGCTCAGTCATTCACTGCTGGCCCAGGATACGGATTCTTTGATTTTAGTAATGAGTGGTAAACTTTCTTTGGATATTTCCTACTCAGATAAACAATGGGGAGCTATTGAATAAGTTTTCTGCTTTCTTAATGGTATATTTTTAAGTCAAACTGTGAGTTCTAAAACTTCTTTCATAAACCAGAACCTTCTTCCAGCACAAAGGCTGCAGGTAATGAACTGTAGGGCGTGTCCAGCTACTGCAGTCTGCAGTCTAGGCATAGCCTCCTGACTACAAGCACCGGCTTTGTTGCCTTTGCTCCAGGATCTCACCACTGAGCTGAGTTGGGAGCTGACCATTCCCCCAGAAGTACAGCATATCGTCAAGGTGAAGGGGAAGCGCAGCAGCGAGCACGTTCATTCCCAGGGCCGTGTGATGGGGGACCGCAGCGTGCTCTACAAGGTATGACACAGCAGCCTGGTATAGAGTAGGAGAGCAAGGGTTTCAATTCTGGCTCTAGAATTTGTAGGTGCGTGATCTCCAGTGAGTCATTTAATCCCTTTGAGCCTAAAGTATTATCTGTGAAATTCGTACACTGTGCCCTTCTAGGGTGGTCGTGATGATCCCCTGAGAGACTCATGCTTAGTCTAGGGCCTGGCTTATGGCCATTGCCCAGTCGATGTTAGCTATTATTATTAGTGACTAGAGGCTTGGTGCATGGATGGGGTCCCTCGGCCTGGCCGGTGATCAAGGCCTATCAGGGGGCCAGCCAGCCGGGAGGAGGGACCCTGGGAGGTTGGCCAGCTGGCAGGGGGGAGAGGCTGCAGGAGGTTGGCAGGGGTGAGGGGCCTCGGGAGGTTGGCTGGCCATGGGGAGGGGCCGGCCTATCAGGGGGCCAGCCAGCCGGGAGGAGGGACCCCGGGAGGTTGGCCGGCCGGCTGGGGGGAGAGGCTGCAGGAGGTTGGCAGGCTGGCGAGGGTGAGGGGCCTCGGGAGGTTGGCTGGCCATGGAGAGGGGCAGCGGGAGGATGGCCAGCTTGGGGAAGGGCCACAGGAGGACGGCCAGCTGCAGGAGGTTGGCTGTGGGAGTGCACTGACCACCAGGAGGCAGCTCCTTTGTTGAGCATCTGCCCCCTGGTTGTCAGTGTGCATCATAGCGACTGGTCGATCGGTCGTTCTGGTCGTTCAGTTGTTACAATCACTTAGGCTTTTAGATAGATAGATAGATAGATAGATAGATAGATAGAACTGATAGAACTGTCTGGGGTTAAACCTCAGTTGATTCATCAGAAAGCCCGTCTCTATGATCCAGCACTCTAGTTAGTAGTAAAGGGTGGGAGATGGAGAAATGACTAGTGGGCTGCAGAACTATCCTATGAGAGCATGTAGTCACTGTAGTAATGGACATTAATTCCACCCCCCAGCACAGCAGAGACTGAGCTAGGGGGAGATGTCTGAGCTAGGGGGAGATGTCATAGAGCAGGGTACCACGACCAGACTTGACGGGAAGTTCATTCGCCAAGTGTGAGGCAGAGCTCAAGCCTCCGGTTGGGCTGTCCAGGTTCAGACTAGGCTCTGCCGCAGACTAACTGCTCATTGTGGGCCATTCGCTTAGGCTTCCGGACTTCTGTTTTCACCGATGGAATGGAGATTGTAGCCTGTGTCATGGGGTTACTTTGAAGATTAATGATAACATATAACATGATTAGAATGGTGTCCTCCACACAGTTAGCATTATCAGTGCTGCCAGCTTGAAATCTTTACTGATGAATGCCTTCCATGTGACCGCAGTGTGGGCCATTCGCTTAGGCTTCCGGACTTCTGTTTTCACAGATGGAATGGAGATTGTAGCCTGTGTCATAGGGTTACTTTGAAGATTAATGATAACATATAACGTGATTAGAATGGTGTCCTCCACACAGTTAGCATTGTTATCAGTGCTGCCAGCTTGAAATCTTTACTGATGGATGCCTTCCATGTGACCGCAGTATTTTGCTTGTTCAGAATGACCAAAATAATACATATTCTGAAGTACATTTTGACTTGTACTAGAAAAAATTTACTGTGTAATTTCATTCGTACGAGGTAAAATATGCTAGAATACTTGTGCTTTCATATGTTGAAGGCATAATAAGAATAGGGCTTTTTGGATTCATATTCATTATGCAAATTTTTAGGTTAGTCTCTTTTTTAAATAAACTTTTTTTTTTTTGGCTTAATTTTAGACTTACAGAAAGGATGCAGTACTACATAGAATCCCATAAGCCCCTTCTCTAGTTTCCCCTTGGGGACCATAGTACATCTGTCTAAACTAAGACATAAACTTAAGACATCAACATTGGGGCAAGACTGTTAACTAAACTCCAGTCTTTATTTGCGTTTCATCAGCTTTTCTATTAATGTCCTTTTCTGCCCCAGGATCCAACCCAGGGCTCCACATTGCATTTAGTTGACAGTTTTGCATGACCTTGATCGTTCTAAAGAGTATTAATCAGGTGTTTTGTAGAATGTCTCTCAGTTTTGGTTTGTGTGATGTTTTTCTCATGGTTAGACTATAGTTACGGAGGTGAAGTGGACATATTATTTATTTGAGTGCCAGGTACTCTAGACACTAAGATACATCAGTGAACAAAATAGACATTTCCTCTCCTTGTGAGGCTCTCATTGTATTTGGAAGAGGCCAATAAAGAAAGTAAACAGGTAAGTTAGAGAGCATGTTAGATGACAACCAGTTTCATAGAAAAATCCGAAGCTACAAAGAGGGAAAGGGAGCTTAGAATTGAAGGGGGATACATTTAAAATAGGGTGGTTAAGGACGGGGGGGTCTCATTGAGAAAATGACACTTAAACTTGAGGGAGTGAGGAGTGGGGAAAAGCCTTCTGGACAGAAAAATCAGAGCATGCCTGGAGTGTTCTAGAAACAGCAAGGAGGCTAGCGGGACTAGAACAGGGTCTTTGAGGAGGAGAGTCTGGGTTGCTCAGGTCAGGAGGTGACAGGGCCAGATCACAGGCCATCACTCTGGCCTTTTGGCTGAGACAGAGCCACGGGGAAGTTTTGAGCAGAGAAGTGACAAGTGACTGAGGTGTAACAGGTTCATTTGGCCTGCTGTGTCAAGATGAGCCTGTCGTGGGCCAAGGGGTAGAGCAAGCAGACAGTTAGGCTGTTGTAATAATCCAGGTGAGATGATGGGTTGGTGACAAAGGATCTGATTCTGGATACTTTTGAAGGTGGAGCAATAGGATATGTTGATGCATAGGATGTGTGTGTGTGTTAGAGAGGAGTTGAGGATGACTTAGAGGTTCTAGGTCTAAGACACGCATGGGGAGCTCTGAGAGGGAGCGGGTTTTAGCAGGGGTGGAACAGGAGTTCAGTTGGGGCAAGTCAAGTTTGAGATAAGACATCTAAGAAGATATACTGAGCTGGCAGTCCGTTAGTCAAGTCTGGAGTTCAGGGAGAGGTCTGGCCCAGATACATAAAGTGGGGCATTGCCAGCACCCATAGATAGTGTGAAAGCCATGAGATGGTGGTTGCCATGAGAGCAAGTATAGATGGAAACGTACAAGAGATCAGGAGATGAGGAGGAACCTGCCAGAGAGATGAGAAGGCGTGGCCAGTAAGGCAAACAGAAAACCAGGGAGCATGTGTCCTGGACGCCAGGTGGAGAAAGTGCTTCAAGCAGGAGTGATCCCGTGTCACATGGTACTTGTAGGTCATGTAAGGAGAGAACTGAGGCTTATCCGTTGAGTCAGTGATAGGGAGGACACTGGTGGAGAGAAATAGCGTTGCTGGAGCAGTGTCCTTAGGCCAGCGAATGGGCAGACCTGGGTAGAATCTTGAGTTACCAATGTCTGTGACTTGAGCAGGTTGCTTAACTCCTGTAAGACATTGCATCTTGAAATGTGGGTAATAATAGTAGCTACTTTGCAAAGTTGTTTATGGATTCAGTGAAATGAGTAGGCAAAGCACATGGCATGGCACTCAGCAGACACTAAACGAGTGCAGCGGTGACAGACTCTAAACAGGAAGCTCTTCTAACCAGGAAACCTGATTGCTCTGCCAGACCAGTGAACTCCAGGTTTGCCGCCCTCCAGGGCTCACCGTGGCGTGGAGCCCATGATGTGCCACTGTGGTTCTGAGGAGCTTTTCTCTTCTCCCCAGAGCCTGAACCCCAACCTGCTGGCCGTGGTGACCGAGAGCACAGACGTACACCACGAGCGCACCTTCATCGGCATCTTCCTCGTGGACGGTGTCACTGGGCGCATCGTCCACTCCTCCGTGCAGAGGAAGGCCAAGGGCCCCGTCCACATCGTGCACTCAGAGAACTGGGTGGTGGTAAGGACTCGCAGATGAGCTCGTGTCACCATCAGGGACACTATACTCTGTGTTGCATCATTTGTGAGACAGGGATAATAACAGTCACCTTTCGTCTAGCTTACAGCAGCGTCTGGCACATAGTAAGCACTCAGATGTTAGCTATTATAATTCCGATTTCCAAGAATCTGGAGAATTCTTTGTTTCCTGTGGTGAACTCTGGGTAGCCTAGAGACAACTACTCTGAAAGCTAGTAAACTTGTTAGCAAGGAAGAAAACTGGGTGCTGGGTGGTTTCTCTCCTTCGTGGGCATGTAGCCAATCAGAAAGGTGTCTTCCCATGTAATTTCCCTTGCCCAGTTGGACTAGCAGCTGAGCCCCTCGCTGCCCCCTCTTCTCTCTGCAGTACCAGTACTGGAATACCAAGGCCCGGCGCAACGAGTTGACCGTGCTGGAGCTCTACGAGGGCACTGAGCAATACAATGCCACCGCCTTCAGCTCCCTGGACCGTCCTCAGCTGCCCCAGGTCCTCCAGCAGTCCTACATCTTCCCCTCCTCCATCAGTGCCATGGAAGCCACCATCACAGAGCGGGGCATCACCAGCCGACACCTGCTTAGTGAGTGACTGGGGCTGGGGGGTCTCTGGGGTGACTGGGTCTCTTAGGCAGCCGCACTGAAGGACAAAGCCAGGGATGCATTGCTGGCAGAGCCACGTTTGATCATCATTAGGGATGGTCAGTGAGGAGGGCTTTATTTCAGCAGGAAAAGTTCCTCCTCTGGCTTTGCCATCCATAAAAGATGATACGTTTTTTAATTCTCATTTCTGATGAACCACTTTGTTCTGCATTTTTACTTCGCTCATAAAGGTGAGCCCTGATATCATTCCTAACAGATGGCCTGTGCTGACTGCAGACACTGGCACGGTTCGCTCTCGTCCTTATGTAGTTCAAGCTCAGGACTTAGTGATGGTTAGCAAGCTGCTCTGTCTAGTTGATTTTACCAAAGACATTTGGGACTCAGAGCTTATCAGCACTTGGTACTACTATTTTATTCTCAAATATGAGGAGGACAGACCTTTTGGCAGTTTCCCGTTAAGCCCCACTGTTTCTGAATCAAACAGCTCTCATGTCCTGTGTCCTCCCTGGCCTTGCTACTGCACTGGCGCAGTGGCTTGTTTGGCTCATGGGAAGGAGACTCATTGGTCGGGGCAGGTAGTATTGGGGGGAAAGGAGGAGATGAAGAGATCTGAGTGGCCTTCCGTGCTCATCTCTCTCATCATTACCCATTTCTAATTCTAAAACTTTATTTCCTGATGTCTCAGGATATGTGAGGAAACCAATATTTTCAAAAGTGGGAACCTTCATTCAGACACATGGGTATTATTAGATTATGGTTTTTGGCCATTTAGGAGCCTCAATGACCCCCCTCCCCCTTTTTAACTCAATATTAAATTTCTGTGATGGTGACATTTTTGTAGCTAGCCCTAATCTGGGGTTGATTGGTGTGAACATACACTTTGACTTCTTTCTGTGCAGTTGGACTACCTTCCGGAGCCATTCTTTCCCTCCCTAAGGCCTTGCTGGATCCCCGCCGTCCGGAGATCCCAACAGAACAAAGCAGGTGAGACCCCTGTGGCAGTGTGAAGGCTCTGACCGTAAGGAACTTAACCTGTAGGTCACCTTTGGTCCTCAGTCTGGTACATGCTGTCCTACTGTGCTGGGACCTGGGGATGTAGCAGTGAACAAGTCTGACAAATATGTCTGCCCTCATGGAGTTACATTCTGGTTGGGGAGATGGACAGTAAATAAGATGAAATGTTAGCTACTCATAAACGTTGAGGAGGAAAAAAGCAGAAAGGGGACTGGGGTTGTGCAGGGTTAGGGGGTATGTGTGGTTGAACTTCTGCAAGTGTGGCCAGGGGAAGCCCCTCTGAAATGGTGACTTGATTGAAGACCAGAAGCTAGCCTTATGGAGGCCTGGGGGCACTTTTCAGGCAGAGGGAAGAGCCAGTGCAAATGCCCTAAGATCATGTCAGTGAGTTAGAGGGAGGGTGGGAGGCCAGTGGGGCTAGAGTAGCTGGTGGTGGGGAGACGGAAATGAGGTCAGGGAGGAAATGGGGGTTGGGTCCTGTAGGGAATACAATAGCTTGCCACTGTTAGTATTTGAATAATTCCAGCCATCGTTTCTCGCACCCATCCTGAATTCTTTTCCCTTAGGGGTCTGAGAAACTGGGCAGCAGAAGGCACAGTAGATCTGTTTTTGCACAAAGAGAAAAGGAAAGAGGGGTATGGTTTAGAGCAGTGATGGCAAACCTATGACACGCGTGTCAGAGGTGACACGCGAACTCATTTTTTTGGTTCATTTTTCTTTGTTAAATGGCATTTAAATATATAAAATAAATATCAAAAGTATAAGTCTTTGTTTTACTATGGTTGCAAATACAAAAAAATTTCTATATGTGACACGGCACCAGAGTTAAGTTAGGGTTTTTCAAAATGCTGACACGCCGAGCTCAAAAGGTTCGCCATCACTGGTTTAGAGTGAAGAGAGAATAAGAGTGAGACTATGGGGGGTGAAAGAGGGGAGGATAAACCTGGGGAAGAGATATGGGGTGATAACAGGTTTTCCAGAGGAGTGTAGACAGGCACTCTGGGTTGAAGGGCAGGAATTGGCCCAGTGGCTCAGTGTTTTAGTTTTAAAATGGCTTTGACTTTCCTCCCCTGGTGTGAATACTGTTGTCTGTATGCTATTTGTTTTTAGATTTAGAACAAGGTAGGAATCCAGATCTCAGTCTTAGTCTCCACGCAGCTTCCTTTCTTACAGCCTTCCTAACAGTTAGCTGCTAAATTTTTAACTCCCTAGTAGACTTTGAAGGAAGATGTGAGGCTAGATATGTGGCCTGGAAAGCTCCCAGGACTCTGAAAGGGCAGCCAGGGGATCACCTTACAGCAGTTTGAATGCCGTCCCGACTGATGTTTTGCAGAGAGGAGAACCTAATCCCGTATTCTCCAGATGTACAGATACACGCAGAGCGATTCATCAACTATAACCAGACAGTTTCTCGAATGCGCGGTATTTACACTGCTCCCTCAGGCCTGGAGTCCACTTGTTTGGTGAGTAAAGCCCACAGCCACCCAGCTGTGACAGCCGTTGGGGACACAGCTGAGGGTTCCATTTCCTTTCCTACCTGAGGTTGAGGTTGTGCGGATCACTGGCTGCCTTTCTTACCCATTTTTCTTTCCCTCTGCCTTCCAGGTTGTGGCCTATGGCCTGGACATTTACCAAACTCGAGTCTACCCGTCCAAACAGTTTGATGTCCTGAAGGATGACTATGACTATGTGTTAATCAGCAGTGTCCTCTTTGGCCTGGTGTTTGCCACCATGATCACGAAGAGACTGGCACAGGTGAAACTCTTGAATCGTGCCTGGCGGTAAAGACCCAAGATCTGCCCGAGCGTGGAGAGCCGAGGGAGAGTCAGCAAAGCTCCAGCTGCAGTTTGACAGGGTGATGGAGGATGTGTGGGCGCTCATCTTAGCTAAGAGTTGTGGGGGAGAAGGTGGACTCTCATGGAGACTCCTTTTGGGATATGTCTGGTGCCATCGGTGGATGGAGGTTGAACTCTCTCTCAGCTGAGAATCTCAAAGCATCTTGATGGATTTTCCCCTGAAGTCCAAAGGCCATTGCCCTATTTCCTCTTTGTCCATCTATGAAAGTTCTGTGTGTTTTTTATAAGAGCTCCCAACAGAGTTTTCTCTTTTATGAGGCCTGTTCAAATGGATTTTGGTTTGCCGCCTGTTTCCCAGGTTAAATTAGAAATCTTTCTGTGTCCCTGCTTCTGGCTTGGGTGGGAAGGGAACTCTTACTGACCACTCCACCTTTACTGTTTACATTGGGAGGAAGAAGATCCGTCCTTCGCTAAAGTTTGAGCACTGATCCACCCTCTCGTGGCTTCTCTGCACAATAACTCCCGGTTGAGAAACCTATATTTGGTATCAATCTTATTTGAATGAAGCCTCTAGTTTCATGTTCTCATTCAGGTTGGGCCACGTAGTCTTTCAGTTTATTAAAAGCCAAGTGTGTAAATAGCATCTTGGTTTGTGGATCACTGCCCAGGTCTTTCACCTAAGGCATGTGCAGGCTGAGGCCTTTTAATACTACTGAATCGTCTGAACCTTGAAGAGATTTCAGGGGAGGGAGGAGCTAACCCGCCTGTTTGCAGTACCTCATGATCTCTCATTTCACCCACAGCCTGGTCTCGCCATCTGATAACCTTGTTAGAGAAAGTCATCCTGTTTAAGAACCTCATTATTTATTTTTAGTTTTATATAAATTGACCTGTGTGGGTCACTAGATTGCTCTTAAAATGAGATTTCAAATCTTACGGATCTTTAAGGAATGGAGAAAAAAAGGGCAGAGGTAGGAAATTGGCATTTTGTGGGTGAGGCATTGTCGATTGGCTGGGCTGTTGTCTCTGCTGCAAAAGAAAGATGTCCTAAAAATGTTCCCTTGTTCCCGGACTTAGGGAATAATGCGGCTTTTCTTTATTGTGAAGAATGAAATGTACAGAGTAGACCTCTAGCCCTGTGGGGGGAGAGGTACATTCAAGCGACTGAATAAAGTGAGTGACAAACGGCACTGTTTAAGTCCTTTTTTTGTGGTTTAGGAACACTTTGAGGCTACTCTTATATTAGAGGGGACAAAAAGCAATGCAGAAATGGTTTTTAGAAAACTTTAAAAATATATATTTTTTTATTGATTTCAGAGAGAAAGGGAGAGGGAGAGAGAGAAACATCAATGATGAGAGAGAATCATTGATCTGCTGCCTCCTGAACGCCCCCTATTGGGGATCGAGCCTGCAACCGGGCATGTGCCCTGATCGGGACTTGAACCTTGACCTCCTGGTTCACATGCTGAGGCTCAACTAGTGAGCCCCACCGGCCAGGCTTCTCAGTATTTGAAACTCGAAGCAGCACTCACTTCTGACCAGCTATGCTCAGCCTCTACCTGTGGCTTTGGACTCTCTGATGGGGTTTTCTCCTCTTTTTCTGTGCATCTGCCCCCATCTCTTCATTAACTAGGTTGACTTTGGGGCCACCTGCAAGGAATGTTTCATTTAAAGGAGAGTCCTTAGTATTTTGGATGTCATTATTTTTTTTAGTTTGGTTAACATACGTGATCTCTTGGTGTAAAGTTTACAGCTAAATTCAGTGATTTTCAGTCCCTGTTGGGAATAATGTAAAATGGTTTATGGCTTTTGTTAATGTTTCCTTAACCTTTGACTCTGAACAGTAATTAGTTATTGGTGAATGTGCATGAATTAAACACAGAATTATAGTTTTAAATTTTGGGGGAGGAGGAAAGGGGTTAAATAGTGATGTATTTTACCCCACCCACCCTCTTCTTAAAACTGTAGCTTTAATGCCACTTTTGCAAGGGGCTGATATTTGCTCCCCTTCCCCTACCCCCAACAATGAAGGGTGAGCATGCTCTTATGCAGATAATAGTTTTATCACTGACCCTCAATTTGATAAGTACCAAAACAAGTTATAGAGTTTAAACTTTTCTGAAACCCAAATAATTTTTGTTAGCATTCCTCCAATATTTATTTTGCTTAGAGTCTACAATTCTAAATTGGGAGTCGACTCGTTCTGCCTTTCTCTATGGAGTAGAATTCTGGGCCTTGACTATTTTGTGTGCCCTGGAGCAGATGTGAAACTTCTTTAATCATTCCTTTGGCCTCTGATTAGCCATAAATCTTTGTCAGGCTCTTTCATTTTAAAGAGAGGATGTTACTCCTCTCCTCTGCTTTAAAGGGTGCGAAACTGTATAGCTCCATGCTTCTTGAGCACAAACAGAAGATACGCCCCAGGAAGTTTAATGTAGACCTCCTTGGCCAGTATCTCACCTCCTTACAAAAAGCACTTGGTTGAAACAGACACATAGACACTGAGAGCGGACTGGTGGTTGCCAGAGGGGAGGGGGATGAAGGGGGGGGAAGGGCTGGGAGAAAGAAGTGAAGCAATTTATAAGTACAGATTGGTACTACAAAATAGTCATAGGGATGTAAAGTACAGCATAGGGGATATGGTCTATAATATTGCACTAACTCTGTATAGTGGCAGTTGGGTACTGGAAATATTGAAGGGGAAATACTATGTAAAGTATATGATTATTTAATCACTATGCTGTACACCTGAAACCAATACAAAATAAAACTGAAAGTAAACTGTAATTGAAGAATAAAAATAAAAATGATTTTTTAAAAAAGCTCTTGGTACAGCTTACACACCATAAACGATACACAATAAAATAAAATGAAAATTAAGGTGAAAACAGCAACGAGAGTGAAAAACACAACTCAAAGGAGAGTGGTTCAGACACAGTGTGTTGCGTCCCCAACCCCCAGTATATATATAATCTGTCTTTTCTTCAAGCTAAAGCCAGTCCCTAGCTTAAGCCAGACCAGCAGGGACCTAGCTGTGCATCTAGATGGAATTTTTGGGACAGCATTTTGTTGTAGCCTACCTTCAGGAATGGATTTTAGAACTTGGTGTTGGATTTATTCTAGAGATGTTAAGGATGTTGTTTATCGTATGTAGAGGAACAAGGAGGAAGTTCCCTATGGCTCAGTATCAGAATAGTTGTCTCTTTTAAATTACTCATAAATACACTGGCCAGATTATTATGTCCAGCCAGATTATTATGACCACCCCATCAGTACTTCATTGACACTTCCAAAAATACTGAATATTGAAAACTCCCTAAGCAAATACTCTCAAGGTTTTATTATTTGCATAACTAATTCACTTCATTGTACTGATGGGGTGGGTGGTCATAATAATCTGGCCGGTCATAATAATCTGGCCACTCAGTGTATATTTTCCCTTGATTTTATTATTTTTTTAAAATATATTTTTATTGATTTCAGAGAGGTAGGGAGAGGGAGAGAGAGAGAGAAACATCAATGATGAGAGAGAATCATTGATCGGCTGCCTTCTGCATGCCCCGTACTGCCCGAAACCCAGGCATATGCCCTTGACCGGAATTGAACCCAGGACCTTTCAGCCCACAGGCCGACGCTCTATCCACTGGGCCAAACCAGCTAGGGCTCCCTTGATTTTAAATAGAACAAACCCTGTCTATGTGCATGTTGTAGAAAAAAAGAAATTCAATGCAAAAATTACTGTGGACTGCCCTAACTGGTTTGGCTCAGTGGATAGAGCGTCGGCCGGCCTGCGGACTGAAGGATCCCAGGTTCGATTCCAGTCAAGGGCATGTACCTTGGTTGCAGGCAATCCCAGGTAGGGGGTGTGCAGGAGGCAGCTGATCAATATTTCTCTCTCATCGATGTTTCTAACTCTCTATCCCTCTCCCTTCCTCTCTGTAAACAATCAATAAAATATATTTTTTTAAAAATTACTGTGGACTAATACTAATAATCATATGGTAGCCAGTTTAGTGTCCTTGTGTTACAGGTTCTTTCTTAATGGAATCATGCTATTTAATTCTATTTGTTTTTTCAACTACTGCATCTTAAACATCATGTTTTCATGAAAGAGGCCTTAAATTCTTTCTGGAACAAAATATGATAGAAATTTTAGATTTGTAATTTGACTACCCTTATGAACTGATATTCTTTTTTTTAAAAGCTTGTTACATAAGCTACAATGATCAGAATCATTCCAAGACTATTTACTGACTTCTGCTCATTTAAAATTTTGTTTTTAAGTAATGAATTATTGTTTCTCTACATTCCTTAGTTGGAATGCTTTTTTCCCTTCTCAAAATATGGCTTGTCTCAAATCTAAAATCCTCCCTAAAACCTTCCCTGTTGATTTTGGTTCCCCAGAACCTTTGAGTTTCCTGGCTGTTCACCACACAATTTCCCCAGTGGTGCATCCCAGCGTTTTATTACTTTAGTCATTTTGTGTCTCCCAGGGATTGGTAAACTGTTTTCTGAATTCCCCACTATCTTAAGCATGAAGCTGCTATTTTGACTAACACTTTCATAGGAGACAGGATATTTGTCGTTAGTTTCTTAAATTTATAGTGCCTTATGGTGACTTAATAAGGAATTCTTACATTGAAATGCCAAGAGGTAGTCCTACTCACCTTTTCTGGTATGCCCTGGAACACAGGCTCTGCAAACCCTATAATGCTACATTAAAAAAATGCTCACAAGATCAATATGGGAAATGAGCTTTGTGGTACCATAATTTCTATCTTAAAAAGGAATGAGATCTCAGTATATTTATGTGTACTTACATAAACAAAATAAAGAGAACTGTGATTACTTAGACTCAAAGTCCAAATAGGCTTTGAAAAACAATATTCTTTATAACTACCTTAATATTCAAAATTTGATAATTATCATTCCATAATCAAAACAAGGTAGACAATACTTTGTCGCATTTATTTATTTGTTTATTTTTGGTAAAATGCAAGCAGAGGGACCATCTACCTTTCAATAATGGAGACACTGGTACTTCGTATGAAGGAACTGCTTCATATTTTGTTGCCAAGTTATTTATATTAAAAGACTACATACGTTACCATCATGTTCTGCTCTCAATGGATGTTTCTCTCCCTCATCCTTCCTCTCTCAAAACCAATAAAAATATTTTTTTAAAAGACGACATACATTATTAAACAATACAAAAAAAAATAATGGTTGAGTCTCCCCTTCAAAACCTTCCCCAACCCTCTATGTCCAAGATAACGACTGAACAATTCGGTATGTATCTCTCCAGACCACATAATGTTCTGCAACTTGATTATATCAGTACTAGAGGCTCAGTGCACAAAAATTTGTGCACTCGGGGGGGAAGAGGGGGTCCCTCAGCCCGGCCTGTGCCCTCGCAGTCTGGGAC
>NW_005371012.1:619489-623509 GCF_000412655.1 Myotis brandtii | reverse complement strand
ATTCTGGGATTTATTTACCTTCTATGGCTGTCACTGGAACTGAGAGCCGGCTTTCTCTCTGAGGCTCGGCTCCAGCTCTGAGACCTCGGCTGCTGAAAGCAGGTATCTGGTTTGTTTGGGTTCTATAATTGAAACACTGTTTCAACTCCAGCTCTGAGGCCCGGCTGGCTGAAAGTAGGTTTCTGGTTTTTTTTTAGCTTCTATATTTGCAACAATGTTTCTTAAACTGAAAGCTCAGAGGCCGGCAGCGGCAGGCGGGGAACGTTGGCTTCCTCCATCACTGAAGCAAGCAAGCCTCCTGTTCACTTCAAGCTGCCTGGCTGCCGGCCGCCATCTTGGTTGGCAGTTAATTTGCATATCTTGCTGATTAGCCAATGGAAAGGTTAGCGGAGGTACGGCTAATTACCATGTTTCTCTATTATTATATAGGATGCTCTTTCCTTTGAAGAAGCCTGGATAATAAGTTAAAATGCTATCATAAGTTTGCTTGGTTATTATGGAGTTAGAATAGGGTGTGAAATCCTATGCGTGGTTTTTTACTATAGGTATCTATAATAATAAAAGCATAATATGCAAATCGAATGAACGACTGAACAGCAGAAAGACCGTCTGGATGACCTTCTGGACGATCATGCTATGGCATGCACTGGTGCCAGGCCAGCCAAGGCGGGTGCAATGCAATTGGTCGGAGGGCCCCACCATCACCCCACCATTGCCCTGAAGAGGGAGGCCCAGGTCACCAGCCGGCGGGGCGATCAATTGGAGATAAGGGGGGCTCCATGATCACCCCAAAGAGGGAGGCCTAGGCCACCCTCTGCGCGGGGATCAATCAGGAGCCCTGGCCCGGTGGGCGGGGCCTCCCTCTGCTGGGCGATGGATCAGGGACCCCTACAATAGATCGCTCTGCAGAGGGAGGCCCAGGCCATCTGGCTGGCAGCACTGCGGGTGTGGGCGTGTGGGCGGGGCCTCCCTCTGTGGGGCCATGGATCAGGGGGCCCGGCGATCGATTGCCCCACAGAGGGAGGCCCAGGCCAGCCAAGCAATCGCACCCCATGCCTGTCGCCCGCAGAGGGAGGTGACCAGTGGCAGGGGCTTGGGGGCAGCGCCACACAGATGGCAAGCAGTGGCAGCTGCGGGGGCGGGGCCAGCTGCTGGCAGCCAGGAGAAGGAAAGCCCTGATAGGCCCTGATTATTGGCCAGGCCTAGGGACCCTACCTGAGGGGTCCTGGGTTGCGAGAGGGCGCAGGCTGGGCTAAGGAACACCCCCACCCAGCTGCACGAATTTCGTGCACTGAGCCTCTAGTACAGTGATGGCAAACCTTCTGAGCTCGGTGTGTCAGCATTTTGAAAAACCCTAACTTAAGTCTGGTGCCGTGTCACATATAGAAATTTGTTGATATTTGCAACCATAGTAAAACAAAGACTTATATTTTTGATATTTATTTTATATATTTAAATGCCATTTAACAAAGAAAAATCAACCAAAAAAATGAGTTCGTGTGTCACCTCTGACACGCGTGTCATAGGTTCACCATCACTGCTCTAATATATGCATAAGAGACCAGAATATTCACTTCTGCTGACCAGAATACCCCCTTCCCACCCCAAAGGATACATTATAGTCATTTGACTCCACTTTTCCTAGACTAAGTATACTACTTCTGTTAAGTGCCTGCCAAGTGTCTTTATACTCTAATCATAAAGCAAAGTATTTACAAAGTTTTTTAAAAAACTTTTTATTCTGATACAATTTTCGACTTACAGAAAAGTTACAATAGTACAAAGAATTCTCAGATATTCTTCACCAGATTCCCCAAATGTTAAATTTAACATTTTCGTTTTATCCTTCTTCCTCCTTTCTCTTTCAATCTGATGGTCCAAAATTTCGAGTATAAATTCAAAAACACAGCAATAACAGAACTGAAGAATATAAAAACATTTCACACAAAAACTATTCTGATTTTCAATTTTATGTGCTATTTGTTTAAAGCTGAATAAATATATCCAAGTTTCATCTAGTAGAAGAATTTGTCAGTCAAGCAATTAATTCACATTGGCTATTACTCAACCCTTAAAAGTTGAATGTTTACCTTATTATAATTTTAATAATTTCAATTGTGTTCTTTCCTTCTCCAGTTTCCTATAAGTCCTGCTTCCTGCTGTTCTGTAAAACTGACATTGTATTCGTCCTGCACAATTGCCAAAATTATTTGTCTCAAAGCAAGACGACTGCAAGGCACATTTTCTTTTTTGTTTTAAAATTCTACCATACAAAATGCACTATTATGGGGAAAATAATATTTGTGGGTTACAAATGACTGTATCCTATTACTAAATTGAATCAGGTTTCCAATCTATTTCCTTATATTCTTTTCTTTAAAAATATATTTTTGATATCAGAGAGGAAGGGAGAGGGAGACAGAAACATCAATGATGAGAGAGAATCATTGGGGCTGCTTCCTGCATGCGCCCCAGTGGGGATTGAGATAGCAACCCAGGCATGTGACCTTGACCGGAATTGAACCTGGGACCCTTCAGTGCGCAGGCCGATGCTCTATACACTGAGCCAAACCGGCCAGGGCTATTTCCTTATATTCTTGGTATTAAAAACAATTTTTATTCATTGTGAATTACCAAAATGGAGCTATTCTCTATTTGTAGTATTCAATGCTGCATTAGGAGTTTCCACAAAGTATGCACTGACTATTGGTTCCTGTAACTTTCTAAAAGCTTGACAGCAGATTGACTTCTTTTGGCTCCTGGGAGCCAAAAGTAGCCATGGTTTATTCACCTAATTGTTTCTAAACACAATCTATTAGAGTTTACTTCAAGCGACTCTGTATCAGATGGAATATTTTTGGAAAAACAAAAAGAAAGCCAAAATATCTTGCCTTTGGGGATCCTGCAGTGACATGGACCTCCTGTTGTTGTTATTGCTAGATTGAGGTAGAATTTATAACCACTACAGTGTACACATCAAGTACACAGCTCAATAAATAGCATTGTGTGTCTCTACACCTAACCACGACTTGTGTCAAGATACAGAACTTTCCCAGCTCCCTCCTGGTCTGTACTCCCCCATTAAACCATACCGCTCAGCTATAGCTGCTTAATTCTGAAACCATGGTTTCCTCTAAGACTGGCCTTCATTGAATTTATTTCTAGTATGAAATAGGTCTTTTCTTACTAAGAGTGCAGATCGACCACCAGGTACCAATTTATTCATCCGCATTACACCGGTAACAAAAGCTCTTCCCAAACTTGGGCTATTTCAGGGCTTCAGGATTTTCATTGTCTCTACGGTTCTTGCAAAGGTTCTTTCATTCAGGGGGACTGTGGTCCACAGGCCTAGTGCTTGACATCGTCCGCCAAGATCTCAGGTGCACAAGAATGCCCTTAATGCACGCATACCTTTTCTGGAGTCAAACGGCCTTTTCCTCCTAAACCTGGTGTCCAGGTCATTCCCTCCCAATAAAATCTAGACATTATATCCTGTGAATAAAAGCTTACATTCTTTCTTTGCTGGTAGAAAAACAGGGAGAATGGGACCTTATGCGGCAACTGGAAAGAGCGATGCAAATACGAGCTGGTAAAACTACTAACGAGGATAATCAACACATAAAAGGGAATGTGGGTGCGAAGGCAGTAAGGACTAGTGATACCATAATAGCGGAGGTGGTGGGGAAGGGGACGCTTTGTAAACTGCAAGGCGCTGTAATAGTATTATTATAGGGAGCACTGGAGGGTGAGAGGTGCGTGAGTGACCAGGCTTCGGCCTCCTCGTCTGGTCCTTAGCGGTCTCGGGCCGGAGCCGTTATATTCGCGATTCATAATGTACTTCCGCTGCCCTGGTCTTGTCACCTGAAACCAAGTGCTCAACTCACCTTTCCGGGAAGCGCAGCCACTCCGTTCCCACCTTCACGAACGACTCCCAGGGCGCAGGCGCGGAGGTTCATGCGTGCCCGCCCTCCCCGAAGCGCTGCGTTCTGCGCAGGCGCAGCAAGCCCGGCCTCTCCTCCG
>NW_005371012.1:600801-619127 GCF_000412655.1 Myotis brandtii | reverse complement strand
CCCAGCGGGGACCTCCGCCCCAGCCATGGCTTCGGGGCTCCGCGGCCGTGGTAGACGTGGGCTTGTCCGGGGCGCCTTCTACCAGCCTATGAAAATCATCCGTGCCTCAGTTTCCCTCCAGAGCAGGACTTCGGAGGGCGGCCTCTCGGGAGGGAGCGGTCGCCCCGGTTCGTGAGTGAGTGACCCCGCGATGCACCTGGCCGGGAGGGGAGTGTCCCCCGTGCTGCCCCCTGCGCTGAGGTCAAAGCGCTGATGAGTTTGCATTTCTCGCCGGCACTCAGGCCCCTCGCTTAGGCCCCAGCGGAGCCCGGGGCTGAAGTTGGGGGCCCACCGCCCAATTGGATAACGGTCTCCCCGAGGGGCTGTAGCCACCGGGGCACGTGCTGTTTCTGCGCCTGAAGCCACTGGGGACCGTGGGTGGTTTTTGTCGAGGGCTGCCCTTACTGTGTGTGTCTGCCATAACGGTCGGGGTCGAGAGCATTTCCGTGTGTGCGTCTGAGAGGTCATCTCCCCAAAGGCTCTGTGTTCTCGTTCTCTCTCAATAACGTAGCTTCAGACTCCTTTCCAGGTGGGGGGGACCCCGTCGATGGGTTGGCCCTTGTGTGCAGAGATTCTGAGACGGCGAGGGTTATGTTCATGGGAGGGCGGTGCTTGCCTCTGCCGGACTTACCTGGCTCGGAGCAGTCTTTCATCAGCGCAATGGTAGACGTGCTTTTAAGGCCAGTCTCCTTTTCATTTTTCTAGCCAACCCTTCCTTGCTTCAGCAGCTCCCCGCAGTCGCTAACTGGGTCATTTTAGCTTCGTGCCAACAAGAGTATATCTAATTGTTACCCAGAAGGTTAGAAATTGCTATTTATTACTAAAGGAAAGGCCATGATTTGAAATATTTTATTACAGTGCTTATTGTTAGGTTTGTGTTGCTTTGGATGCACTTTTAAAAAAGAAATAATGAAATAATAGTTGGGTTTGGTAACAGTTTTGGTCACAGTTAACTTTACAGACTGGATCTTTCTATATAATTATTAAGCCAAGAATGTTCTGGAGATGTAAACAAGTATAAAAAATACTGCTCTGAAATTATGTAGCCACTTTTTAACTGTTTGAAACATTTGGATTAGTGGTATTTTTTTCTGAATTATACTCGTCAGTCACGTTACTTATAATGGACAGTGCTATGCTTTTAAAAGAATATTTACTTTTATGTTTTTGTGGCAGTGAGCTGAGTAGGTTATAAGTCATTTGTTGACACCCTCCCATACATCTGCTATTCTGGGCCCATGCCTTTTATTATTATTATTTTCCATTGATTTTTTTTCAGAGAGGGTGGAAGAGAGAGGGGAGGGAGAGGGAGAAAAAAATTGATGTGAGAGAGACACATTGATTGGTTGCCTCCCACTCCTACCCGGATCCGGCCAGGGATCAAATGAACAAACCTGCAACCTAGGTATGTGCCCTAGACCAGGAATTGATCCCGAGACGCTTCAGTCCTTGGTCCGATGCTCTAACCACTGAGCAACTGGCCAGGGATGGGCCCATGCCTTTTAAAACTATAATAGTTAAGCAGCTTCCTCCAACCTGTAGAAGGAGCCAAAACCAAATGCATCAAACTGGGTTTGAATTTCACCACATAAGTAATGGTGGCCCCTCCTACATTCTATGTTAGCTACGATAATCAGAGCTGCCGGAGTTTGTGGACACTCATAAGACCTCTCTTCATGGTTTAGAAAAGAGGTCCAAACTGATGGCTGTTTAGTAACAAACTTTTATTGGAAGGTGAGAGCCTCAAAGTCTTTGTTCTGATTTTTGTGGCTCAGTTAACTTTGAAAGCCTATGTGTCCTCTTCAGACTTTATGAGAAGAATGTGATCTTAAGAAAAATTTCCAAAAGAAACATCTGGCTTACAAGTTCTTGTAGTTAAAAACAACTAACCATATTCAGTGTTAAGTTTGGTGCAGAGCAGAGGTTGGCACACTTTCTTAAGGAGTCAGACATTTGCAAGCCATATAGTCTCCTTATAGACTAGTCACCTTGGCCCCCTAATGGGCGGCTTGGCGGTGTTCCCAAATCTTACTTGTGGTCACCACAGTGTGAATTTCATGTTATAAAATGTTATTCCTTTGATTTTCTTCAGCCATTAATAAATGTCAAAACCATGCTTTAAAAAAATTTTGGATTGAGCTTATTGGGGTGACATTGATTAATAAAGTTATATAGATTTCAAGTGTACGATTTTATAAAACATCATCTGTATATTGTAGTGTGTGTTCACTACCAAAGTCAAGTCTCCTTCCATCACCATTTATCCCTCCTTTACCCTCTTCTATTTCCCCTCAACTCCCTTTCCCTCTGGTAATCACCACACTGTTGTCTTTGTCTATGAGTATTGTTGTTGTATTTTGCTTAATCCCCTCATCTTTTTCACCCAGCTCTCCACCTCGCCTCCTCTCTGACAGCTGTTAGTCTGTTCTCTATATTTATTAGTCTGTTTCTATTTTTTTCTTAGTTTATTTTGCTCATTAGATTCCACAAAATCCTTTTATAGTTTATATACACACTAGAGGCCTGGTGCACGAAAATCATGTACTTGGGAGGGGTGGGGGGGTGGTCCCTCAGCCAGGCCTGCACCCACTTGCAATCTGGGAGCCCTCAGGGGATGTCCAACTGAGGGCTTAGGTCCCCTCTCCACAGGCCTAAGCTGGCAGTTGGACATCCTTAGCACTGCCCTGGAGAGGCTCTGGTCACCAGCACTGCACTCGCCAGCCATGAGCCTGGCTTCTGGCTGAGCTGCTATCCCCCTGTGGGAGCGCACTGACCACCAGGGGGCAGCTCCTGCATTGAGTGTCTGCCTCCTGGTAGTGCACGTCATAGCAACCCCTCGTTCTGTTCCCCTGTTTGGTCGATTTGCATATTACCCTTTTATTATATAGGATGTATATTATTGATTTCAGAGAGGAAGGGAGAGGGAGAGAGAAACATCAATGATAAGAGAGAATCATTGATCAGCTGCTTCCTGCATGCCCCCTACTGGGGATTGAGCCCACAACTGGGGCATATGTCCTTGAGCGGAATTGAGCCTGGGACCCTTCAGTCCACAGGCTGATGCTCTATCCACTGAGCTAAACTGGCTAGGGCCACAAAAACCATGCTTAAATGTGGACTGTATAAACAGGCTATTGGCTGAATTTGGCCTGCAGGCCATAGTTTGCCAACCCCTGATTTGGAACACAAAAATTAGTACTGTGCTGTCAGTATTGTGTTTCTCAAGTTTTATTTGCCTTTCAAAAAAATGAAATGAGGGTGTCAGAACGATGGAAGTATTTCTTGAATATCAAGCTATGGCCACTGAGTATAGGACCAGATCGGAGCCCGTGCTGTGCAGGTGCTGTGGGGGGCTTGCTTAGGTGCCCAGGCTGCTGCTTTACTTCTGTGGTTTCGCTTTCATCTTCAGCTCCTGTGGGTTTTTTCCTGGTCTGCCTGCTATGCTTTTCTTCCTTGCCTCCAGGGATCTTCTATTTTTCTGTTGCAATCTGGCTACTTTCTGTTTCCCTTTCTGATGTCCTGGTTCCATCATGCCAGCTCTTACTTTCTATCTGGCAGCCTATTAACCCATTGAATTCCTCCTTTTCTGACTATTGGGGATGATGACAAATGTCTTAAGAGACTGCTCAGTACCCTACTATTCTGCTTTCTGCCCCTGTTCTTTCATACTTTTATAGTTGGAATTGACCTTTGGATTAGAAGAAAAGGTAGCTAAAAAAAAATTCCTAGGTCCAGACCCTGTTATATTTGGCTTGGTAACCAAACTAAGGAAACAAAGGAGGAATGGATTAGCATGAATAAACTGGGAAGGTATTTTCGAAAGTGTCATTGGATTTTTAAAAGAAAAAGGTAATCTGAGTTTACTTTAAAGGGGAGTTATTTTTAATATCTTAAAATATTTTATTTTATTTATTTTTTACAGAGAGGAAGGGAGAGAGAGATAGAGAGTTAGAAACATCCATGAGAGAGAAACATCGATCAGCTCAGCTGCCTCCTGCACACCCCCCACTGGGGATGTGCCTGCAACCAAGGTACATGCCCTTGACTGGAATTGAACCTGGGACCTTTCAGTCCGCAGGCCGACGCTCTATCCACTGAGCCAAACCGGTTAGGGCTATTTTTAATATCTTTATGGTTGAAAGTATTACAGATGTTCCGAACCTGGGACCCTTCAGTCCGCAGGCCGACGCTCTATCCACTGAGCCAAACCGGTTAGGGCTATTTTTAATATCTTTATGGTTGAAAGTATTACAGATGTTCCCCTTTATCCCCCATTGACCCCTTCTAGCTTGCACCCGCTCCCCCAGAAAGGGGAGTTATTTTTATTTTTACTGTCTGTGGCTAGCATGTCTTTTAGTAGTAAAGACTGAAAGTCTTTTAAACACCATTACTCTTCCAGACCAGAAATAGAGCTAGAACTAGCTTAATGGAGCACATATTACCCGTGGAATTAATATAATTGCTGAATGTAGCCTTATGTTTTAAGGTACTATAAAAAAAATCCTTTCTTAACTTTACGCAAGATATGGTGGTGAGCATGGCTGTCTGAACAATTTGATGGACTCTTTGTTGATCACAAAAACAAATTGCCTCTTTCCTCTGAGCCAGTCCTTCTTAGGCTGTCCTGGCCTCCCTAGTGATAAGCCTCTTTGAGTCTCTGCCTCCCAGTTATTTGATAAAATTTAAGCCAGAGAGACCTACTTGGGAAGGCAGAAGCTGTTGCAACAGCCTCATTAGATAATGCAGAGTCATTTCCTAAAAATCTTTTTTTAATGTATTTTTATTGATTTCAGAGAGGAAGGGAGAGGGAGAGAGAGATAGAGACACCAATGATGAGAGAGAACCATTTATCGGCTGCTTCCTGCACGCCCCCTACTGGGGATTGAGCCTGCAACCCGGGCATGTGCCCTTGACTGGAACCCAGGACCCTTCAGTCTGCAGCAGGCCGATGCTACCAGCTAGGGCCATTTCCTAAAGGTCTTGAAAGGGAGAGAGGGATGCTAATGCCATGCTCTTTTGCATTTATATGCTATCGGACATATGTTTGTGATTGACTATAGAAAAAAAGCCCACCACCAACTGATAGAGTGTCACTGTGAAATTAGTTCTGGTACTAGTTAATGTTCCCTGTCTTAGTGTCACATTCACCCCAGGTTTGTCAAGAATGTGAGGGACATATCTGAAAGCTTCCAGTTCTTTGGTTAATATGTATTAAATGTGGCATAGAGCAGATGTTCAATAAACATATGCTATTTTAAAATATAATTCATTAATGGATTCATTATGCTTATTTGTTTCATGATTGTATCATGAAACAAGTAAACAACGGATTCTATACTTGGAGTTTATGATTCTGATGAGGTGAGGTAAAAGGGCTTAGTGGAGTTTCCAAAGTTCCCCCAAAAGATTTGAAAAGTATGTAATCTAAGAGGGAGAAGGGAGGTGAATCCTTCATCTTTTATTTTGCCCTCTCAGATTTCTACCTCTTCCTAAAAAAAAGCTAGACATATCCAGACCCTTCCAGTTCTTTTTATTTACATGTCGAAGTGGATTTCTCTGACCTGGCTGCTTAGCTGCTGTTCCCCTCTGTACTCTGCATCACATTTATTTTGTGTGGAATATGAACACCCCGTCTTGCAGCAGTGTGTCAGTGGTGCTGTTGCAAAGTTAGAAGAAGCAGATCAGATGTTTGAGGAAGATAGCCTCACTGCCCAGAGGAAAGAATTTTTAAGTCTTTTTATTTTTCTCCCTCTGTGTTAGATCTATCTCCAATTTCTTCATCCTTCCCCTTCCTACCTAACTTCTTGTCCCTTATTCCATTTTTTTTTTTTTCATTTCTTTCCATTCTCTGCTAGCCATCAGGTTCTTAGGGAATGCGGATGGGGTCAGGAAGTGTGGCAGCACATCTTTATTAGGTGACTCATACATACTTGTTTCTTTAAAGTCAAGAGATATGACATTGTTATTGACCACATGTCTATTCCCTCCAAGTGGTTTGAAAACTAATTTCCTCAGGTTTATCCTTAATTTGCCCTAAGCAAATTATAAGTGGAGCTCAAGACTGCTCCATTTCCCCCCTCCTATGCTAGTGTCCATCTTTCCCCCAAAGTGCATTCTTTTTTATTTATTTATTTATTTATTTATTTATTTATTTATTTATTTAGAAGTGCTCCAGGCATGAAACAGCTCTGGCCACCAACACAGGCATCAAGCTAGGATGAACTAAGGACTGTATGTCTGCTTAGCCTCTGACAGATAGAAGAGCAACACCGCCCATCGGGTGTCTTCTTGCCCACTGCTAGGAGGTGCAAAGTGCATTCTTGTTTCTTTATTGGAATAAGGCAATTGTGTTTTCTAGGGCAGGAATAGGGTTTGTTAAATCATATTGGGGCAACATTGAACCAGATAATTAAATGAGTTTATTCATATATTTTGCATCTGTTTCATTGACTGGGAATGAAAACAGAGTAAGTTCATCCTTTGGGTGGCCGGGTTTTTTTGTTTGTTTTTTGTAGTTTTGATAAACCTATTCAACAGAAAACATGGGGGTAAGCAACTCTGAAGTTTTGAAATAAAGCAGAGAAGATTAACAACTCAGTGAAATACACCAAATTATGGGGTGGAAAAACTTTAGAACAATGAATAAGAAAGCATAAGGATGGAAGTAAAGGAACAACTAAGTAAATGTAGAAGTAAGGGAATTTAGCAGGGAGTTTTCTGATGAATGTGGTATGTCCCTTATTAATGTGATGGTCACTAGGAACTTTGCTACTTGGTTTAAAGGTTTTTGTTTCCTCCTTTTTGTTAACCTGACAAATAAGGAGAAATGATCGTTGGTGGGCAGGAAGGTCCTTGTACATCGTGTGTTCCTTAAATACTTTTTCTTGGTGAAGGAGTTGTTACAAGATAAGTAACTGATCTTTGATAAGTACCCATTTATCCATGATAAATCCCCAAATAGCAAAATGTTTGCAATGCCAGACTCTTAAGTGCTATTTGAGGTAGTTCATCATTCACATTGGCACCTTCTGAATCTTGAGCTTGGCTTTTTGGCTTCTGTGTTGTTTTGGCATGTGGGTAGAATCCTTACTGTTTACATTTCCCTTCCTAGGCTGATACTTGTGGTTAGAGAATTAACTCATTGAGGAAACTATGTAACCACATTGCTCTGCTTGTTAATAAAATACAGTTTAGTCTTTTGCCTTCTTGTTTCATGGATTGTGGCTTAGCATCTGATTTGGGCAACAATTAGATTATTTCCTCCCTTGAGTTACTGATTGTTTATAAAGTTATTGCATATGGACTAGTCTTGTTTGGTCTTCATAAGGGATCACTGTAATCTGTATTACCACGAACAGTATTTTAAGGGCTTTGGGCTACCCCTTTTGGCAAATACACGTTATTATTAGATTTTGGTCTTTGCCAATCAGTAATATAGGACAAAATGGTATCCTGTTATGTTTTTACTTGAATTTCCTTTAGCCTTTGCCATTCACTAAACCAGATACCTTGAACAGGTACTTAATTTTAATTCTCTAAGCTTCACATTCTCAGTCTTGAATGTAGGGATGATAACAGTGCCTTCCAAGTAAGGTTGCTATAAGAATTAAGTAAGATAATACCTATAAATGAATGGGTAGGGTATCTGGCATATGGTAAGCACTAAATAAATCTTGGCCAAATTATTTTCTTCGTAGTGAATCAGAAATCCTGCACCATGAGAAGCAGTATGAGCCATTCTACTCATCTTTTGTTGCACTTTCTACACACTATATTACAACGGTTTGCAGCCTCAGTAAGTATTCCACTCTTGTCACTCTCTCCCGAGGGCTTGTGAGTAGGGGGTTGTGTATCCTCCTGCGAGGGTGCCTGAACAAGTTTTAATGAAGTCTGTATTTTAGCACTTTTGACCTGTTCACCAAGAGTTCATTCAATACATGTGTTGTTTGATATATTGACTGTGAGGCTGAAGTGAGTTACAGAAGTTT
This sequence comes from Myotis brandtii, assembly GCF_000412655.1. Classification (NCBI taxonomy): domain Eukaryota; kingdom Metazoa; phylum Chordata; class Mammalia; order Chiroptera; family Vespertilionidae; genus Myotis; species Myotis brandtii. The sequence goes on along the minus strand of NW_005371012.1, from coordinate 611,100 downwards.
GAGGTTAAGTAAAGCTCGCAACTGTCGGTGTGATCAGGCTCTGCAAGTTCTTTACCTAGACCAGGGGGCCTCAAACTTCTTAAACAGGGGCCAGTTCACTGTCCCTCAGACCGTTGGAGGGCCGGACTATAGTTTAAAAAAAAACTATGAACAAATTCCTATGCACACTGCACATATCTTATTTTGAAGTAAAAAAACAAAACGGGAACAAATACAATATTTGTATTTGCATGTGGCCCGCGGGCCGTAGTTTGAGGACCCCTGACCTAGACCAACCAAGAGGATTTAAGAACTACTTCCTTTGGACACCTGTTCATATCCCATTAAGTTTACCTTCTTTACCTTCGTAATCAGAAGCATTTTTTTGACTTCATAAATGCACTTACTAGTGTGTTCATTTCTGGGGTAGTTAGGGGGATAGGTGGGTCTCAACCTGGGGTTGGCAGCCAGTAACTAAGGCTCTATTCCTTACTTGGTTTTGGTGAGAAAGAGAATTCTCCTTTTGTGTCCTCTGGTATTTGAAAGATTTCTACTTCAAGTCTCTATCTTCTAAATTTTTCTACTCAAAAAGTGACCAAGCTCTTATTTTTCACTATTTCTGGATTTTTGCATTTTCAGATTTTTAATGAAAATTCTAACTCATATAGTTCTGAAAAATTGTAACGATTTGTTTACTGAAATAGATTCTAAGCAAGTAAAATGAAAGGAAGTTCCAGGGTTGCTGAATAATCTTTTAGTGTCCAATGTGGTTTATTATAGGCACTGGCTACTGGTGAAAAAATTACTTTTAACTTGAAGGAACGTTGTATAGGGAGCCCCTTGCAAAAAGGCATTTAGAATCTATGGGGAAAAAGAGGTAGTATAGTTTTGTGGCTAAGGGCGTGAACTCTAGAGCCAGACTTCCTGAATTTGACTCTGGCTGTGTGACTGTGGGCAAGCCATTTAACCTCTCTATGGTTATGTTAAAAAAAAAAAAAAAAAAAGGAGGGAGAGCAGATAACAATAATACCAACCTCAGAGAATTGGTTTAAGGACTGAGTTAATATACTTGCAGTTCTTGGTGCTTACAATGATGTACAGTGGGGCCTTGACTTACGAGTTTAATTCGTTCCGTGACGGAGCTCGTAACTCAAATTACTCATATGTCAAATCAAGAAGTGAACAAGTGAGACACGTGATGCTGGGCTGATGTTGTGGCGTTCACTGTGACGTTCGCTGCGCCAACTAGCGGTGGGGTATCTGAAGCTGGCTCGTAACCCGAATTTTAGCTCGCAACTCAAAGCAAAAAATCGGCCGAGAGATGGCTCGTATCTCGAAAAACTCGTTAGTCGGGACACTCGTAAGTCAAGGCCCCACTGTATTTCTTATTATAATTATTTTCATTTCTAGTAAATATAAGGTAAGTTGATTTGTAAGCAATTGATGGTTTTCAATGCCAAGATGCTCTTGTGCTCCCTTGGGTTGTTGGTTCTGAACAATTATTATCATGGAAATATTGGAAATGTTGAATATATGGAGCTCAATGAATGTTTTGTTTGATTAATTGACTGTGAGGCTGAAGTGAGTTACAGAAATTTGAGGTTAAGTAAAGCTTATTACTTTCTCAGTTCCCCGGAACCAACTTCAGTCGGTGGCAGCAGCCTGTAAAGTCCTGATTGAGTTTTCTCTCCTACGCCTGGAGAATCCAGATGAGGCTTGTGCTGTGTCCCAGGTGAGAGTGATGGGCTCATCTCTGGCTCTTATTCTGAGGTAGGATTGTGATTGACTAGTGGAATGATGGAGAAGGGGTGGCATAGAGCAGGGGTTGATAAACTTTTTCTGTAATAGGCCAGATAGTAAATAGTTTGTTGACCATCCAGTCCTTGTTGCAACTAGTCTCTGCCTTTCCAAGCTCTGCCTTTGTGGTGTGAAGGCAGACACAGACACTACGTAAATGCATGAGCATTACTGTGGTCCAGTGAACTTTATTTACAGAAACAGGCAGTGGGCTGAACTGGGGCTGTGGTGTTCTAATCTGTGGTAAAAAGGGCTGCAGAGGCTTTTTCAAGGATTCCAGTTACATGTCTACAGTGCCAGGTAAGTAACATAAAATGAGTAAAGCGTGCTAGTCGAGATGGGTACATGACCCAGCTATAAAGGGCCCAATCACTATTTGGCTCCAGCTCACTGTTGTCATGTAGTAACGGAGACTCGGAGGCTCATTGCTATATCTTGTGAATTATTGAGAGAGATAAGAAATCTGGATTTGTATGTTAAACCTTCCATGTTTTAAAAAGTTAGTATAAACTTCAAATTAAAAACCAATAACTTTGTGAGAAATGTAGGGCAAACCTGCAAGCCAGATACAGTCAGAGGGCCATTAACTTGTCTCTGCTTTAGTGTTTTTACCCAAGATTGCAGTTCTTGGTAGGAATCTAAATTTGGTCCCATGCCAGTTAGAAGTCTCAAAAGTGTAGGATCTTCTAAAAGACATATTTGAATTTGTTTTCTTTTCAGAAACACTTGATTCTCCTCATCAAGGGCCTGTGCACTGGCTGTAGCCGATTAGACAGAACTGAGATTATCACGTTTACAGCAATGATGAAATCTGCCAAGCTGCCACAAACAGTGAAGACACTCTCAGATGGTGAGTGTTCCTTTGCCAGGCCTGGTAACTTGGCCACTTCCCTGGCCTGCTTTTTCCTGTTTTGCTTTCTAAGGGCACTCTCCTCATCTCTCTTTTTGCTTTTGTATTTCACAGTGGAAGATCAGAAAGAGTTGGCCTCACCAGTAAGCCCAGAGCTGAGGCAGAAGGAGGTACAGATGAATTTTTTGAACCAGCTGACATCAGTTTTCAACCCTAGAACTATAGCATCACCGCCCGTAGGCCCACAGACTCCGGTGAGTGATTTCAGTCAAATGTCCTTATTAAGACGATAATACTAGAAAAATAAGTAACAAACATATTTTATATTTCTGATATAAAATGATATACATGCCTATGGTAGAAAAAAATTGAAGAATACAAATCAAAAAGAAAAGTAAGGCCTGGCCAGTGTGCTAAATGGTTAGAGCATCTACCCACACCGAAGGGCCTGGGTTGTGGGTTCAATCCCTAGCACTGGTCTGGGCATGTGCAGGAGGCAGCCAGTCGATGTGTCTCTCCCATATTCTCTCCCCCTCCCTCCCTTCCATTCTCTTTAAAAATCAATGGAAAAGGTATCCTTGGGTGAGGATTAACAGCAACAAAAAAAACACAAAAGTAAAACTCACCCCAACTTCTCTGTCCACAGTTATTATTATTTTTGTGACCATTTTCTAACATTTCTCAATGTGAATAAACAAATGTAAAGCATGTTTTCTGTGAAAGGCATCACTCTATAGTAGTTGCAGGATATATAAAATATATTAAAGCTATATATTTCCCCCCTCCTTTTTAGAAAATGACTTGTATTTCCCCCAACATTAGAGAGGAATCTCTTCTCATTAACTGGGAGTCTGAAGAGTGTCCATGAAGTTGCTACTTAGTATGGACAGTTGGTTCGGTTCTGAACTCCAGGCCAACAGTCAACAGATGATCGTATCTTGATAGGCTTTTCTCATCCTTTGTTTCTCTTCAGGTGGAAGGAGAAAACGATGAGCAGTCATCCACAGACCAAGCCTCTGCAATCAAAACCAAGAATGTGTTCATAGCTCAGAATGTGGCTAGTCTTCAAGAGCTTGGTAAGACACTTAATTGGTTCCTCTACTGGCTTCTCTGCTTTCAAATATTCCTTGAGTGGAAAATAATCCAAGAGCAGACAGAAGCTTGTTTGTAAGGTCGAGCCTTTTCATTAATTCAGGTGGCTCAGAGAAACTACTGCGTGTCTGTTTGAACCTGCCATATTTCCTACGCTACATCAACCGGTTTCAAGATGCAGTGCTGGCAAATTCCTTCTTTATCATGCCCGCAACAGTAGCAGATGCCACTGCTGTTCGTAATGGGTAAGGTGCTCCAGGGGACATGTACTTTACAGTCGAATGCTGTTCTTAAAAAGAGAGAAGCTGGGTAGTTTTTATGGCATGCCTACTTTTAGATTATAGAAGCAAGCGATTCAAAGAGACACTTTCGTTCATCTTTTCTATTACATTCCAGTTTTCATTCACTGGTGATCGATGTAACCATGGCATTGGATACCCTTTCTCTACCTGTGTTGGAACCTCTCAATCCTTCTCGTCTGCAAGATGTGACAGTCCTCAGCCTAAGTTGTCTATATGCAGGTGAGAAGTTATGTCTGATCTCACTTTCTTAGTCAAACACAGGTATACTTTCCAGAAACCATGAGATCTTTCTAAATACACTCTCCCCCTTTACCTTTGCTTCCTTCCTTCCCACAGGGATCATCTAATATCCTTTCTAGGTGAAATGAGGTCTCAGTAGGAATCTTGTAGGTTGTCCTATTGACTAACAGCTAGCATTGTGCTATGTGCATATTTGGTTTTATAGTGTGTGCAGATAATGTCTACTGTATGAAAAGCAAAATGCCAGTGCTATTGGGATATTGAGGTAAGTCATCTGTAATTCCTGCCCTCAAGGAACCTATACCCAAGAGTGGAGAGCAGATAGAACCACATAGCATAATATAAAATAGGAGATGCTAAAGGCAATAAGAGAAGTATAGTATATTAGGGACACCCAAAGAAGGGAGCGATTGATGTTGCTGTGGGAGCAGGTTTGAGGAAGGCTTTGTAGAACAGGTGGTAAATATGATGAATGTTATTCTTCATGCTTCCACAAAATCCCCTTCCTCTTGATCACACTGCCTTGAGACTGGGGCCTGACAGCTGGTGTTTACTCTCTTAAGTTATTGTTGCCATGACTTTTTAACTATCATAATCCTGGAATGTCTTGAAAGGTATAACCGTTTCTGATGTTTACTTGGTTCTGTAAGTGAGGATTTGAACAGTCTAGGAAGTCTGACTTTGGGGGCACAAAGAAATTACTGAAGTTGGTCACCTTTCTACATTCTTTGAACAGCTTATGTTGAACATCCCTGTTCAAATAGGAATCTAACGTTAAATGCACTTCCACTAAGGAAGGCAGTAGTCATGAAGGAATTAAGTTCTGTTGATGCATCTTGTAGGGCACGCAGGATTTTAGCTTGGCTATCCCTAGGCAGAGGTAAAAGCAGGACCAATAGTATGCTAGACCTTGGGGAACATCCTGGGGTGTGTGTGTGTGTGTGTGTGTGTGTGTTGATTAGTGAATGTTACAGCTTCCAAGAAAGTAGGCCCCAAGCCCAGAGGGCTTAGGAATGCAGTCTAAGTCATTTGGACCACATCCTCTAACAGTAGAGATCATTAAAGATTTTGAAAGGTGCTATGATCTGAGCTATATTTTAGGAAGAACATTCAGGCAGTAGTATGCAGGATATTTTGGTGTGGGGAAGTAGTAGAGGCAGGAGGATCTGTTAGAGGGAATTTGCAGTCACTCAGGTAAGAACACACTAATGGCCTGAGCTAGAGCAGCAGCAGTGGGAGTAGAAAGCTAAGGATGCATGTGATCGTGCAGTCTCTCCAAGCCCACTTCCGTATTTATATGCTAGTCCTCTACCGCTGATCTTTGCAGTTTTAAATTTGGGGTTTATTAATTTCAATTTTCAGGAAATTTCTTGAATACCACATGGATTTCAGTGTGTTTAGTTAGTAAGGATTAAAGATTCTTTAAAAATTCTAGTTGGATGAAAGATCCCAGATTTGGTTTGTTGTTGAAATTTGATCACTTGGGGTTAGATTTAAAGAAAGAAATTTGTCCTTGATGCCTTCCAGAAAAACAGTGTGGGATTTTTTCCCAAAATCTTAAAAAAATAATAAAAATCATTAAAAATATATTTTAAAATTAACAGATTTTATTTATTTTTTTAAAGTATTTTTTAAATTGATTTTTAGATAGAAAGTATGGGAGAGGGAGAGAGAGAGAAACATCAGTGTGAGAGCAAAACGTTGATTGGCTGCCTCTTGCACCCCCCTACCAGGGATTAAGCCTACAACCTGGGCATGTGCCCTCTGTTGCTTGAACCAGCAACATTTTGATGCACAGGATGATGACCAACTAACTGAGCCACACCGGCCAGGGCAATAAATTCTATTTTTAAAGCAGTTTCAGGTTTACAGAAAAATTGAGCAGATTGTATAGTTTCCATATACCTTCACTCCCCCACATACTTTCTCTTATTAACATTGCATTAATATGATACATTTGTTATGATTGAGGCACCAGTATTGATATATTATTATTAACTGAAGTTCATAGTTTAGATTAGGGTTCCCTTTTTGTGTTGTACAGCTATGTGTGTTTTTACAGATGCATAATATTATGTATTCATAATCATTGTATCATATAGGATAGTTTCATTGCTCTAAAAATCCCCCATACTTCACCTAGTATACTGTTGCAGATGCATAATATTATGTATTCATAATCATTGTATCATGTAGAATAGTTTCCTTGCTCTAAAAATCCCCTATACTTCACCTAGTATAGCAGGCCGACGCTCTATTCACTGAGCCAAACCGGTTCCGGCAACTGTTGCCTCTTCCTTATCCTCATCCCCAACCTCTAGTAACCACTGATGTTTTTATTGTCTTCTTAGTTTTACCTTTTCCAGATTGTCATATAGTTAGAATCATATAGTATGTAATCTTTTCAGATTGTTTTTTTTTCCCTTAGAATATGCATTTAAGTTTCTTCCATGTCTTTTTGTGGCTTTATAGCTCATCTCTTTATTGCTGAATAATATTCCTTGTATATGTACCACAGTTTGTTTTTTCATTCACCCTCTGAAGGACATCTTGATTGCTTCTATTTCTTGGCGATTATGAGTAAAAGATACAATAAATTTCTGTATGCAGGTTTTTGTGTGGACAGTTTTTCCGCTCATTTAGGTAAATACCCTTGGAGTATGATTGCCTCCTTTTGTCTAATGACCCTGCAGTCTATTTTGCACAACGAAGCTGGATTCTCAGATCACTAATAATTACTTTGAGTAATCAAATCACTGAATTGCTTGTGAGTGGGTTTTTTGTTTCAGCTTTGGTAGATTCTTCGGACCATGCCATGATTGGAATCTGTGCATCTTTCTTTTTTCAGGTGTGAGTGTGGCAACCTGTATGGCCATCCTTCATGTGGGCAGTACTCAGCAAGTGCGGACAGGGTCCACGAGCTCCAAAGAAGACGACTATGAGAGTGATGCAGCTACGATTGTCCAGAAATGTGTAAGTCACCCTCTGGGGTTACAGGTGCCTTGACTGTTCAAATGAGAGACTATGGCCAGTTCCTTTCTTCCTTGGTAGAGGAAAAGCCATGGAGTTCTCTAGGTCTAAGAGGTAGGCATTCAGTTTGTTTATTTGGCAGATTGGTTGACCCTATAGAAAACATTGCCATGTTGTGGTGGCAGTGGACCTTAAAAGATGAGTCATCCAATCAGCATATATATCTGAGGGCTTACTATGTGTCAGTGTACTTTTAGTGGAGACATACAATACACAAGATAATTTCCAATAATGATAAGTGTATAGGATGAATAAATGTGTTAGAAAGCAATCTGGGTATGTTGGGCCTGGGTGTGTTGCTTTAGATTGGGTGGAGGGAACACCTCTGAGGTGATGTGAACTGAGGGAGCCAATGCCGTGTGAAGATGAAGGAAGGTGTGATGCAGTTGTATCATTGGAAAGTGACTTGAGGATATTTAACTCTCGAAGCTGAATTAATCGAGATAGGATTTAGTGTGTATAATGAAATATGTCAGCTTGCTCAAATTTTTGTGTATGTTTGATATTGGACAGCTTGAAATTTATGACATGATTGGACAAGCAATCTGCAGTTCTCGCCGGGCTGGTGGTGAGGTAAGAAGCACATCTCTGCTACATTCCACTCTTGTAGCGTCTAAGATGTGTTCCTGTCTTGTAGCCTATAAGCAATCAATGTTCATATCTTTCTTTTCTGCCTTTCTCTTATTTATTTATTTAAAATTACCTTTTATACCTTTTTCAACAGCACTATCAGAACTTCCAGTTGCTCGGTGCCTGGTGCTTGTTAAACAGCCTTTTCCTCATATTGAACCTCAGTCCTACTGCCTTGGCTGATAAGGGGAAAGAGAAAGACCCACTGGCTGCCCTCCGAGTCAGAGACATCCTTTCTCGGACCAAAGAGGGCGTGGGCTCTCCGAAACTGGGGCCTGGAAAAGGGTATGTGTCACTCCTGCCTTGTTTTGTTTGGTTTCCCTGACATTTTCTGTTGATGGGGGCTAGTTTAACTCTTCTAATCTCCACATCAGTAGAAAAATTTGCCTCCATACCCAGTTGAATTTAACAACTAAGCTAATGATCATAATCTACTATCTCTACGTCATAGCTGTATGATTTTGGTGGCAGTGGACTCAGTTTTCTCTGATCTTGTTTCCTCATCTGTAAGGAGAAAATATCTATGTAATATATATTTTAGGATTTTTCGAGGTTCAAATCAGGAAAAAAGTGCTTTCGTATGATGGGTTTGGTTGATTTGAAGGTGATGACTCAACTTGCATGTTTACCTATAAAAGCGAGGATTTTGTCACGTCCTTCTGGCTTGCTTCCTAAAATACTTGCTACTGTTTTGAAGAAATCGGGGCATTAAGCCCTGCTTGGTAGGAAAGAAGAGATGGCTTCTGTGCTGTTCAGGGTTTTGTTTTCTAAGTCCAGGCATTTCTGGATTGTATTTACTCATTCTTTCCCAACAATGTACTAGGTAGGTTCTATTCAGGCCTTGAGGCTGTAGCACAGTCAAAGCAATGTCCTTGCCTTTGTGGAGTTTCTTTCTTTTTGTTGTTAATCCTCACCCGAGGATATTATTTCCATTGAATTTTAGAGAGGTTGGAAGGGAGGGTGTGTGTGTGTGTGGGGGCAGGGGGGACGGAGAGAGAAACATCAACGTGAGACACGTCATTGATTGCCCCCTGCACATGCCCCGACTGGAGTTAGGATCGAACCTGCAACCCAATGTGCCATTGACCAGCAATCGGATTTGAGACCCTTTGGTCCACAGGCTGTGTATAATGAAATATGTCAGCTTGCTGAAATTTTTGTGTATGTTTGATATTGGACAGCTTGAAATTTATGACATGATTGGACAAGCAATCTGCAATTCTCGCCGGGCTGGTGGTGAGGTAAGAAGCACATCTCCGCTACATTCCACTCTTGTAGCGTCTAAGATGTGTTCCTGTCTTGTAGCCTATAAGCAATCAATGTTCATATCTTTCTTTTCTGCCTTTTTCTTATTTATTTATTTAAAATTACCTTTTATACCTTTTTCAACAGCACTATCAGAACTTCCAGTTGCTCGGTGCCTGGTGCTTGTTAAACAGCCTTTTCCTCATATTGAACCTCAGTCCTACTGCCTTGGCTGATAAGGGGAAAGAGAAAGACCCACTGGCTGCCCTCCGAGTCAGAGACATCCTTTCTCGGACCAAAGAGGGCGTGGGCTCTCCGAAACTGGGGCCTGGAAAAGGGTATGTGTCACTCCTGCCTTGTTTTGTTTTGTTTCCCTGACATTTTCTGTTGATGGGGGCTAGTTTAACTCTTCTAATCTCCACATCAGTAGAAAAATTTGCCTCCATACCCAGTTGAATTTAACAACTAAGCTAATGATCATAATCTACTATCTCTACGTCATAGCTGTATGATTTTGGTGGCAGTGGACTCAGTTTTCTCTGATCTTGTTTCCTCATCTGTAAGGAGAAAATATCTATGTAATATATATTTTAGGATTTTTCGAGGTTCAAAGCAGGAAAAAAGTGCTTTTGTATGATGGGTCTGGTTGATGTGAAGGTGATGACTCAACTTGCATGTTTACCTATAAAAGCGAGGATTTTGTCACGTCCTTCTGGCTTGCTTCCTAAAATACTTGCTACTGTTTTGAAGAAATCTGGGCATTAAGCCCTGCTTGGTAGGAAAGAAGAGATGGCTTCTGTGCTGTTCAGGGTTTTGTTTTCTAAGCCCAGGCATTTCTGGATTGTATTTATTTATTCTGTCCCAACAATGTACTGGGTAGGTTCTATTCAGGCCTTGAGGCTGTAGCACAATCAAAGAAATGTCCTTGCCTTTGTGGAGTTTATTTCTTTCTTTTTGTTGTTGTTAATCCTCACCCGAGGATATTTTTTCCATTGAATTTTAGAGAGGTTGGAAGGGAGGGTGTGTGTGTGTGTGTGGGGGCAGGGGGGACGGAGAGAAACATCAACGTGAGACACGTCATTGATTGCCCCCTGCACATGCCCCGACTGGAGTTAGGATCGAACCTGCAACCCA
>NW_005371012.1:578101-600213 GCF_000412655.1 Myotis brandtii | reverse complement strand
TCACTGGAGCAAGCAAGCCTCCCTGTTCGCTTCAGTGCATGGCTGCCGGCCGCCATCTTGGCTGACAGTTAATTTGCATAAGGATATGCTGATTAGCCAATGGGAAGGGTAGCGGAGTGACACCAATTTGCATGTTTCTCTTTTATTAGTGTAGATGTTGTGAAGAAAATAAGCCAGAGCGAGGTGATAGAGTGATGGGCTGTTACTTTAGTTAGAACAGTCAGGAAAGAGCACTAAAGGTGAGTTGTAGAGAACATAAGTGAAGTGACACAGTGAGTGTTGCAAATATTTGGGATAGAATTGTACAGATTTTGAGGTAAAAGTATGCGTTGGCAATTTTAAGGCTCAAGTTCAGTATGGCTAGAGTGGAGAAATTGAGGAGGGAGATTAGTAGAGAATTAGGTCAGAGAGGTAACTAGGGGCCAAGTCACCTAGGGCCCAGTGTACTCTGTAGGTGTAAGAGGTTTTTGACACCTACAGAGTGATATGATCTGATTTATTAGTGACTTGATAATACAGCTTCTGTGTGGAAAATAGACTGTAGGGTCATTAGACAAGAAGGAGGCAGAACAGTTAGGAAGCTCATGCATTACTCCAAATGAGAAAGGAAGGGGACTTGGAGTAGGCTGGTGATGGTAAAGGCAGAGAAGAGGTCATATTGGGATATGTTTTGAAGGTATAGCTGATGGGATTTGCTGATGGCTTGAATGTTGAGTGTGAAGATATGACATCAAAATTTTTTGGCATGAACCCAGCCAGTGTGGGTCAGTGTTTGAGTGTTGATCTATGAACCAGGAGGTCAAGGTTTGATTCCTTGTCATGGAACATGCTCAGGTTGCTGGCTCAATCCTGGCAGGGGACTGAGGGGGAGTGCAGGAGGCAGCTGATCGATGATTTTTATCATTGATGTTTCTATCTCTTTCTCCCGCTCCCTCACTCTCTGAAATCAATACAACTATATTGTGAGTCTATCTTCACTCTTGGTATTGTAAAGGGAAATGCCAAAAACACACACACCTATATTCTTAAAGTAGCAGTTACATTTTTAAAATAGCTGTTGTTTCGTGAGATTTAAAAAGAGTACGTGTACATTTTATAAGCTATAAACCATAAGAAAGGGGGGAAAAATCACCCAAATTGGTAAACATTCTAGCAGACATCAGACATTTTTCTGTACACATATATATGTTTTACAAGATTAGGATCACTGTTATGAAATATTGTTGACATCTTTTCAGTGAACAAACTATGTAAGTTTTTAATGGCTGACAGTATTCCACAATATAAATACACCATAGTTAATTATCTTATTAACACTGAAGTTGTTTCAAGCTTATTTTGATAAACAATACTCTATTAAAACTTCTAAAACACAAATCTTTGTGAACTTGTTTAATGATCCCCTTGGAGTAAATCCCTAGAAGGGTAATTGTTAGGAGAAAGGGCGCACTTATTTAAACATTTGCAATGTTTTGCCAAGTTTCTCTTGTCGGCATTTCCACCGACTGTGTGCATATGCTCATTCTCCCAGGTCCGCTGTGACGTGGTTATCGTTAGGCCTCATGTTTGCTAACAGAAGTGAAAGATGTTCTTATATTGCTCTTATTTGTATATCTTTGGTTACTAGTGTGATTGTGGTTTATTGCTCATCTTTGTTTCTTTTGTAAACTGCCTATGTCCTTTGCCTCAGTTTTTCCTCTTTGGTGTTTGTCCTTTTTTACTTATTGATTTACATGAGCTCATTGTAAATTGGATATGCAAACTTTGTCATGTCACTCAGACATAAAGAAAAGTTTTATAGAAGTTGGTACTTTTTAACGCTTTCTTCTCAAAAGAATGACTTTTAGAAAGTTCAAACACCATTTAAATGTCAGCATCTTCACATGACTCAGTGGCTGGGTAGCTCAGTTCATTACAGTGTCATCCTGATATGCCAAGGTTGCAGGTTTGGTCCACACTCAGAGCATGAATATAAGTGGAACACTAAAAATTAATGTTTCTCTCTCTCTCAAAAAAAAAAAAATCAATAAAATTCCATGGGCTTGGAAGTTTCTTCCAGTCCTGGAATTCTTCATTACAGTGTCATCCTGATATGCCAAGGTTGCAGGTTTGGTCCACACTCAGAGCATGAATATAAGTGGAACACTAAAAATTAATGTTTCTCTCTCTCTCTCAAAAAAAAAAAAAAGAAACATTGATGAGAGAGAAACATCGACCAGCTGCCTCCTGCACACTCCCCACTGGGGATGTGCCCGCAGCCAAGGTACATGCCCCTGACCGAATCGAAACCCGGGACCCCTCAGTCCGCAGGCCGAGGCTCTATTCACTGAGCCAAACCGGTTTGGCAAGTCCTGGAATTCTTAACCTGAAGCCTGTGGATCCTTAGGCCGTCTGTGGATGGCCTCCAGGGAGACTGTGCACTTCTGAAATTACATGCAGATTGTGTGTGTGTGTGTGTGTGTGTGTGTACTGTTTTCTCCCCTGGGGAAAGGTCCATAGATTCTGAAAGGGGTCTAGGACACCAAAATGACAAGATCCACTGTTTTTATGGTTGTAATTTATTGTGAGTTATCTTAAGATTTGTGTTTTCCCTTTGCTTCGTGTAGGCATCAGGGATTTGGGGTGCTCTCGGTAATTTTGGCAAACCATGCTGTCAAGCTGTTAACATCCCTCTTTCAAGACCTGCAAGTGGAGGCTCTGCACAAGGTGAGCGGATTGTACTCAGGGAATCAGTATATCAATGGCTGGATCTACTGGGTAAGCTAGTGGGAGCTAGCAGATCAGGTTGTTAGTTCCTGATGATTCATAACATTAATTATCTTCTGATGTTTACCTTCAGGGCTGGGAGACAGATGGTCCCCCTGCAGTCCTAAGCATCATGGCTCAGAGCACCTCCATACAGAGAATTCAACGGCTGATTGACTCTGTTCCACTGACGAACTTGCTGTTGACATTACTCTCAACTTCCTACAGAAAGGTGGGTGGGTCATGCCATTGATAATTGGAAGATCTTATATAGCATAACCTCCTCAGACTACACTCTTACTGTGACCTTTATAAACGCCAAATTTGTGGTAATAGTTTTAAAGATTAGAGAAACTCTTAAATTATTCTAAACATTTGAATCAGCTATTGGCTGTTAGCGTTGTGACACATTTGGCTACTTGGTGATTTGTGACAATTGGCACGCTGAAGGAAAAACATACAGTACACTGTGGAAACACTCCGTTTTTAATTCTTGTCTGTATTTCTGGTTTTGGAGTGCTTTTGTAGGGTAAGGCAGAGAGTCATGAAGGGAGCTATTAGGAGAGCTACTCCTTGGATCTAGAAAGAAGAGTAAGACACAGAAAAGACTTTCCAAGTGGTGATGGGATGAAGTAGGGTGGCTCCAATTTTGTGGTTGTCAGTTACACAAACCTCACTGTTTGCCTAGGCATGTGTCCTGCAGCGTCAGAGGAAGGGCTCCATGAGCAGCGATGCCAGTGCCTCTACTGACTCAAACACCTACTACGAGGATGATTTCAGCAGCACAGAGGAGGACAGCAGCCAAGGTAGAGTCTCTCTTTTCTGTCTTCCAGGAGATCAGCTACACTGCAGGGGTCCTCAAACTACGGCCCGCGGGCCACATGCAAATACAAATATTGTATTTGTTCCCATTTTGTTTTTTTACTTCAAAATAAGATATGTGCAGTGTGCATAGGAATTTGTTCATAGTTTTTTTTTTAAACTATAGTCCGGCCCTCCAACGGTCTGAGGGACAGTGAACTGGCCCCCTGTTTAAGAAGTTTGAGGACCCCTGAGCTACAGAGTGCAGCGGGAAGTTTCCCAGTGGTTCCTCTAGTTTCCTATTTACCATTTTCTTTCAGCTGCCTAGCCTGGATCTTGATTTTATGTGTACTCAATAGTGACATGTTATTTAAGAGTAAGTTGAGCTGTTGAAAACCGAATGATAGAAACTGCTATAAGTAAAGCCCAGATTGCTTTTCATTCCTTTTCCTCCAAAAATCAAAATACATTGCAGTTCATATTTCTTTTCATGTTAACCCATTTTGTGAACTCTGCTCTGAGCTTTCCCACCGGAACCGAAAAGGTTGTGAGGTGCTTGGTTTGGCTGTTGCCATAGATGTGTGGCTTGGGGAAGCTTTGGGAGAGACTGTTGCCGTGAACTACAGGACAAAACTAGCATTACCTCCTGCCTCAGTTTGGAGAAAGGTTGAAAAAGATTAGTATCTCGGATTCTTTATAATCAGGCCTGAGGGACCAATGTACAGTATTGCGAAAGGTACGAATCTTATCTTGGGGTTTACAACTATAGGCAAGTAAAAATTTGCTCTGGAAAATATTTGCTTTGTGGCCAGTAAAATAAAGTGAGATTGGTGTTCTTCCTCTGTTGGGCTCCTTTAAAAAAAAATCGGTAATAAAGGGGAAAAAAATCAGTTTTATTGAGGTATAATTTACATAAAGTGCTCCCATTTTTTGTATATGTTTAGATGTTTTAAAATTTTCAATTACAGTTGATGTACAGTATTATATTAGTTTCAGGTGTAAAAACAGATGAGTTTTGACAAATTTATGCAGTTGTGTAACTACCGCCACAATCAAGATATCCTTGTGTTCCTTTTGACTTAGGTACTTTTTTTTACGAAGTATCTATATGATATACTAGCATTTTAAATTAAAAAAATGTATTATGTTTGTTGGGTGTTTTTTTTCTCTGTTCAGATGATGACAGTGAGCCTATTTTGGGGCAGTGGTTTGAAGAGACCATCTCCCCCAGTAAAGAGAAAGTGGCACCTCCACCTCCTCCTCCACCCCCTCCTCTGGAGAGCTCTCCAAGAGTTAAAAGCCCCAGTAAACAGGCCCCTGGTGAGAAGGGCAACATTTTGGCCAGTCGCAAAGATCCTGAGTTGGTAAGAGTGGATTTCTGAGATTTAGGGGAAGGAAAAATGGGAGAAAGGGCATGAAAAGCAGATAATTTAACTAAAACATTTTGTAGGATGGGTAATTGTAATATTTAAAGGTATTTTATCTTAGGACTTAAATGTATCAATTATGCTTGATGGAATAACTTATACTCTTGGTGGTGTTTCTGTGATTGAGGGTTAGTATCATGGTCTTAGAGTTAGACAGAAGTGATTTTTCAATTATATGTCTCTTACTGCCTCTGTGAGTTTGGGCAAGAATCTGAACTTCTCCTTGCCTCAGTTTTGGTTTTATCATATGGGAGTGATTGTACCTGCCTTTAAGGGTGTTGTGAAGACCTCTTAGCATAGGTCTGGTACATAGTAAGTTCTTGCTAACACTTTTTCCAACCAGTATTTATAGATGATGTACTCTGCGTCAGCCCCTATTCTGAAGCTGTATCAGCAAACAAGTCAGATACAATCTTTGCTCTCATACAGCTTAGTCTAGTCAAGGATCTGGAATAAAGCATTTATACAATAATTCAATTTAATTTTAATAGAGCAGGAAAAGAGCTAAGAATTCTATAATGATAATATAGGCCTCAGAATTGAATCTACACTAACAAAAGACAAAGATGCTAATTAACCATACCTTCGCTACACCCATTAGCCAATCAGAAGAGTATGCAAATTAACCCAACAGAGATGGCCGTTAAATTTGCATACTGCAGGTGGGGCGCCCCGCTGCCATCCAGGCCTCCCGTGTGCAACCCGGGGAGGCGGGGCAGGCACCGTGGGATCGGGCCTGCCATCTGCCACCCGGGGAGCGGGCCTAAGCCAGCAGGTGGTTATCTTCCGAGGGGTCCCAGACTGTGCGAGGGCACAGGTTGGGCTGGAGATACCCGCCCCCCACCAGTGCACAAATTTTTGTGCACCGGGCCTCTAGTATATCAATAATACCCTAGAACTGGACAAATATAGATTGTAGCAGAGAAAGAAGTAAGTCAGTCTATTTGGAAAATCCCTGTCTTCATACAATATTTTGTGAAGTCTGTTATACTAAACTGGCGTACTGTTTTGTGTAATTGGTAGGATTACATGGGAAGGACTATCATAATTAAACTTAGTCCTGATGTAGGAATTTAAAATCTGACTTTTTAAATTCATTGTTTATTATAAGCATGAGGCCCATGGGCATATTTTACTTCTCTTTGTATTCAGGATTTGTAGGGGCTCTGGGCTTCAGAACCTGATATGAGCTTTTTGTTTTTGTTGTTCTTTTTAGTTCTTAGGTCTGGCTTCCAACATTTTGAACTTCATCACCTCTTCCATGCTGAACTCTCGGAACAATTTTATCCGAAACTATCTGAGTGTATCTCTTTCAGAACACCATATGGCCACCCTGGCCAGTATCATTAAGGAGGTGGACAAAGATGGACTCAAGGGTCAGTAGACAGGATATCTTTTTCTAGGGGAGTTTGGCTGTCGGCAGGGTGGTGTGATGCATCAAGTAGCTGCTTGAATAAATTGGTTTTCCCATTTGTCTCCAAGGTTCATCAGATGAAGAGTTCGCTGCTGCTCTCTATCACTTCAACCACTCTCTGGTGACTTCTGACCTCCAGTCACCTAACCTGCAGGTTTGTGTGCACTATGACTGGTCAGGCCAAGAGCTCTCCGTCAGTTCTCGGCAGGCTGCAGTTGTTCTATTGCTGAGGAATGCAGTTTGTCATGGAATCCCCACACTGGAACGAGTTTCTGAGAAGGATTCTAGTATGTCCCTCTGCCTCAATTAGGATCATTTTAGGGAAAAGAAAATGTCACTCAGGAATAACTACATAATTCCCAATGACTGTCCTAGTAGAAAAGTGGACAAAATAAACAAGAGGGCAGTTTATTTAAAAAATATAAATGGCCAACAAACAGGAAATGTTCATCATTAGTAATCTTCAGAAATACAAATTAAAAGGTGTGTTTTAAAGGAATCAGATGACAGGAGATAGATGCTCTCATATACACTCCTGCTTGCAAACCCACCACCAAAATGAAGTCTATGTTCTTGATCGTGGACTTCTAAATCTTAAAATTTTCTCTCCCTACTGAAGTACCTGATGTCCTGAATTCTAAATCTGAAATTTCTCATTTCATTAGTTTCATATATGTATTTATTTTTGCATTTATAGTTCTTAAATGTTAAAATTATTGTTTTTAGTTTTTATAGCAAATGACATCGTGATCTATGGAATCTTTTTAGGCTTTTTTCACTTAATATTATTTAGTAATAAACTGCCAAGATCCATCTATACTTTTGCAGTTCTTGTTTTGACTGCTATATAATATTCCACTGTCTTTGTGACTATACCAGTTTATTTCCCATCTACTCCCACTGACAGACCTTTGGGTTGTGTCAGGTTTAATTGAAATTCCAGGTGTTGCTATGGTCTTTCTTGTACATCTCCCTGTTCTCTTGGGACTATAACTAGGAGTTGATAGGTTATGGAGTTTGTGTGGCTTTAAGCAGATAATGCCAAACAACACTTCTAAGTAGCTGTACCAAGTTTTACTCCCACCAGCAATGTGTCAGAGGCATGTGGATTCACATTCTCTCCCAACACTTGGCAATGTCATATTTTCAAAACTTTCTTAACATGGTCACAGTGGTTCTCAATCTTATTGTGCATAAGGATCCCTGAGGATTTTGTTTAAAATACTGATTCCTAGTTACTGCAACACTGCTTTCGCCCAGTGAAATTTGGTAGATCTCCAATAACTTGCCCTACTATTTTGAAAAGTCTTTTGTTACTCTTAAGATTCATTCAGTAGATTCTCAGAATCAAGACACAAGTCAAGGATTTGAACTTGTCCCAAAAAGGAACAAAATCCAGGAAGCTATTTCAAGAGGTTAAAATTGATTCTCATAATCCCAACATATTTAAGAAATTCTTAAAATTTTTCTTTCGTTGAAAAAAATAATTATAAAAGCTATTTATACTTATCTACTGTTACATGAAAACATTTATTTTTTGGAGGGGCAGGAAAGAGGATATACATTGAGTAGAAAAGTTGTTGACCTATCTAAGATGAAGGGAAGGAAATGCTTCAGTTAGTAGATGGCCAGCAGTACTTCTCAGATTGTATAGGGTCAGGGTATCTTCCAAAGTTACCAGTTCCTTGTCCAGATCTGAGTTTATATAGGGAAGTTTCAGAGTTCATAGACTTGGTCTTCTCTTGCCTAAACTTGTCCAAATAATGGGGAAGAAACATTTTTCTCTAGAGAATAGTTCTTAAGATTCCAATAATGATCATGTCCTCTTAGCATTTTAAAAATAATTACAGACCTTGTGTTGACATGCAATCAAATTGCCCATAGCTACTGAAGAAATCCTTAAACTTCCCTTTTAATTTGATCTCCAAACATTGGACTTTAAATTTCCCCCCCGAATTTCATAGCTATGATGGAAGAAAGTGCAGGGTGGTCAGTGCAATCTAACAATCTTCTATTGAGTTCCCTACCTCAGATATTGTTTCTTTGGAGTAATGTACAAAGCCACGTTACCTAAGGTGCTGTGAAGGGCAACCAGTTAGGGGCTACCAGGCCGGCAGAGGGAGGCAGTTGGGGGCGACCAGGCTGGCAGGGAGGGGGCAGTTGGGGGCGACCTGGCCAGCAGCAGGGGGCAGTTAGGGGTGACCAGGCCGGCACGCAGAGGCAGTGAGGGGCGATCAGGCTGGTGGTGGAGGGGGCAGTTAGGGGCAACCAGGTAGGCAGGCAGGTGAGCGATTAGGAGCCAGCGGTCCAGGATTGTGAGAGGGATGTCCGACTGCCAGTTTAGGCCTGATCCCCGGGATTGGGCCGGCAGTCAGACATCCCCCGAGGGGGCTCGGATTGGAGAGGTTGCAGGCTGGACTGAGGGGTCCCCCCCCCCGCCCCACCCCTGTGCACGAATTTCATGCACTGGGCCTCTAGTATTGTATAAAATTAAAGGAATATATGTATATTAATCATAATCCTTTCACCAAATTCATGATTTTAATTTGTACATGTCTTCTTCTAGTCCCCATCCATATAGTTGGCATTGTTTTACAGTTGTAATTAGAACATTGATACATCTTGATTTTTGCCTTTTCAAATTTTATATATATGTTTTTTATGTTTACCTTGCCACCGTGTGGCTGCATATTAAACATTTAGATATTTTTCCTGGTTTTTTATTATAATAGTGCTACAGTGTCTATTTTTTATATAGCTGAGACATGTTTATTTTTTTTGAATCATTACCTCGAGTCAGGGATTGAGAAGTCATTCATATGTCTGTTGAGCATAGCGATTAAGAATGTAGGTTTTAGAAGTAAACTTGGCTTTGTTACTTGGTAATCTTGTGGCTTTGGTTGAAACCACTCCGAGCTGTTTCCCTCATCAATAAAATGGAGCACATACCTACCCAACGTTACAGCTCTGAGCATTTAGTGTGATAGTGTATGTAGAGCGTTTAGCCTACGGTAACTGCCTAGTACGCGTGAACTACTTGTGATATCTTTAATGTTTTGAATAATTATTTCCAAGGAATGAGCTCCTCTAGAATGTTTTATAAGAATATAATTTAATGTGGCAGACTTAGAAGTTTATCCTGTGTCCTGAGGTAACCATGATTTGTGTTTTCTGAAGCCAAGTGAGAAAGCAGGCTTTTGTCTGCTTTTCCATTGCATCCTGCTCAGTTTGTGTGTGTTTGAGAAGATAAGTTGCAGCTTAGATAACTGAGCTGAACGTAAAGCTCATTTGAAAGACATGCCTCAACTGGAGGCAGACAGCTCTGATTAATTCTAGATGCCTTGACATCTTCCAGGCAAGTTTCCCTGCTAATACTGTTAATGTAAGTTGTTAGACCTACAACGTGTTGTATCTTCCCCTTTTGAGTGTTATTTGTAGCATGTAACTGATTATGAAAGAAAAAAATGTTAGCTATTTCAGTTCAAGTTATCTTTGGAAAGTACAGACTTTTCATGTTCTATCCATTTAGAATATTTCCCTGATTCTGCCGTCTCAATGCATTTCTCCTTTTTCAGGACCTCATTTCTGACACTAATTAATGATACTTGTTAATGGGGTTAGGTTAGTAATTTTTTCCTTTATATTTTTGTCATTTGTTGAATGAAATGATCTTTTTCAAAACTACTTCTAAGTCTGAATTTTTGCATCCTCTTTTATTTAAATTACTCCTTTCGGTGTTAAAAAGTAACATTAGAGAGCATGAGTAGCCTTTTGGCCTCGTTTGCTGTCCTTTTTCTAATGGTCTCTTGTATGTCTTTCATGTCAGAACACACTATTGCAGCAGCTGGGAGTTGCTCCTTTTTCTGAGGGCCCGTGGCCCTTGTACATCCACCCTCAAAGCCTCTCTGTACTGTCACGCCTCCTGCTCATCTGGCAACATAAAGCCGCTGCTCAAGGTGACCCTGATGTCCCTGAATGCCTTAAAGTTTGGGACAGGTAAGAAAATGCCAGAGGAGCCCTGTGGAGAAGGTTATTTACTTTTTCTTTGTAGTGAATCTGTACCTCTGAGGTGGTTCTCTGATGATAGTGTTGAAAGTGGTGAAGGTGGAAGAGTGTGTTTCTAAGGGAGAGGGTTGGGGGAAGATGTGCTGTTTAAAAGATGGAAGTACATAAACTATGGTGTAGAAACAGAATTCCTTCAGCCAGGAAGGGATTTGGTTGCAATTATGAGATAGAACCTAAATCATGAACGTAACCAGTTTTATCCTGACCTGGTTTTTTGAGAGGGAACAGGGAAGCCAACTCTGTCTGTGGTTATATTGCTTTCATCATGAAACCACTGAGAGTGACTCTCAGTCTTTTTTGGACAACTTTTAAAGAATTTTTTTACTTGGGGGAAGCTCAGATTAATTATCTAAATCCTCTTTAGATGGACCTATATTTGCATTTTTGTTTACGTGGTTGGGAGTCTTCAAAGCAGTTTATTTTCCTAAAAGGCTTTGCTTTTCTTCTTTTTACGATCAAATAATTCTAATGTTGGATTGAAGAAATCATAAACCCCTCAAATGCCAAAGACCCTACATTTTTCCTGGTGGAATCTTGCAAAAAGGCCAGGAGGTAGTGGGGGGAATGTGAGGGGGAAGCCCTTATTAAAACACAAATCTCTATTCTGATAGCCAAAGGCAGCAGAAACAGTTGGCTACATTTATTCCTTTTTTGCATAAAAGCTCTTCCAACAAGTTCTGAATAGCAGGGGTTTGAGTTATTTTAGATTATTATTATGCATTGATTTAACCTGTACTATAAAAAAAATTAAACTCTAGAATCAAAGTATAGGGAAAAGTAATAATTGTTTTTACCTGACCAGATTTGTTAATTAAAAAAAAAAATCACCACCTTTTGGGAGTTGGCAGTTCTTGCCATTGTCACAAATGGCTGGGCTGGTGTTAATACTCCTGTGGCCTCCCTAGACATTGCTGAAGGGTTCTTGTGGATCCATCTGGCTTTTTTGTAGCCAAGATTTAGTTTTTTCTTTACATGTGGCTTTTTGTCTTCCTCAATTTGCTATCTTAATGCCTGGGTTTAACTTCCAGCACTTAACATTATAACACTTTGGGGATGTTCTAATTTTTTCCCAATGGACATATTCTCCTTTTCTCTGGTAGGTTTTTGTTGACAATGAAGCAGAATGCCTTGCAAGGGGTGGTGCCCAGTGAGACAGAAGACTTGAACGTAGAACACCTGCAGCTGCTCCTTCTCATTTTCCACAACTTCACTGAGAAAGGCCGGCGGGCCATATTGGTCCTTTTTGTGCAGATCATCCAGGAGCTGAGTGCCAACATGGAGGCCCAGATGCGCTCTGTGCCTCTCATTCTGGCTCGCCTTCTTTTGATCTTCGATTATCTGCTTCACCAGTACTCCAAGGCCCCTATGTATCTGTTTGAGCAGGTATGATGGACATACTCTTTTTGCTTTACTAGCTGTTATTGAGAGTGTTTTCTTCTTGAGTTACATGATATAAGCCAAAATGACCTGCTCAGTTTAGGTTTAAGGTGTTCATTGTGGTAGGCATTTGAGTAGCCACTGGGACTTGTGTTTGTGCACTCACACTTTATGTTTAGCCAGAAGCAATAAATGTAGCTGACTTTATTTGATGTGTTTGTTAAAAGTGGATTATAGGCTCTGTTCACAGGTGTCCTTCTTTGACTTAACCTTGCTTTGTCTAGCAAGCACAGTACCCTGAGCATCAGCCCTTAGTGAATATCTGTTAGTGGTTGAATAATGGTCAAGGAGTAAATTTTATGGTTCGGTGAATTCTTCTGAAGGAATCCAAAATGAGGATGGAAGGGCCAGTTAAGGATTATTATACTCAGCATTTCTTAAAATGTTTCATTTTACTGCAGCAAAAAGATGCTCCCCAAAAGAAGTCACTGGAAAATGTGAAGATTTTATTTTAGTTATGAATTCCTTAAACTTTGATGCATCGGTGTACATCATGCCTGGAGTGAGAAGCAGATGGCAACTGTGCATTCTTCTTACTTTGAGTATTTGTTTTAAAAGGTGCAGCATAACCTGCTCAGTCCTCCTTTTGGTTGGGCAAGTGGATCCCAAGACAGCAACAGCCGCCGGATGACCACACCCCTCTATCATGGTTTCAAAGAAGTAGAAGAAAACTGGTCCAAGCATTTTTCATCAGGTCAGACAAAAGACTGTCAATAAGAAACTGAGTTATTGGTTCTCATGGGCAGGAGACTCCTTGAGGATCTTTGCTCATTAGTTTGTCTACTGCCTTGGGTGACAAATACCTATAGATTCAAAACATTTTCAGAAATAGATGCTCACATCTCCAGCATTTATTTTAAAACAACAAAAAAACACACATTGAGACACAAGAATTAGAGTCCTTTTGTCTGCCACTCTAGATTGATTAAATTTAATTTCTCTTTGGATGTGGTTCTAACTCACAGGCTAAATTCCTTTTGGGTCAATATTCAGAAAATAATGGGAGTCATGACATTCTGTGTGGTATTCCTAGTTGCCCATTCTTTTGATGAGGTGCTTCTTGTGTGCATTTTTTAGTATGAGTTTGCTCTTATCATGAGGATTGTGAGATGTTTAGAGTATTCTGTGGAAATGTTCAAGTGTTCGTATGAATTTACTATCATTTGGATCTCTTATTAGTCCCTTTGGTATTGGGGAAATAGTATTTAACTTTAAGGTAGTCAGTCTAATGATACAATTTTGTTGATGAGCTTGGTAATAGAGCATGTTAGTTAACTCGTAAGTAGTAGTTCTTATCTGGGGGTGATTGTGCCCCCACCGCCAAAGGAGATATTGGGCAGTATCTGCAGACATATTTAGTTGTCACAACTGGGAGGCGCTCCTGGTATTCAGTGGATAGAAGCCAGGATGGTGGCAAACATTCTACAGTCTGCAGAACAGCCTCCCATAGCGGAGTTATTTGGCCCAAAATGTCAGTAGTGCCACGGTTGGGAAACCATGTTCCAAAGTGTTTCTTGGTTTTTACATTTTATGCTTATTAAACAGAGTTGAGAATAAAATACTTTTTTTAATAAGCACATTATTTTTCAGATGCTGTGCCACAGCCCAGATTCTACTGTGTCCTGTCCCCAGAAGCCTCAGAGGATGATTTGAACCGACTCGATTCTGTGGTACCAGGAATTTTAAAACCCCATTGTACATGCGGGTCAGATGGTTTCCACCAAAAGCAGTCTGTCAGGGGGAAAGGGAATGACTGTATGTAATGAGGGAATTTGGTCTGTGTTAAGGTTTGAGCTTATTCTAAAAGGACAATGCTATTTTGAGGTTTATTGGCTGGGCTCCAGTTTTGCTATAGGGGATGTCCTTCTTGGTGGTTGACACCTCTGACACGTGATTCCTGAAGACTTTTAGCATTTTCACATGCCAATATTTTAATGGATAAACATAGTTGCCTTATTCTAAAGCCTGCACTGTGTGCTGACAATAGCTTATATGAGGGCCCTGAGTGGGAATCTTTCTGTAATAAATTATTAATCAGAATTAGATGAACACTTTTGTCAATCATGAGGTTAAACGATAGTGTAAGTAGTAGGCAAAAAATATTTCCAAAAATAATAAATGATTGTCTTTCTTGGTATTAGGCATGTGATGTTCTCTTCTCCAAGCTTGTCAGTTATGATGAGCTTTACACTGCCCTGACGTCCCTGCTTGCAGCTGGTTCCCAGCTTGACACGGTCAGGAGAAAGGAAAACAAGAATGTTACAGCGCTGGTAAGACCATGGAAGCCTCGGCTAGTTATGAAGTTTGGCCTTTGTTTGATAATTGGTAGCAGCTCTACCAGAAATTTCCTTCAGTATTTCTATGTCATTATTCATCTTAGAGATAATTTTGTCATTTGTTAGCATTGGGAAAATTGTGACTTTGAGAGTTAACGGCAACCTAAGTATTACATATCCTGTGAGTGCTTAATGGGTGATACCGAAAGCCTCACACTTGAACTTTTTCTGTGGTCACAGCAAGGGGTCTCTCTCTCTCTCTCTCTCTCTCTCTCTCAGCCTTAACAGCAATCAGGCCACAGAAAAGGCCAGCTGATTGTGGGCCTGCCAAGGAGAATGTCCTGCTTTCTTTTAGTTACTTGCTAAATTGTTTGGAGAGCCCAAGTTGTCTCAGAGCAGCTTTTTTGGCCTGTGAAGTGTGCAGAATAAGGTGCAAATTATTTGTATGTGCTTTCACGTTTTCTGCTTTATTATTAGATACATTCTCTAGAAAAACTTGAGAGCCAAATCTCAATTGAAAATCAGGACTATTCTGCTTTGAGAGTTGTGTTTGGAGCAGTTCTTACCATTAGGGAGACCTTGAGGCAGTGCTACTACCTTATTGACTGCTCTTTTTGCTTCTTCCAGGAGGCCTGTGCCCTTCAATATTACTTTTTGATACTGTGGAGGATCCTAGGAATTTTACCACCATCAAAGACCTACATGAACCAGCTGGCCATGAACTCACCTGAGATGAGTGAATGTGACATCTTACACACTCTGCGGTGGTCTTCTCGCCTGCGGATCAGCTCCTATGTCAACTGGATAAAGGTACCACAGTGGAATGTAGAGCTTGCTGCTAAGAAATAATATTCAAAGCCGGTGTTCTCTGTGCTGTTGGGAACTTTTAAATGTAAAGGTAATGAAAACTTCAGACTCTGTCTATACTGATCTCCTGAACACTTTTTTCTTGCTGTCCAAATAGGATCACCTTATCAAACAGGGAATGAAGGCTGAACATGCTGGTTCTCTCCTAGAACTGGCTTCCACTAAGTGCAGTTCCGTGAAGTACGACGTTGAAATTGTAGAGGAATACTTTGCTCGACAGGTATGTGTATTTTGGATTCATCGTGACTGAATTTGGCTTTTGCCACACAGCCCTTTGCCACAACTAATTAATATCTTGTTATTTTTAAAGATCTCATCATTCTGTAGCATCGACTGTACCACCATCTTGCAGCTCCATGAAATTCCTAGTCTGCAGTCCATCTACACCCTTGATGCTGCTATCTCAAAGGTCCAGGTCTCCTTGGATGAGCACTTTTCCAAGATGGCTGCTGAGACTGATCCTCATAAGTCATCTGAAATCACCAAGAATCTACTCCCGGCTACACTACAGCTCATTGATACCTATGCGTCATTCACTAGGTGTGATGGGCTGCCTGCCCGGAGGTGGCAGAAAGGGAGAGTTAACTTTAGATCCTTGGGTGGTTTACTAGTACTTTCTTCAGGAGCCTGAAAATTCCTAAAATTGAACTTTGTAGTTCTAAGTACTATTCACTCTTAAGATCCTCAATGATTCAGAATTTTGTTGGTTTTGTTTTTATCAACTTAGATTTTTTTTCTTTTCTTTCTTCTCTAATATGAAGGGGTGTCTGATGAGGGAATTTTTGAATAGTTCAGTAAGAATCAAGAGAAAGTTTAATTCTTATAAATCTTTAAATGTTTTCTGGCATTTTACTTGTAAGATACAAAGAAAGATAATGTAATTTTTCCAAGCATGGTCATTTCTTCCATTATGTACTAAGATGAAGCTCTTTAAATGCTCTTTAAATTTTATGGTATGTAGTTAGAGAAACAAATTTTTAATGAGTTAGAGTATATTAAAATCCAACCCTTTCTAATAAGCATGGCAGATCACATGCCATGTAGATTTGTTTGTTCTTCATGATGTCTAAATATTTTGGAATTCATTTTCAGTGTATAAAAATTGGGAGTTTATTCACAAATCAAAATTTCTGGCCTTTTACGTTGAAAGAGCTGGCAGAACTGGGCCTGACTTGCCACGGATCAGTAACAAACCAGAGCTGAGGAGTGACCACTCTTGTAGCGTGCTCACTGGGCACACAGGGGCTTTAAGCTTATTCCCTTTTTCTGGTCCCTCTAGGATTTCATTATTCAGCTCCTATTCTATCGGGCTTTTATGTTAAAAGGGACTTGGGTCTTTGTAAAACTTAACTAATGTCTTTTAATGTGAATGCCTTCCAGTAGAGAGACAACTGTTGCTTGAGGCAAATTTTTGAACAAATAAATATGAAGTCAACATAAATAATAAATATGAGAGCTTGCTATGTGCCAAGTGGCTTTCTAGGTGCTGGTGTATAGCAGTAGCAGAGCTAGGGCTCTTCCTTCTGAGAACTTAATCTGGCCCATTAGGCCAATACTTTCTCATAAATAATAAATATGAGAGCTTGCTATGTGCCAAGTGGCTTTCTAGGTGCTGGTGTATAGCAGTAGCAGAGCTAGGGCTCTGCCTTCTGAGAACTTATGGTCTTTAATCTGGCCCATTAGGCCAATAATTTCAAAATGGAACTGTTACTAGATGTTCCTGGGCAAGTGAGTTTGGGAAGTGCTGGGTAAATAATATTTAACAGTTTTTAAAACTTCTCAGAGACTTTATATATTGCCAATCTTCCAAGGCCAGGGGGAGAGGGGTTGAAATAGTATTCACTATTTCCTGAACTCATTTATACTGGAATTGTGCTTTGGGAACATTTGAGAGGATGGGATATTCTTTGGGAAAGTTACCCATTGGAATTCTTATGAGAGCAGAAAGGGGCAAGAGCTGTCCACTATATTTAACAGACTAGGAAACGGGTACAGGTTGTCCAGAGTTAGTTTCTCCTAACTACAATGGGAGTAGATTCCTTCGGCTTTTACATATCCCCCATTTTCTCTTCAGAGCCTATTTGCTACAGAACTTTAATGAAGAAGGATCCACTGAGAAACCTTCCCAGGAGAAATTGCACGGCTTTGCTGCTGTTCTGGCTATTGGCTCTAGTAGGTGCAAGGCAAACACTCTGGGTAAGTGAATGTGCTTTTGCATAATACTGTTATTACAACCAGTACTGCCACTTCCTTCCCTCTCCACCTGTCTACTGGCATTTTCCATTTATTGGAACCTTTCTGTGCATCAAGCACTGACAGGTTTATTGGTTTAGATCTTCACAGTAACCCTGTAAGTGTTGGTATCATCCCCTTCTACTCATAAGGAAACTGAGGCTTAGAGAAGTTATTTGCCCCTAATCCTGTAGCTTTGCAAGGGGTAGAGCTGGAATCCAAACCAAGATAAGTTGGTTCTAAAGCATCAGGCTATTTTGTGAGCACAGATCTTTGTTCTTTTTTTCAGTTATAGAAATTAGAAAGACGAGCAGACTATTGTTTCAGGCTTGGGAAAACCTTCCCTGACTTAGGAATGATCTGGTAGAAATTTAGGATGGGGAATCAAAAGAACTGGAGTTAAGTACAGTAGTTACCCTTTAAAATTTCCAGCCATTTGTCCCTGGCCGCTTTGGCTCAGTGGATAGAGCGTCGGCCTGCAGACTCTCAGAGGTCCTGGGTTCGATTCTGGTCAAGGGCACATGCCTGGGTTGCGGGCTCGGTCCCCAGTGGGGGCGTGTAGAAGGCAGACAATCAATGATTCCCTCTCATGATTGATGTTTCTGTCTCTTCCTTTCCCTTTCTCTCTGAAATCAATAAAAATATATTTAAAAAACAACAACTTCCAGCCATTTGTATTTTCCTGAATTTCAAACTTTAAATGCTTTGGATGTTCAAATATTCTCACTTTAGAAATTAAACTTTACTACTTCCTTGAATGCTGTTCTTTATGATTTCTACCCTTAAGATTTATCTTAAGGGTAAAAGGGATCAAAGCAACACTTATTTGTAGAAGGTGTAGCAGAAGTTTAATAGTGATTTTATTCTAACTTTTAATGACCTACCTTTACTTTGCATCTTGTTTCCAGTTTTCTGCTTTACTTACACGATTAGAAAGTGAATATGGTGGGAAATAAAAACCTTACAATTGAGATTAAGCAGTTAGATAGTTCTTGGACATAATATCGCTATTGAACTATCCATCTAAGCCAGCGGTTCTCAACCTATGGGTCGCGAACAATGAAAATACATCTTGCATATCAGATATTTACAATACGATTCATAACAGTAGCAAAATTACAGTTATGAAGTAGCAACGAAAATAATTTTACGGTTGGGGGTCACCACAACATGAGGAACTGTATTAAAGGGTCGCGACATTAGGAAGGTTGAGAATAACTGAAAGCTATCTTAGGAATTATTTTGACAGCTTGAGCTGTCATGGTTCTTTTCTGCCTTTGGGCCTGGCTTTTAAGATGCTGTGCCCTATTCTTTTTCTCTAGTGATGATTCCTTGTCCTTTTTGTGGCCACCAGGTCCAACACTGGTTCAGAATTTGCCATCATCAGTGCAGAGTGTGTGTGAGTCCTGGAACAACATCAGCACCAATGAATTTCCCAACATCGGATCCTGGGTGAGTGTCTGTTTTTCCAGGAAGCACTAGCTCGCCTGTGTTCTGTTCTTATTCTTTAGGCTAAAAGTAGCTACCAGGGGATCTTAGTATGCTCCAATAGTATTTGCTGTGGCTAAATCACTAATCAAAGCCTTGAATTATCCATATGGGACCCATGTGGTCTTTTGCTAAGAAGTGTGTGTTCTTGTGTTACAGGACAGGTACTCTGTTACTCTGAGCCTCAGCTGCTTCATCTGTTAAATACAGATGTGAAATTAAGAATATTAAATGTAAATTGCCTTGCACATGATCTAGCATGAATTCTCAGTAAATGTTAATTGTTTCCTTTCCTTTTTAGCTTATGTCAAAACCATGCTACTCTTGTTATAATTTTATGGGGTAGCTTTTAGGTTCTCTAGGCTTTTAGAAGACTGTTTACTCTTCTGTCAGTTTACTTGAACTTGGTGTATTCTCTACTCAGATTACCTCTTAACAGATTATTACAGTTCTTTGGAAAAGCCAACTATTATAATCTTATTATCCCTGCTTTGTAATTGTGGCTTCAGTTTACATTACCTAAAGCCTATAGTACAAGAATAATTAAGATATTTGTAATGGAGATCCAGATGCATTGCAAAATCTAGATCCTTCTCAGGTATTCAAGACAACAGTTTTCATGTTGTTAATATACAGTTGACCCTTGAACAACTGGCTTGAAATGTGTGGGTCCACTTATAGGTGGATTTTTCAGTTGGCCTGTACAGTTCAATTTGACATTGTTCAAGGATCAATCCTGGTGTATGAGGAGGACTGACTGTAGTTATATGCAGATTTTGGAATGCATGGGAGATCGGTGCCCCTAACCTCCAAGTTCATCAGGGCCAACTGCAGTATATTCTAATTATTTGGAAAGTGATATTGGGCATTTTAGCTTTTTATTAACTAAATTTTAACTTTTAAAATATTAAATTAATTTTGTATTAACTAAAGTTTGTACCTGCTCCCTCCACTCGACCAGCTTTCCTTCCCAGGATGCATAGTGTACACTGAAGAGAGCCATTGTCTGTAAACCTCAACAGGGCCTTAGTTTATGTCAGCTTGGTTTCTTTTTTTCCATATGAGAATTTTATCCTGGCTAGGTATATGGCCTGTCCATTCGTGTCTGTTTTGTCTCCATTCAGCGAAATGCCTTTGCCAATGACACCATCCCTTCAGAGAGTTACATCAGTGCTGTGCAGGCTGCTCATCTGGGAACTCTTTGTGGCCAAAGCCTGCCCTTGGCTGCTTCCCTGAAGCACACCCTCCTCTCTCTGGTCAGGTTGACTGGGGATCTTATTGTGTGAGTATTTACTATGTAGCCTGAAGTGCTCTCTATGCCTGTATTCTGTCATAGCTAAAAAAAGGCACGGGTGTTTTTTAAAAAAAGTCTACATAATAATGCCTTATGCATGTTTCTGTAGCTGAAAGCCTGGTGGGTTAGAATCTGAGCTTTCACCTAGAATGATTTTTAACTTGGTTCTGAAGGGCAGCAGAGTACCTCCTCCCCTCTCTGTATAGGGGAGAGTCTTTCAGAAAAGGCATGCTGGCTTTAGATCATACTGTGATTTGGAGGTGCTTCGGGTTTAAACTTTAAGGTGATAGTGATATATTTGAAATCAGATGTTTCTCCAGATCATTGTGGGAGGCACACACAGCCATTGGGGATTAGGAATGGCCATGGAGGGACTATTTTGTCTTCCTGTACATAGGTCACGGGTAAAGTCCTATATCACATTGCCTTAAAAGTAAGCCAGATTCCTGACAGTTCTAGAAAAGTATCTGGGATGGGTTACTAGATTAGGTTTTAGTTAATTTTCTTTTCTAAATATCAAAAAATAACATCTTATTGTTTTAATAAGTGAATTTTTCATATGGAAATAAGTTTTGCTTCTGATATAACAATGACAAAAATGATATGGCATCTCTGTAAAAAACAATTATCAAGGGCAAAAAGACTGTACTAAGAGTCCTTCCCCTTAGTAATGACTGAATTGCCCTATTTTGCCGTCCCCCCTTGCAGCATTTTGGAGAAGTGTACTCACTAACTTGGCTCCGTTTTCTTTGTTGAAGTTGGTCCGATGAGATGAACCCGCCACAGGTAATCCGGACCCTGCTTCCCCTCCTGTTGGAGTCGAGCACTGAGAGTGTCGCTGAGATCAGTAGCAACTCCCTGGAGCGCATCCTGGGCCCCGCGGAGTCGGACGAGTTCTTGGCTCGTGTGTATGAAAAGCTGATCACTGGTTGTTACAACATTCTGGCCAATCATGCGGATCCCAATAGGTGAGCCTGATTGAGGAGATCAGTCAGGTTCCTGTGACCTGCTACTCTCAGTGAAATGTACCAATACAGGCTCCTTTATGCCATTAATTATTAGCTTTTTATTGTGCTTTTAAACAGAAATTTCTATACTTGTGTGCACTTTGTGTTGTCGGCATGGGCATGAAAGTTATTTGGAATCCTCTTTTGTGGTTAATTCTTAAGAATAAACATGAAGAAAATGGAAGGCTTAAATGCTCAGATTTGAAAACTTGAAATATTTCAACAGATGCTTATCAAGTGCTGTACTAGATGTGATGAAGTATACAAAGAAACTGATAACATTTCTAATATTTTTGTGACCAGGCTTCTGAGATGGGTGGTCAGTGGAATTAGGTAGTTTCATAGCATTGTTTGGCTTTGATAGTTTAGGCCATGTTGATGTGGGCGAGTCATAAAGAACAGATGAGTAAGTTATAGTTTTACCCTACTGAGAACTATATAACTAAAGGGTCTAAGTATTGGGATTTCCTTACTTTATGTTGTTGAGACCAGGGTTTTTTTTTATCCTGGGCTCTCCCCCATCCCCCTTCCCCCCATTCTAAGTATTGGGATTTCCTTACTTTATGTTGTTGAGACTAGGGTTTTTGTTTTTTATCATGAGCTCTCCCCCACCCCACCTCCCCCCATTTCACCCCTCTTCCTTCATTCCTTCCTTTCTTCCCTCCTTCCCCACCTCCTTCCATAACATCAATGGTCCTTTGGACTCTAAGCTATCGACTACATCAGTTATCTCAGATTTTAGGAATTTTTTGTTTTATTTTAATTTATTAAATATTTATTGCGTACTTAATTGTGTGCTAGGCTTTTATGCTAAATTTTGATGAGACAAAATTGAATATTACCCTCAGGGTTTAGTCATAAACAAACTTTAGGCTTTTAAAAATCGGTATTAGGAAGACATTGAAACAGACCTCCTTTTTGGTAGTTAATTTTTCTTTTTTATCCACAGTGGACTGGATGAATCCATCTTGGAGGAATGTCTCCAATATTTGGAAAAGCAACTGGAAAGCAGCCAGGCTCGTAAAGCCATGGAAGAATTCTTCTCTGATAGGTGAGCTG
>NW_005371012.1:570690-574379 GCF_000412655.1 Myotis brandtii | reverse complement strand
TACAGAGAGGAAGAGAGAGGGATAGAGAGTTAGAAACATCGATGAGAGAGAAACATCGATCAGCTGCCTCTTGCACACCTCCTACTGGGGATGTGCCCGCAAGCAAGGTCCATGCCCTTGGCCGGAATCGAACCTGGGACCTTTCAGTCCGCAGGCCGACGCTCTATCCACTGAGCCAAACCGGTCAAGGCTCAAAACTCTTTATAGTCCTATAGCTTTCTCCCAGTTTATGTGATTAATGCCAGAATGCTTCTCCAGGCCTGTGGAGCAAGCTGTCGGGACCTAATTTCTTGGGGGAAAGGACTATTTAATAAACATATGCTGCCTTCCATCCAGAGTCATTAATTCTGCTATTCCTTAGTTTTTGCATCCAAAATGGAGTTTCTGGGATGAGTTCTTCATGGGAATGGTGTGAGCCCCCTAGTAGAGAAAGCATACGATTTCTCTTTTTCTTAACCACAAACTCTAAGGTCTCACCTGACATTGTAGCACATGTAGAGCCTGCAAGCCATTTCCTAGAGTCAACTATTTATATAGACTGTGTTTTTCTGGGTGTCTGGAGGGATATAGGTCTGATTAAAAGGTCTTATTATCTTTGAAGGATGAAGATTCTCTTTGCAATAAACTCTGCACTTTTACCATCACTCAGAAAGAATTCATGAACCAGCATTGGTAAGAGTGGTTCTTTTTAGGTGACGGTTTGCCAGGCCTTGATTGTTGGGACTTCTGAGCTCATTTGCTGGTTCTTGTTCTTTGTAGGTACCACTGCCACACCTGCAAAATGGTGGATGGGGTGGGGGTGTGCACAGTATGTGCCAAGGTATGCCACAAGGATCACGAGATTTCCTATGCCAAATACGGATCCTTCTTCTGTGACTGTGGAGCCAAGGAAGATGGCAGCTGTTTGGTGAGAGATTGGAGCATTCTCTGGGCTAAAAAGGGCGGCTTGTTAGTGACATGGGAATGCTTCAGCCAAACTGGGAAATTCTCATGTCACCTTCCTGGTGACCTGGGTCTAGGAGTAAAGTCTGATTCTGTCACTGATCATGGCTTAAGCACTTCACTTAGAATGTTAGAACTTCCAGGGTCATTTGAGATCTTGCAACCTTTTTCTAAGACCCTCTCCATAATTTCAGATGTTATAATCAAGACCAGTTGCTCTGCATAATTTTTATATAGATATTAGGTGAATACCATGAAGATTCAGGCCTTTGGATCTTTTTTTTAAAAAAATATACATTTTATTTATTTTTTACAGAGAGGAAGGGAGAGGGATAGAGAGTTAGAAACATCGATGAGAGAGGAACATCGATCAGCTGCCTCCTGCACACTCCCCACTGGGAATGTGCCCGCAACCAAGGTACATGTCCTTGAGCGGAATTGAACCCGGGACCCCTGAGTCTGCAAGCCGACGCTCTATCCGCTGAGCCAAACCGGTCAGGGCAGGCCTTTGGATCTTTTAAGTGGCTAGCCAATTTCTCCTTTGGGTCAGATTTCCCTCCAGGATCTTAGGCAGTATTTCATCTGTGCTTGTGGCGAGAGCTTAGGGCCTCTGATATTTTTTGTCCCTAGGCGCTGGTGAAGCGAACACCTAGCAGTGGCATGAGTTCCACCATGAAGGAGTCAGCATTTCAGAGTGAACCCAGGGTTTCAGAGAGTCTGGTGCGCCACGCCAGCACATCCCCAGCTGACAAGGCCAAAGTCACCATCAGCGATGGCAAGGTTGCTGATGAGGAGAAGCCTAAGAAGAGCAGCCTGTGCCGCACAGTGGAGGGCTGCCGGGAGGAGCTGCAGAACCAGGTGGGCTCTGATGGCACCCGGCACCGTGGGCAGAGGGCGGAGCCTGGCAGGTGGTTCACTAGCAAACAATGGACAAGGCTGTTTTTGCAGCTCCACTGGTGGGACTTGGAGCTATTTCCTCTTTCTCTTATTTCCACAGTGTGAATAAATGGTATATGTTGTCAGGCATACCAGTTAGGGAAGGATGTATCACTGAGTATTATGGGAGTTTGTGTGAGGGTAGTTTTTAGTTGTGTAATACACTAGAGCACCCCTTCTCGGCCAGAGTTCCTCATCTGAAGCATAGAATACAGAACATGATTTGAGTGATTATTTTGTCAATTTTCCTAAGGATTGCACATAACTAGAACCATTCTAGTTTCACAGGAGAGAAGTTAACTAATTATGCATGATGGACATGATCGAGCTTTAGGGTATCTACATGAGACTCCTGGTTTAGAAAGATTGCTCTAGAGCAGTGGTTCTCAACCTTCCTAATACCGCGACCCTTTAATACAGTTCCTCATGTTGTGGTGACCCCCAATTTCATTGTTACAAATTAAACATAATTAAAGCATAGTGATTAATCACAAAAACAATATGTAATTATATATGTGTTTTCCGATGGTCTTAGGCGACCCCTGTGAAAGGGTCGTTCGACCCCCAAAGGGGTCGCAGCCCACAGGTGAGAACCGCTGCTCTAGAGTTAATAGCATAGTGACATACGGATTGGAATCAAATCCAATGTTATGGAGGGAATGAGATGATTCTCCATAATGGATTCTGAGGGTAGATACTGGCAAGATTATTAATGATGAGTATGACCCATTATTTTTCTTTCTTTTTTTTTTTTTTTCATTTGTGTATTTGGATTTTTCTCAGGCCAATTTCTCCTTCGCTCCTCTCGTGTTAGACATGCTCAATTTCCTCATGGATGCCATTCAGACCAACTTTCAGCAGGCTTCTGCCGTGGGGAGCAGCAGCCGGGCTCAGCAAGCCCTCCGAGAGCTGCATACAGTGGACAAGGTGGTTGAGATGACAGACCAGCTCATGGTGAGTGTGTCAGGGTCAGGAAACTTAGATGCCAAAGTGTGCTAGGTACTCTAAGAAATATCCTTAGAATAGTCGATCCCTGACCATTTAGAACTTAGAACCTAAAGGTACCATGACATCCAGTGTGAAAATCAGCATGTGAGGTGTGTATGCTAAAGAAATCATTTGGAGTAAGTCCCCTTTTCAGTTCATGTAAGTATATGAATTGCCGCGATGTGAAGGTCTTCATTTGGAGAATTATAATATAAATTTCTTCCGTATATAAAATAGAGAACCTCCTTATTGTATCTTATCCCCTAAGGCTCATCTGGGTTGCAAAAATAATGTTTGTCCTCTTTTGCTTTAGGTAACTTTCCTTTAGTTCTTCATATGATATGGGTTTTAAGTTGTAAGTGAGTATCCACTTTAAAACCTGTGCTCAGCACTGACTATAGGACTTCCGGTGGGTCTGCCTGGCCTCTTTGGAAGCGCAAAAATAAATGACGGACATGACTAGGTCTCGCAAGGTGACTGTTTCTAAGGAAAAAATTCTCATTTGGAAATCCACACACATACTTACATGTATTTTATTAAAAATCAGTTACAAGTTTACACAGTGGTTACACAGCAGTGTAAAAATGTTTCTGAATCCATGTCTTTAAGGTACCTGAATATAAGAAATACCTATGTGGTCCAGTATGTTTTTTTCACTCTCAAAATAAATAAAAAAATAGTCACAGTTTTAGACCAGTGTTTTTTAAACTTCTAGATATGAAAGATGAAGCTAAAAAATATTGGGTGGTGTTGGTAACCCTAAAAGCTGTTGACTTTTCATTTTCCCTGCTTAGATCATTGAGAAAAAATTCATAGCACTATAT
>NW_005371012.1:538016-570678 GCF_000412655.1 Myotis brandtii | reverse complement strand
CTTTATAACATTTTTAAGAGCTAATACTTTTTATTAACTAAATATAGCTTTATGAAACATTCACTACATTGTTGTTATTGCTGACAGTAACTTTACAAACTTACCTGTGTCCATGGACAGATTGGCGTCCATTGCTCCTGAATGACCTAACTGCAGTATCTTAGTCACTTCAATAGTGTGTGAATCCACTTGATCTTGTTTGCCTCATTACTGCCTACTCTCTCTGCTTCCCTCTATGCCAGGTTCCCACCTTAGGCTCCCAGGAAGGTGCCTTTGAGAATGTTCGGATGAATTACAGCGGAGACCAGGGCCAGACTATTCGACAGCTAATCAGCGCCCATGTACTCAGGCGGGTGGCTATGTGTGTACTCTCCTCCCCCCATGGTCGCCGCCAACATTTGGCAGTCAGTCATGAGAAAGGCAAGGTGGGTACTCCCATTTCCTTCCCACTCATTTTAGGTTTTATTTATCTTAAGTGCTAAGTAAAACAGATAGCTTACTATGCTCAGATTGGCCCTTTGGGAAAAATCTATCAGGTTCTGAGAATGCTTTAAGGACAGGGCTCAATGAACATTTCTGCTGGAACACTTGGTGACTTAGACTTAGACCCAGTATGACGAACAAAGGCTCTGTTTCTCAGTAATGTAAATTCCCCCTCAAAGCATATCCTTCAAGCCCCAGGGAAAGGTAATGACCAGCAGTGACCTATGACAGAGTGGCTTCCAGTCTGCCCAGTTTGGTCACTCTGGAAGGCATAAGCCAAGAGACAGCTTCATAGGAAAACTGAGTGTTCCTTATTTGGTTCCTCCCAGCCCTCAAAGGACACAGGGAAGTTTATATGTTGTGTTCTAGAACCCGTGGAAGGTGAGAGAGTTGTGGGTATCTTCACGTTTTTCTGTATTCTGGCTTCTCCATCACCAGTTAAGTTGTTTTAACATTATCTTTAGTGAAAAGAACAAACTAGAGATACGAATAGTTCTTAAAAGAGCTGGAAAATACTCAAAAACATTTCGTAGTAAACTAGAAAGGATATAGTACATAGCAATTTCTTATTTTTATGAACTGATTATAGAAAGAGAAATTAGATTTATTGGTCCTCACTGGGTGGAGAAAATGAAGATGTTCCATATCTTTTAGCCAGGAGAAATAGAGGGTGATATTGGGCTAGGGTTTTCCTCAGGCTTATCCACAATAAAAACCTGCAAACTAATATCCCTATTGAAGAAGCGTTTGTTATTGCTGTGTTCTCTGAGAAGACTAGGGTTAAGAATAAATTGGTAATTGTTCCTTTGCAGATCACTGTTCTGCAGCTCTCTGCACTCCTGAAGCAAGCAGATTCCAGCAAAAGGAAGTTGACGCTGACCCGCCTAGCATCTGCCCCAGTCCCCTTTACTGTGTTGAGCCTCACTGGGAATCCATGCAAGGAAGACTACCTGGCTGTGTGTGGGCTGAAGGTAACAGTCATGATCCAGGGTTGGTTACCTAGAGCTGTGGGTCCTAGTCACCTTCTCTCTCCTGTTCTTAGCACCACTTTCCTTACTGGCTGTTGAGGTTAAACTTAAAAACCATTGGAATGCAAAAGAAATATTTCTCTGAATTTCTTCTACATTGTTTTTATGTTGGAATAATCTTTATATGTTCTTGAAACCTGAATATGTTCTAGATAGTCTGAATACTGTCTGAAGGCAAGGAATATTAGGGAAGAATAGGAAACATTAGAACTCTGAAATGAATTAGTCTATTTCCAAATCATCTTTCAACCATTCTGTTCTTTAACTGTGTCCAGGACTGCCATGTGCTGACCTTCAGTAGCTCAGGCTCCGTTTCGGATCACTTGGTGTTGCACCCCCAGTTGGCAACAGGAAACTTCATCATCAAAGCCGTGTGGTTACCTGGTTCACAGACTGAGTTAGCGATTGTCACCGCAGATTTTGTCAAGGTACAGTAACAGCTCTGATGATGTGGTCCTAGAATGGTTTTGCTTTTAAATCCAGAATGTCTGATCTCCATTGTGTGCTAGCTTTTCTCAGAAATAAAAAATAAAAAAATCCTAACATTTTGTTGCCTTTTGTTACATTGCCGAGCAGGAGCTTTCTGTGTGTAGGCAATGTAAAATTCCCCAGTATACCAAGTGCACAGCTATTGCTGTACTTGTTGCAGAATTTGTTGATGTGTATCTCTCCCCTACTCATTCCTTGAGGGAGAGTAACAGGTACTTCATTCATCAGTGCCTAGCACTTGCTCTCCAATTGCAGCTCTTTGGATTTACCAGGATAATTTGGGGGTGGAGCTGCAATAGATCTCCCTGATTTCATCTTTTTTCCTTTCATTCTGCAGATTTATGACCTGTCTGTTGATGCCTTGAGTCCAACCTTCTACTTTCTCCTGCCAAGCTCAAAGATACGAGATGTGACCTTCCTCTTTAACGAGGAGGGAAAGAACATCATTGTTATAATGTCTTCAGCTGGGTACATCTATACTCAGCTCATGGAAGAGGCCAGCAGTGCCCAGCAGGGACCCTTCTATGTCACTAACGTTCTGGAAATCAACCACGAGGACCTGAAGGTTAGAGCAAATGTTGCCGTTTCCTTCTATTCCCAATTTAATTAGCTTAGCAGCTCTTCTATTCTTGTTCTTTTTTCTTCTAACTTTTTACCTAATAGCAAAAACTATTGTCCTTTAGGACTAAATTCAACTTGATGTTTCTTTATTCTCACTTTTTAAAATTTAGCCCAGGGATCTCATGTTTTAGACTATGAGAGCTCACAATCTTGATTTAAAACTAATAACCAGCAAAACGGGAAGCTGGTACCCAAGGCAACATGAGAAGTTAATGCAGACGTTGTGTCTTTGTCCTGACAGGACAGTAACAGCCAGGTGGCAGGTGGTGGTGTGTCTGTCTACTACTCCCACGTGTTGCAGATGCTGTTCTTCAGCTATTGTCAAGGCAAGTCATTTGCAGCCACCATCAGCAGGACGACTCTGGAGGTGTTGCAGCTCTTCTCCATTAACATCAAAAGGTGGGAATGAGCCCTGCATGTTTGGCTTCATAATGCCCACGTTCACTAGGAGGGCTCACCTCCCTCCCAAGTACTGTGTTGGTTATGAATTTGGTGAAATGTACTTTTCTCCATCAGCTCCTTTCCCTGCTGGGTATCTTCACAATCAAGCAGCATCCAGTGTTGGCAGGTTGGGCTGTCTGCATGGTTTGTCCCCACCATGCAGACTAACCTGTAAGAGGTAGTTTGTGGGGCCACTGTCATTCAGAAGGAAAAGCTGTAGTCAAGGCAGCAAAGCGGATTTTCATGTGATTACTGAGTTTTGAGAAGGGAAAGTTTCTCCTGGACATGCATGTTGTCATAATGGCCTTTAAGTTGCCTCTTGGGGGACTCATTGGTCAAAGAACATGGAATCGGTAGTGGAGGCATAGTTGGGGTTGGGGAGCTAGAAGGTTCCATTAGCTTTTTAGATAATAGAGATGTGTGTGAAGTAGTGACTGTTTTATTTAGGGAGGGGGAAGGGGTTTAGGATTTTTTCCTTATCTGCTATTGAAGAGCCATTCTAGCACTTTCTGGCCTCTGTTTTGTGAATTACTGGTTTGGGATGAAATAAAATAGATGTCATTCACACGTAACTTGAAGTGCTTGGAGACTCTTTTTTTTTTTAATCCTCACCCAAGGCTATTTTTCCATTGATTTTTAGAGAGTGGAAGAGAGAGAGAAAGATAGAAATATCAATGTGAGAGAGACATGTCGATAGGTTGCCTCCTGCATGAGCCCTGACCAAGGCCCAGGCCGGAGAGGAGCCTGCAACCCAGGTACATACCCTTGACCAGAATCGAACCTGGGACCCTTCAGTCCACAGGCCGACGCTTTATCCACTGAGCCAAACTGGGTAGGACTGGAGATTCTTAATAGGAAATTGGGTCATCAGCCTTAGGCAGCTCCACAGCCCTATGGAGTGACAACCTCTTAGGCACATAGAGTCACCTATTCCCTCAGACAGTGGAGCCTAGCAGTGGAGATCCTAACCAGGACTCCTGCTGGGGCACACTTTGGGGCATATGAGAGTATATACATGGCTCAGAATAGAAATGAGATTCATGGGTAATTGAGTCCCTGGACAAATAACTTGCTCTGAGAGTCAAGTGTTTAGTGAGGATGTCCTTTAGTTCAAGGACAGCTCCAGTAGATGGTGATTGACACCTGACCTTGGCCACTTTTGTTGTCTGCAGTTCCAATGGTGGCAGTAAAACGTCTCCTGCCCTTTGCCAGTGGTCTGAGGTGATGAACCACCCTGGTTTGGTGTGTTGTGTCCAGCAAACTACAGGTGTGCCACTGGTAGTTATGGTGAAACCAGACACTTTTCTTATTCAAGAAATAAAGACTCTTCCTGCTAAAGCAAAGGTCAGTGCCACATTCTCCCATCACTTGAATTGCGTGAACCTGCTCTAGTTTTATGTTGTATAGTCTACTTTCCCAGCTCTTTGAATGGAGCCGATATAAGAATTGGGATCCATTTTTCTCCTTGATGCCTGTGCCATCCTTCTGCAACCCCACAACTGACTGTGAAAAGCTGCTTCTCTGCCTCTCTCTCTCTCTCTCTGAGGTTCTGATCTGTAGGTGCGGGAACTAACACCCTCCTTTGTCCCCTTCTCCTAGATCCAAGACATGGTCGCCATTAGGCACACGGCCTGCAACGAGCAGCAGCGGACAACCATGATCTTGCTGTGTGAGGATGGCAGCCTGCGCATTTACATGGCCAACGTGGAGAACACCTCCTATTGGCTTCAGCCATCCCTGCAGCCCAGCAGTGTCATCAGCATAATGAAGCCCGTTCGAAAGCGCAAGACAGCCACCATCAGTAAGGCCCCTCAACTCGGGGGTAGGAGGGTAGGAGGGTGGGGGCGGGGGCAGTCTTCTAGATGATGAGTAGAGTAGACTGTTGTAAATATCCATAAAGAATCGGTGACTGTCTGACTTCCATGTTTTGTAAAGGTAGGGATATGTCTTAGCTAATTTCCAAAAATGGACTCAAGTTTCCTGAGGCCACCAGTGCTCTGTGTGGCTTTTAGAGACACATTGTACTAATGGGAAGCACCCATTGGCTCTCCACTTAGGGTCATCCACCCTCAGGTGCCCAGTAAAGAATTATCCTTTGGACCTTGTTTGAGAGATTTTTCTCTGGGTTCAGGGAAAATTGCTTGCCTGGTGGGAAGTGCAAGATCTGACTGAGGAGTAGGTTCTCCAGTTGCTGGTTAATTTCTCAGTGAGTAGTGAAGAGCCCCTCCTGGGTCTCTGAGCTGGGATCCTGCTCCTGA
Source organism: Myotis brandtii (assembly GCF_000412655.1). Classification (NCBI taxonomy): domain Eukaryota; kingdom Metazoa; phylum Chordata; class Mammalia; order Chiroptera; family Vespertilionidae; genus Myotis; species Myotis brandtii. Next base: position 565,358 of record NW_005371012.1, on the reverse strand, counting down.
CTGATGGAGGACTCTTCAGGGAGTGAAAGCTTGACTGTAGGAGTGAGTAAATCTGGCTAAGCACAGACCATTGTGGGGGTCCTCCCATTACCTGAAATTTGTCCCAGTCTGTGAGATAGTGATGCAGCTCATCTTCCAGTAAAGAAATAGTTCTACTTATTTTAAACAAACCAGCTATGAGAGGACCTATTGTTAGTAACTGTATGCAACACCAGCGCCAGATTTCTTTGTCCTGCTAGGTGATATTGTGGTTATAGGGATAATAACTGTGGTACAGCTAACCACATGTAGGCATCATACTGATGCAAACATTATAATCCAGAGTTTGTCTAGAAAGCTTGGAGCATGTGTGTGTGGGCTGAGCTGGGAGGGTGCGACCTGTAGAGTGGGCACAGAGGTGGGAGAGGCGACCCTTACCAGTGCTCTCTGGCAATCTGCTGCTCTCCACAGCAACCCGCACATCCAGCCAGGTGACCTTCCCCATTGACTTCTTTGAACACAACCAGCAGCTGACAGATGTGGAGTTTGGTGGTAATGACCTTCTGCAGGTCTACAATGCACAACAGATAAAGCACCGGCTGAATTCCACTGGCATGTATGTGGCCAACACCAAGGTGAGGACTGGGTCAGGCTGGGTTCAGATTCAAACAGGGTTGTTGTTGGAGAGCACATCTCTTGAGAATGCAAATATAAAGTATATACCCACAGCCACTGACCCTAGACACTAGTTAAATGGTCCCTGGGGTGAATATTGTTCTCACCCCATGCAGAAGGGCTTCTGTACAACGTTACCAACAGGTTTGCTGTGCAGAGGGCAGGTGGGTGGTAACTGCAAGGGAGAAGGAAGCCTGAAATTGAAGAGAGTCTGCTCCCTGTCTCAGTTTGCCTGGCTTTGGAAGGAAGGAAATTATTACTGGAGAGTTAAAAGGATGAAGGTCTTGTGGGGACCACACATTGAGACACTGTCAGAGGAAGGTTTACAGGTCTGCCCTTAAGAACTGTATTCGTTCTCTAATGTGAGCCTTTCTTTCCTGCAGCCCGGTGGCTTCACCATTGAGATTAGTAACAACAACAGCACAATGGTGATGACGGGTATGCGGATCCAGATTGGGACCCAGGCAATTGAACGGGCTCCGTCATATATCGAGATCTTTGGCAGAACGATGCAGCTTAACCTGAGTCGCTCCCGCTGGTTCGACTTCCCCTTCACCAGAGAAGAGGCCTTGCAGGCTGATAAGAAACTGAACCTCTTCAGTGAGTCACCAGCCCCTGGCACAGTTTGTATCCTTCCCACTGTGATGCTGACTTGGGGGCCACTTCTCTGTGGCTCTTGAGTATTTGGGGACCCTCTGTTCTGCTGATACCTCTGTGGTCTCTACTGTCATGAAACTCTGAGCTTCATTTGAGATATGAAGGAGGCAAGGTGACAGGAAAGGGATATACTTGAGAATGGGAGGCATGGAGATAGAGTCAAAATCTGCTTCAGTTCCACGTCTATAGGCTTGGGTCAGCCTTGCTGATGGGCTGCCTGCGTGTTTATGCAGAGAGGAGGCAAGATTAGCACGTGAGGTCACAAGGCTTCCTTAAAGCACAGAGACAGCCATAGGTCCACGGCACTGAGGTGTTTGACAGTGCCTTGCCTTGCCCTGCTATTAAAAACTTGTAACCCTGAATATAAATCCTGAGTCTTGCATAAGGCTGGCATCTTTCTATAGTGTTTACTGGCCACCTGTCTGATGCTGTTTGTGTGAATGATGAGGATCTGTGCTTTGAACAAAGGGAGTTCTCAGAGTTCTCTGCGCGAGGGAGTTGGCGATACAGTGCCCTGATAGCGCAGAGGGTCTGGTTCCTACAGTGATGGTCAGCGACTCTTCTTCCAAATAGTAGACCTCATAGGCTTTGATTGTGGGGCTGTTTCTTCATGTATTAAATATCTGTACAGACTAAGGTGCTGCTGAAGTTGCAGGAGATCAAGTTCTATGACTAAAAATGCATGTGATTTGCTACTTTGCTCAAACTTATTCTGGTCTTTGCTTTGAAGATGGTGGTGTTAGCCCTTCAGAGAATGTACTTCTTAATAGCTTCTCTTGCTTATTACAGTTGGGGCCTCGGTGGATCCAGCAGGTGTCACCATGATCGATGCTGTAAAAATTTATGGCAAGACTAAGGAGCAGTTTGGCTGGCCAGATGAGCCCCCGGAAGAATTCCCTTCTGCCTCTGTCAGCAACATCTGTCCTTCAAACCTGAACCAGAGCAATGGCACTGGAGAGAGCGACTCAGCTGCCCCCACCACAACCAGTGGAACTGTCCTGGAGAGGTACCAGCACTGAAGGGGCTGGCTTCAGTGTCACCGTTTCTCACTCTCCCTGCAGAACCTGTGTCTTGAGAGAGTCAGTCCCTGTTAACTGCCTCAGATTGAGCCCGTGATTTTCAAGTGTTCACACAACTCCCAATACTCGCTGTCTTCTTAGTGTGCAGACAAAGCCTGAAAGTGTGCTGAGAGCTTTCTGTGCCTTCTCTTAATGCTCAGGTATCCTTTGGTATAGCCAGAGGCTACTGACTAAGATGCTTACACGAGTGTTGTAGATTAGGATCCAGTCTTTTGGAAATTATGGGGAAAATCTTCCCTTTCGTTCCGATTTCATCATTTTCTCATCTTTCTCTGCAGCAGCAACTTATGTGGTGATAACTGCTGTAAGAGGCTGGCTGCTGCGTCTGTGGCAGAGTTCAGAGCCTCCTGGGCTCCCTCCAGAGGCCTCCTTAAGTACTGCGCTTGGCTTCTTTGCGCTAGGTAGCTACTGGTTTGCCATGGCAGATGAAGTAACTCGTGATGTAAGATGTTGAGATTCTTACATTGTAAGTCATAAGAATAGCCTGGCTTGAATCACTGCCTCCCACCAGCAGCCTCCCCCTCTCCCTTCTCTCTCTTTTTCTCTTCCCCTACCCTATTCTTATATTGTTTGCTTAGGATGTGTTTCCAGGTTTCTCTGAGCTTCATGTTTTTTTCCTTTTTTTTTTCTTTGCTTCTTCCCCAAGTTCTGAAACTGAGTCCCTAACCAAGCTGGACCGGTTAGTATGCCCTCTTTCTTTTCTCTGCACGAGTGAGTGTGTGTCAGAGAGCAGTGTAACCCAATGGTGTGGCTTTGCGTTGAATCTGCTTCTGTGGAAGAGTCCTCCTGCTCCTCTCTGTTCTGGTCGTTGCATGGCTGCAGAGCTGTCTGCCTAAAAGTGGAGAATGCGGAGGGTTGTACGTGCGCACTTGGTGTTGGCTGCTTCAGACTTTGTTGGCTTTCTCTTTTCCTTACCCCATTCCTCCCTGTGCCCTCTCTACAGTAGATGAGAAGGGCGGCCAGGGGCAGTGGGACAATCAAGAAGCCCTACCACCTGAAAAGCCACTGGAGAGCTATTCCGTCCAACTGGGTTTTATGCCCCTGGTCCCTCTTCCCTGGCTCTTTGTCTTCCTCTACCCCTTGACCTTTCTTTCCAACTGCCTTCTCAATCCTTTCCCTCTCTCCAGAGCATCGGTCCTCCGAGTATTGGTCTTTTTACTATGCCACATTAAACTCACAGGAGTCGGCCCTGGGCAGCATGTTACAGTTGGGTTTCCTGTTATTTCCTACAAGAAAATTGCTCAGGTTTCTAAAGGTGCTTTGTAGTATCCTTTAAATGTTGGCAATTGGCATGCTCCTGAAAGTACAGTTTGCTCTCTTCCCCATACTTAGGGACACATAGGAAGTGCCTTTGTGTATTTTCTAGGAGGTGTAAGTAAAATATAAACTCACCTTCCCCGAATAAGAACATGGCTTTAACCTTTCCCCTTGTGTATGTATCCCTCTGCCTGTGAACTGTGGGCATCTGAGCTTCGGGTCCCATTGCATCAGACTGTTAAGCCCATCTCAGTGATCCCTGCCACAGGCAGCAGAAGGAAGCACATTTATCCTCTTTAAGGAAGAAAAGCCCTGTCTTTGAGTTACGGATTATGAACATGGCCTCAGGTTGATCTCCAAGCAGGAGCCAGGTTTCTTCTGGCCTGTAACACGAGGAAAGGATATGCATGGTTGGTGCCTGTGGCAGGTCTTATGCTTTGATTTCGTATTTGGCATTCATTAGCTGTCCCCAGGGTCCTCATGACTAGAGTTTGCGCAGGCTAAAGCACAGGGCAGAGAGAAGGGTTGTTGTACTCAAGCCAGCTTTTCTGTCTCCCTAGGCTGGTTGTGAGTTCTTTAGAAGCTCTGGAAAGCTGCTTTGCTGTTGGCCCAATCATCGAAAAGGCAAGTTACTTTTTCAAAGTTCATGGGAGCTTTCTGGAGGGGCAGGAAGTCAGTGGAATTGTCAGAAGCCCCGGGGCCTCCCAGCTAAGGGACATTTATAGCTTAATCATGATTTGCCGAGAAGTGCTAGAGAAGTCTTCCACTTAAGGCCTTCTGTCCTACTTTGGGGGACCCTTTGTAGCAGTGTTTCATAGAACAGGGTGAGTGCTGGTAAAAGAACACTTCTGGAGTTACGAGCTTGGACTCTATTTCTACACCTGTATTGTGAGAGGATTATAATTTCTGAAATTCCTTGTTTGGCTTTTTGCAGTCCATGGAGCTCACCTTGCCCTGGGGGTCTGGAAGGGAGGAAAGAGAAGGGCAGGGTGTAGACAGTGCATTCCACATGGACGCGGTAGGCTTAGTGGTACCCCTCCTGTCTTTCGCATCAGGAGAGAAACAAGAACGCAGCTCAGGAGCTGGCCACGTTGCTGCTGTCCCTGCCAGCACCTGCCAGTGTCCAGCAGCAGTCCAAGAGCCTTCTGGCCAGCCTGCACACCAGCCGCTCGGCCTATCACAGCCACAAGGTAATCGTTCCCTCTTGGGATGCCTTCCGTGGAGGTGGAAGTTGGGGCTACTGACAGGGAATCAAGTATGTTGGCTTTCGTATGTAAAGTAAGGGCATAGTGAAGTACGGTGGGGAGGGATAGCATTGAGATCAGACCCACACAGTCTAAAAATGTCTCCTGAGAAATTAATGGATATTCCTGGAAACTGAGGACAAGCCGGCAGTGGGCTACTGGTTTGCATTAATTTTTCTGTCACTCTAATAGGATCAGCAAGAGTTAAGAAAGAGGGACATTGGATGTGAGTCTCTGGCTGGAAGAGAGTGAAGAGGGGGACTCATTTGGGAGATCAGGGCTGTTGGTGTTTCCCTCCGCCAGTTGTGGTACCAGCCTATCAGTGTACTTGCTTGTGAGGAAATTGTTGAATGGTTGTTGGAGAGAGACTGAGGGGGATCCTGGGGAGAGAGGGTCTCACCTGTAAAAGTAAGTGGGGCCGAAGGCAGTAAGTTGGGCCAGTTTCCACAGATGGAAAAGCCAGCAGCCCAGATGCCTTGGTTAGTTTTTATGCCTCCAACCCAGAGAACTGAGAAATGTGAGTTTATCCTGCTGCACCGCTCAAGCGAAGGCAGTTTTGGAAACAATCTTTGGATGGTATGAACTTGCAAAAGAATGACCTTTTACTGTGGGAAAGAGATCTGGGATGTTGCAGTTCTGGAGAATTGGGTGGTTTCTAATTTTCTTCCCCATCATACTTTGGTAATGATTTTGTGACTTTTGATTTCCTTTTTTAGTACCTTTAATATTTTATGTATTAAGAAGTTTAACTTTGAAGATTTTTTACTGTTAACTGGTGGTAATTAACCTGTTCTCTTGAGAGGAGGTAGCCATCCTGACCATCTGCCAGCTCTCCTCTGCTCTTTGCCATCGTACCAGCCCTTGCTTGTGGTTTATCCTCTGTGATCCTTCCATTATAGGATCAGGCCTTGCTGAGCAAAGCCGTGCAGTGTCTCAACACATCCAGCAAAGAAGGCAAGGACTTGGACCCTGAGGTCTTCCAGAGGCTGGTGATCACAGCTCGCTCCATTGCCATCATGCGCCCTAACAACCTTGTCCACTTTACGGAGTCAAAGCTGCCCCAGATGGAAACAGGTGAACTTAGCCTGGATGGACGTGGTCCTGAAATCTGCTTCATACACCTTCTGCACCCTTTCACCCTTGTATTGTTCTCACTGGCCTCTGACTGACTTCATGCTCCGAACCAGGGATTTTGCTCTCTTGTCTTTATACCTTATGGAGGGTTTGTGACATTAAGATTGTACCATTTTTAAGTAAATAGTACTCTTTCCAGTGCTTACTTCTTGTATTATCCTTGGGTTTATTCACTGCTCTGGGCATTGATATAATCTGTCACTACCTCTTATGATCTTGAGGGTAAAGTTAAGCTTGGGCCTGGTTGCTTTAAAGTAACAGGGTCATATCTTTTACGTTTATGCTGTTCTTTTGCCAGTATTTTATTAATACGTGTAATGGACTTTCTTAGTGCTCTATTCTGTTTCCTCCTCTCTCATTTTGTCTGGATACCAAACTTGATTTGTCTTTATCAAATATAGTTTGTTGATGCCTTTACAATTCTCTGTTATTTTCATGCACCCATATGCTGTCGTCATGTTGTTCCTCCTTCAAATATTATAGTCTAGGAATCATTCTAGAAAATCTCAGACAGTCCTCCAGTTTTGATAAGTTTAACAGTTGGACCTGAGGTCTCTGAATCTGCTGTAAAGATCTTGAATGCTCCCCTTCTTCTTAATTCTAACATACAGTGTTTCTGTGATATTCCTTTCCCAGACTGTTTTTTTCCTAGATGTGCCTGCTGGAATCTAGGGATAGTTGGCATATTGATTGGGGCCCCACTTGAAACTCCCTCCCCAGGCAAGCTTCCTTGACCTGAGTTAACCTTAAAACAAATTAAATTCCATCTCCGATTTACAGTCGTTAATAATTTTCTTTCTCCTGCTTAGAAGGAGTGGAGGAGGGGAGAGAGCCTCAGAAGCAGTTGGAAGGAGATTGCTGTAGTTTCATCACCCAGCTGGTGAACCACTTCTGGAAGCTCCATGCATCCAAACCCAAGAATGCCTTCTTGGCACCTGCCTGCCTGCCAGGTATCATGTTGAAAGGGAAACTTGTGTCTTGTAAGTTTTGTCTTTGAACAGAATGAACCCCTAGCCTTTAGTCATCCATTTATTCAGAACTAATGGTTAGGAAGTAGAAGTCTGAGATCATTACACTGTTCCTAAAACAGAAGTTCAGTGGAGGGGGAAGGAAGTGGAGTTTTCTTTTATCTCTTCATGTCGGGGTCAATTTTTCACATGGAGGGGTGTGTGTGTCCTTAGTCATGTTTATAATTGTTTAAAAAATCTTTGAGAGCTTGATTCAAAGCCAGTTCAGAGTGTAAAAGTTAAGTATCAACCTTGAGAATTATGTTATTTCTGAGCTGTCGTTGCCTTTGGTATCTAACTTCTCACACTATCCTGGGTGTAGGTGGATAGTCAGGATCTGACCAGCAATCTAGAAAAGTAGAACAGCCCCTAATGTTCGTTTATGTTTGGAGTTTTCTTGGGCAATAAACCTAAAAGGCATGTCAATGTCATGCTTATTACCTAAGATCTGGGGTTAGTGGGGAACATTTAGAATCGGCTCATCTTTTCACACTTCTCTGCCCTATTTTGATATCCAAAAGTGTAGACAATTACTTATTTCTGTGACGCAAGATATCTTGTGAGGTTTTTGAGGACAGTTTGAGAGATTAGGAGAGTATTAATAAAACAAATCAAATAATGCTGACAGCCTACATTTCTGTGTGTGTATTTTGTTTATTTTGCTCTTTTTGTGCTAATTATTTTGTTGTTATCTTGACCTTTATGTGGGGATAAGAATTTCTCCTTTTGTCTTAGACTTTCAGGTAGTTAGAAATTTTTTCGTTATATTTTTATCCCCTTTAGGCCTAACTCATATTGAAGCTACCGTCAATGCTCTGGTAGACATTATCCATGGCTACTGTACGTGTGAGCTGGACTGTATTAATACAGCATCCAAGATCTACATGCAGATGCTACTGTGTCCTGTACGTATCACTAAAACCCCACATAGCCTGGGAATGTCTGGAAAAATCACTTTTTGTATGTTTGCTAGTTAATGAAATAAAAACAGGCTTAAAGGAGATAATGGGAAATGGAGCTCTGAATATCAATAAAAGCTTTAAGAGTTTACTCATTCCATGGAAAAAATGGTTGAAGAGGTGATGGACTTTGTCTTATTCAGTGTTGGCTTCCTAGGAATATCCTGGTTATTGCTGCTTGGTTAGTGTTAAGTATTAAAATGAGTACATGAGAGACCATCATCAAGCTCTATCTTCAGTGACTGTCACAGAAGCTAAGTGTTTGAAGTACTGATTTGAGCACAGAGCTAAGATGAGCCTGATCATCTGGTGAAAAGTCAAAACCCATTTGTAGAGAGCCAGAGTGACTTCAGGAGCAAACGACCTGCCAGTCCGTTACCAGAACGGATACAAGAATGTAGTGAATGGGTCTGACATAGCCAGGTCAGAAATGGGTTAGCTGCTGAACTTGCTCAGAAGGGTTACCACTGAGTCGGTAGGTCTTCCACATGCGTGTAAGTGATTGACCACGAGAGGAAAGTGTTTTGTAGGCAGTCTCATGAATGATTTAAAATCTAAGCATGACAGTTTCCTTTCAACCTCAGGATCCTGCCGTGAGCTTCTCTTGTAAACAAGCTCTAATTCGAGTCCTAAGGCCCAGGAACAAGCGGAGACATGTGACGTTGCCCTCCTCCCCTCGAAGCAACACTCCAATGGGTAATGCGAGGTCTGGGTTTAGGCTCGCAGGGTGGTGGGAAGGGGGAGGAGGGAGGACGTGCTGCCCATGTTGACCAAGGTCTTGGAGACTTTTGTTTATGTGTCTTTTGTTGTTACCCTACCTTACTCCATAAAGAATTTAAGATGACATATAAAAGTGCATATAATAAGTAGAATAAAAATAAAGAAAATCAAAGCCATGGGAAAATAAAGATACAATAGTAAAGTCAAGCCAAGGATACAAAAAAAACCCCCGACAGCATGAGTCCTGTATGGTTGTTAAGTAAAGGTCTTATATTTGGCTGAAAGCTTCCCACAAGCCACAGCAAAAATAACAAAAGAAGAGTTATAAAATTACAGTGACTAAAGAAAAAACCCCCGCTATTTTTCAGGAAAAGGAGACTTCCTGGCATAAAAACAGTACATTAAGTAAGGATCCATTTTATTGCCCAGGGGGTAGTATCCTCTCGTTTTGCCTGCAGTGTTTGACAGCAGATTTCACAAGTGATACACTGGGACACAAGTCGAGGGCATGCCATTTAACATTTTAGTAAAGCATTTCTCAGAGTATCTTAACATTAACATTATATTATGTAACATGCTAGTTACTTGTTTCCCCCAGAAGTAAATTACCAATGAAAGGCACATACATAATTGTAAATTTCTGTATGCCAAATTATAAAGAGTAAAAAGAAGTATGTTGAAATTAATTTACTAATTAGTCTAATATATAGAAATATTTCAACATGTAGTCAATATAAATTATTAGTGAAATATTTTGTGTCCTTAAAAAGTATTTTTTGTGCAGTCTTAATCTAGTGTGTAGTAAATACTAATGTCACATCTCCTTTCGGACCAGTCACATTCTAAATGCTCAGTGGCTGGTGGCTCTCTGTGGTACAGTGCAGGTCTGGAGGAATGCTTGTGACTTGGTGACCCTCCACCTTCCTTGACTATCATTTGTGTTTTCTAAACTTTGGATAAGCTAGACAACAGTTTGTGTGCATCTTTGGTGAGAAGCTAAAGTGCAGAAAGTGTACGTTTCCAATTAAGGCCACATTCACATGCTTTCCCAGCCATCGAGTGGGAGGCAAGGGGTCTAACTTATTAGAAGGCCTCTCCCCTCCACCAGGAGCTGGCTGGGCAGGACCTGTAGTGGTGTCCTCAGCCTCCATTTGATGATTTCACATTTTTTCAATCCTCGTTCTCATAATGATTGTGTAGGGTGAAAATCTCACCGACCCAGTTGTTTTGGAAAAAAATAATAAAATAACACTCTAAGCTGCCATGACAGATAACAGACATTATTATATTATTTACTTTCTCTGTCTTGCCCAAGGCCTCCTGAGAGTTGGTGGGAGCTGGTCTTAGATTTCTCTGCTTTATGGAAATTTCCGCTCCCCCTTCATCAGCTGGAAAAAGTCTTTTCCTAAGGTGGGGCAAGCTGTCACTGCCAGTCCCATCTTCCCAGACCCTGCCAGGTCCAGGAAACATTAGAACAGGCTGGAGTTTACCTCTAAGGCACAGGTGCCAGCTGGTAGCTTGTCTGGGTTTTTGTTTGCTCTGTGAGTCCTCATGCCACATGCTGAGGGTGGAGTACCTTCAGGTGACTGGGATTTCTTCGACTCAGGAGACAAGGATGATGATGACGATGATGATGCAGATGAGAAAATGCAGTCATCAGGGATCCCGAATGGTGGTCACATTCGTCAGGAAAGCCAGGAACAGAGTGAGGTGGACCATGGAGATTTTGAGATGGTGGTGAGTCGGGCCGGAGAGGGGAAGGGGGCCTCTAACTCTCTAGCTCTTATTCAGTGGACTTCCAAAAGCTGCCATTTACCGTGGGATACTGACATAGCTTTCTCTTTGCAGTCTGAGTCCATGGTGTTGGAGACAGCTGAAAATGTCAACAATGGCAACCCCTCTCCCCTGGAGGCCCTGCTGGCAGGAGCAGAGGGCTTCCCGCCCATGCTGGACATCCCGCCTGATGCAGATGATGAGACCATGGTTGAGCTGGCCATTGCCCTGAGCCTGCAGCAGGACCAACAAGGTAGAGGCAATGCCAGGAGCACAGCAGCCTAATTGCCTTGCACAGGAAAGAGGGTTTGGCAGTTACTGATGTGCAACTGACTTAGTTTGTCCCCAGATTTGGGGAGAGGTTGATCTGGGTGAGAGCTGTTTGGAGATACAGGTGGAGAGTGAGAGGGATTGTGGTAACGTTTTCAGTCTGGGAGCCAATCTCATAGTTTCTGTTAGTTGGATTGTCCCTCCCAAATCTGTTAGATTCCTCCAGCCTGTGCCCTCCCTACCTGAGCTAAAGAAAGTCTTCCACCATCTCTGTAACGAAACGTGGTGGTTGGGTAGCTATAGCTCTTGATTAACCTCCTCTAGGCCAGAGGGGTCTAACGCTGGAGAGTTTAGACTCCCGAGGGCAGCAGGTGGCCAAAGGAGCGTTGTGGATGGGGTTTGGGGGGGATGTTGTGCTCACTCTCCACTTGTTTCCCAGGCAGCAGCAGCAGTGCCCTGGGCCTGCAGAGCCTGGGGCTGTCCGGCCAGGCACCCAGCTCTTCCTCTCTGGACGCAGGAACCCTCTCTGACACCACAGCATCAGGTAACTGTCCACAGCAAGGAGCACGGCTCAGGGCCCCAGGACCCTCAGGCCTCGTTTCCATTGCTGTGAGAGTGTAAGGGGCAGCTGCTTTGACAGGCCATTCTGGACTTCCCGCTTCTGCCTTGGCTTTGGAAATAGGAGTGGGGAAGGCATACCGATGCAGTTCCGCAAGGGCGCTCATGGCTTCGCTTCCTGGCTTTGCATGCTGCCTGGCTTCATTCAGCTCATTCCCGAGGAGAGACCAAGAGACCAGCTTGCAGGTTGATCAGCTTTAGGGCTTAATCGACAGCTTTCAGGGTTCTTCATCAGCGTTCTGACATTTTAGACAACATTAAAAGAAAGACAAGAAATAGAGATTATACCTTTTAACTTTTTCTCTTCATTTGGAAATAAAAGTGAAGCTGCAAGAAGCCGAGTTAGCTGCGGGTTAGAGTAGCTAGCTATCAGGGATCTGCGTGCTCGGGAGGTAGGGATTTTGTGCACAATTCAAATGCATAGGAAATCTTCAGACCTAATTTTGTCTTCACTTTCAAACTCTTCTCGTGTAAGAAAAGAAAAATTCCTTAGTGGAGAGTTGTACCAAAATAGAAGCGGGTGGGACATCTGAACAGCTGCTGGAAAAGCAACCCCTGATTAAGTGTTGACTTGGAGTTTTTCAGACTGATGCTTTCCTATATTTGTTTCTTTCTTTTTTATTTTCTTTTTGGAGGTTTTACCCTGGGTAGGTAAGAAAGAGATAAACTGGCTGCTCCTCTTCACCTGCTGCCATGGCTTGTTGCTTTCCTTGGTCCTTTTAGTTGCTGTCATTTCAGGCTTGGAGGTTGCTGTCGTGCTGTACCACGTTCCTACTGTGCTCTGTGGCTGTCTTGGCTTCCCTCCTCCATGTACCTCATCCAGCATTTTCCTCCTGTCTCAGCTCAGCCCTGATCCTGGATGCTGTGGCTGTCTCTGGGGAATTTCCTTGCTTCATTTTAGCACCTGATGAGGATGATTAGGAGGTGTGAAATTTCCCAGTGAGCTCCCCCTGGACCACCTGATTAGAAAGAAAAACAAGCAGGGCTGATTCAAGAGCTCACATAGTGATTTCCTCTTATGAACACTGATTACAAAACAAATCTCATTAAAATTCAGAGTCCTGTGCTTCAGATCTCAGGAGGAGTCAGTAACACCTACACAATGGTGACTGAAGCGTTGTAGCTAGAAAACAGAGTGTTCATGTCACAGATTCTCACTGAATCTCTGCACTGTCCTATTTGCACTGTGATGCAGCATCGAAGGAAATGCCCAGTGAACTGGGTTTCCACTTCCGTCTCAGTACTGTTTGCAATGCACCGTGTGCAGTGTTTGTTCCTGTTAGTTATTAACCAGCAAAGCAAACCTTTCCCTTTTTTCTTTGGCGACAGGACAGATAAACTGCATTGTGTTTTCTGCACTATGTGGTTTGATGCTTTTGCTCCAAGGAGGGGTTTTTACCTGTAACAGCTCTCGTTACTCTCTCAGCTCCAGCCTCAGATGACGAGGGCAGCACAGCAGCGACTGATGGTTCTACCCTTCGGACCTCTCCCGCTGACCATGGTGGTAGTGTGGGCTCGGAGAGCGGGGGAAGTGCAGTGGACTCGGTGGCTGGCGAGCACAGTGGTAATGTGGCTGGGGTCCTGATCTCCTTGGGCAGAGGGTGGGGACAAAATGGGAATCCCTGCCTGGGTCCTGGGATTGGTTTCAGCAGAGGGGAGCTTTGGGGTTTTATGGAATTTATTTGACCTCACCCCTGGAGTTTCACATGTTCAGTGATAATAGCTTAAGCTCAGTGAGGTTAATATTGGAATATTTCATAGGCAGCTTTTAATTATCTGTTAGTGGAAGAAAGCAATGGCACACCTAATCCCAAATCATGATTTTTTAAAAAAATGTTTTTATTGATTTCAGAGAGAGGAAGGGAGAGGGAGAGAGGGATAGGAGCATAAACGATGAGAGAGAATCACTGATCGGCTGCCTCCTGCACGTCCCCTACTGGGGATTGAGCCTGCAATCCAGGCATGTGCCCTGACCGGGAATCGAACTATGACCTCCTGGTTTATGGGTTGACGCTCAACCACCAACCCACAAAAGCTGGGTACAAATCATGATTCATCTAAAACAATTTTGGTATGACCTTGAAGTTCATTGTTCTGGTTTTTGCTCTTTCTGTTTGGGGAGGATATTTTGGGCAGCATTGTTAATGATCTGATGTGTTAATATAATAGGTCATCTTCCTAGAATTCTAGCTGATAGGATGGAACTCTAGGATGAGGAAGCATGAGAAAGCCATTTTGGTTTGATCTCATAAATCAGTCTGTGGATGTGAAAAATTTTTTTTATGGAGGAGATTAAGAGTAGCTGAGAATGTCTAGATTCCCAAATCAGTATATATTCTCTGGAACGTGAAGTGGAAATTTATCAGTAGCTCAGATTAAGATCATTCTTGTAGGTAGATATTGTATTCTGTAAAAGAATGAGTGACTGTCTTGGGAGTCATTTAGCATAGTGCTATGGGGTCAAAATTGTGAATTTCACCCGTATGTAGTTTCACATAGAAGAAAAATTTTCCAAAGCTACCAGTTATCTTCTAACTATTGCTGACTTGAGAATGCATTGGATTCCATCATGCTTTGGGAGTTGATTTGTGCTTTCAAATCATTTCCCTCCAGTATCTGGCCGGAGCAGTGCTTATGGTGATGCCACAGCAGAGGGGCATCCAGCTGGACCAGGAAGTGTCAGCTCAAGCACTGGCGCCATCAGCACCACCACTGGACATCAGGAAGGAGATGGCTCCGAGGGAGAAGGAGAAGGGGAAGGAGAAGGAGATGTCCACACCAGCAACAGGTCAGGACCTGGTCATTCTCAGTCAAGAGGATTTCCTATGGGGAAATGTTTTAGGAATAGGATGATGGATCCATTGCAGGAAGTGGAATGGGTGATAGCAGTATATTTCTTTTGAAATATACAGATAATAAACTCATGAAGCAATTTAAAATCTTTGCAAGTGTTCTAGATCTGTCTTTGTTGTCCTAATTAGAATTCTATCAAATCAAATGCAGAGCATAGAAATTAGTTTTTCCCTTAAGGCTTCCCTATATTCCTAAATAGCTGAGGAGTATATCTTCCTCACTCAAATCTCTCTTTTTTCATCAACAAGATGAAACTAATTTTGTAGCATTCTCTTTATAAATGGCATTGTTATAGGCTCAACAGTGATAGTTATTAAATATACACTAGAAATAGCTGCTTGCTCAGCATGTTTATAATGTAATGGAGAAGTAAGACAGAGCCAATGCATGTTTATGTCTAAAAAATACCAGTGTTGAGCTCTTGGCAAATTGAAACTAATCTAAAAATTCTAATCAGTTTCCCTCAAGACATTCTGGTGGTGTTTGTACTGGATTGGTGGAGTGAATGTGTTCTTAACCAAGAGGTGACTAGAGAAATAGGAAGAAAAACCTAAGAATTCACTTGTGATATAGTATTTGTTAAATTTGTCGAGGCCCACAAATTTATCACATTAGTGTAGAAGTAAAGAATCAATACTTTGAACTGAGTGATTTTTATCAGAAAAACAGGTCACTGAAGCTGTCAGTCATCAGAGACATTTCAGAGGGCATCCGAGTGTCTCCTTTATTGTCCCTCCCATTCCACTCAGACCCTTGCAACAACTCTCATGGAGGTGACCTGGCTCAGTTTAACTGCTGATATCTTGATGGAATTCTTTTTTTAACTTAACATAAAGGGGCTTTCTACTTAATCTTTTTATTTTCTCTTAATGTGATTTCTAGGTTATTTTCACTCTTTATCATTTTCTTTCTCTGATTCCTTTTTTTAAAACCTTATTTTTGGAGGTATAATTTTCTGTTCTTTTTTTCTAACTTCATAAGATGGAAGCTTAAGTCATTGATTTAAAATCTTTGTTTTTAAATACATATTTGAAGCTATATATTTCTCTCTAAAATTCCCTTTAAACATTATTTTCGCTGGAGCGCACATATTTTGCTATGTTCTGTTTTCATTGCTGTTCAGGTAAATGCTTTCTAAATTCTGTTGTAATTTACTCTCTGGGCCCAGGTATTTCCAAACATTTGGGGATTTTCTAATTATTTTCTGTTATTGATTTATAGTTTAATTTACTATGGTTGCAGGACATACTATGTGATTTCAATCCTTTGAAATGTTTTGAAATTCATCATTGCTTCTAAAATGATATGTCATTTTAGGATTTTTAGTTATTTTTAGCAGGATGGTCAATTGAGGTAACCTAGCCATATTGGACATGGAGGTCTCTAAAATGGTTTTAATTTAACCCCCCCCCCCCCCGCCCCCCGCCCAGGAATAAGTTAATTAAACAAGGTGGCTTATTGTTTTAAATAATATAATAACTGAATTGTTTTTACTTTTAAGTCACAAGGAAATTGTAATTTTTGTTAGTGTTTACTTTTTTGGTGAAGTTTCCAGAATAATAAGTGCTTGAAAAGCCAATGATCTGGCATGATCTTGGTCCAGGTCCAGACCTGCTCATTTTGTTGACATTTTCTTTCTTTCTTTTTTTTTTTTTTCTTTAATATATTTTATCGATTTTTTACAGAGAGGAAGGGAGAGGAGAGGGATAGAGAGTTAGAAACATCGATGAGAGAGAAACATCAATCAGCTGCCTCCTGCACAGCCCCTACTGGGAATGTGCCCGCAACCAAGGTACATGCCCTTGACAGGAATCGAACCCGGGACCCTTCAGTCTGCAGGCCGACACTCTATCCACTGAGCCAAACCGGTCAGGGCTTGTTGACGTTTTCCTTCGTGTGTGTATTCACTCAGATGCATATTCTCCAAATATGAAGATTTTAATCATCTCAAAGCTTGTTTTATCCTAAAAGTGCTGAATTGCTGCTGTTATCTCTGCTTTCTTCACTTGTACCTCTTCCATTCCTGATCAGTTCTTACTCATTTGTAGTCCCCCATAGCTTGCCTAATTACTCATGAATGCAGGCATTTATGTGTTATAGAATTCTAAAGGACATTTAGCTCATTCCTTTGAGTTCTTTTTAGAATGATAATCATTATTCAAATAAGACACTGTACTTCCATTCAGACTTTTATTATTTTGAAAATATTCTGGATAACTGCCTACTAGGATATGTAATATATAAAATATATGTAATATATAAAAAAAATATATAGGCATATGGTTTCTTACAAACAACGATTTGTAAGAAAAATGAACCACGATTTACTGTGAGAGCAAATCCATTAATTCATTCAGCAAATGAACTTTTAAATTTATGTAAGATTGTGTGTTAGGCGAGGCTGCCAACCAAATTGTCAACAAAACCCTAATTAATTGATTTTCAATTGGTCCTTTTGAATCTGTGTATTCATTAGAGGTCCAGGGGCACACACTTAGTATGGAAATCTAGCTGTTTCTTTGCAGATGAAGAAGGAGAGGTAGTGACCAGATGAGTATATGGGAAAACTCCTGCATCCTGTATGGGAAGGTTGGTGTTGAAATTGAATTTCACACTAGGAAAAATGATGGACTGGCCTTTCTAAGGACTTGGGGAAGCATGAGAACGAAAGTGTTGGGTCACTATGCAGCTGGATGGTTGAGAATTTATAGGTGAAAAAATGCCAGGAAAATAATGCCTAGAGGCAGAATAGGGCCATATGCTGGGGAAAAAAACATAGTGCTTACTACTAAAGGTTTAAATTTTGATACTGAGAGTGGCTAGGACCTGATTGCTTGAGAAATAATTTAACTTTCATGTAGGTTTTCTGTACCATTACTAGTATTTTGCAATAGTTTTGCTCCCTTTTAACAAAGTGAGATTTCTCCTATGTTGCTGGTTAATAAATAGGCATTTATTAATGCTAGGATTGTTCCTGAGCAGTAGGTGCCCTGTTTACCTTGGGAACAAGAGGAAAGAACTATATTCAGATAGTAAGTGGTTGTATATTAGCTCAGGTTTCATATATTTTTCTTGACCTTTTAGGCTGCACATGGTCCGTCTGATGCTGTTGGAGAGGCTACTGCAAACCTTGCCCCAGTTAAGAAATGTTGGAGGTGTCCGGGCCATCCCATACATGCAGGTATCCATCTCTCAGTTCAATGGATCTATCACATTATAGCTGGACCATCCTAAGCATGCTGCCATCTCAAGGCATTGGTGTTAAACAATGGAATTCAATTTATAGCCCTTCATTTTATAGATGAGAAGCCCAAGGGTCAGATAATTTTTTTAAAATGTCCACGTTCATCCAGCTAGTTATTAACAGAGCCAAGAGCAAAAGTCTGTTCCAGAGATTCCTAGTCTGCAGTGACTGTTCATTAATATTAGTGCATTAGAGTATGGTCTTGTGATAGCTATTCCCCCACTGGCTGCCTTCCTTTTGGGCAAAATTGTTCTTTAATTCTTAGTAGCACAGTGCCCTCTCTCAACCCAGTTTGGTTGAACATAATATAGGTTAGTCATTTAGTTTTACAAACTTTATGCAGAACATTTTCTGTGATGCCAAATACCAACATTTGACTCTTCTGACTCTGGACGCATAAACTTTGGATAACTTGGGATTTAGAAACTTTTCACAGATTATGATTGACAGGGAAGTCAGGAAGATTGGGGTTTCTTCTGAAACACCTTGTGTTCGAGTTGTTTTCTAGGGAAGTGACTTTCACGTTTTCTCTCTTTGACTTCTAGGTCATTTTGATGCTCACTGCAGACCTGGATGGAGAAGACGAAAAAGACAAGGGGGCCCTGGACAACCTGCTCTCCCAACTTATTGCTGAACTGAGCATGGATAAAAAGGTAAAATTTGAGTCATAGTGTGTGAAAAATAGGGCTCAGCTAAGATCAGTTCTCTGTTGTTTTTTCTTCTCTTAGAGAATGTCCCCTGTTTTCAGGGGCTGACCATCCATTAAGGCCTTTAGTTCTGTGGATTCCACAAAAAATGTTTTCATTGCCTACTTTGGCCCAGGCATACTTTTGGATTTGAGCATAATTAAGGAATAAGACCAAGTCCCTACCCCTATGGTTCTATAAGGTGAAAACAGTGAATTAGTTGTTTCAGTCTTCATATGCCTTCCTAAGTGTATCAGGCTTTTGGTAATTCAGGCGTAGTCCATGGATACATGAGCTTGCTTTGTCTCCGATTCCATCTGAGGCATATTTAGCACTGATAGGCTTGAGGGAATCTTGTTCAGAGGATGCCTCAAGCTTAAACGTAAGCCTGAGCTCTGGGCTCTGTTTCTGCTGCAGGATGTCTCCAAGAAGAATGAGCGCAGTGCCCTGAATGAAGTCCATCTGGTAGTAATGAGACTCCTGAGCGTCTTCATGTCCCGGACCAAATCTGGATCCAAGTCTTCCATATGTGAGGTATTTTTGCTTCAAGCTTATGGGTGTGGGGAAAGGTAAGAGGATTGTCTGGTTGATACTAGGGCTGAGGGCAAAGGTGATAGTCCTGATAGTCAGAATAAGGCCATTGTGGTTGCTTGAGAGGAGTTAGATTCTAAGCTGTCACCTCTTCAAGAACAGAGCCTCCACCTTTTTCAGAATCCCTTCCAAGTCCTGCTCTTTGCAACAATCCCTCCATTGGAGGGGTTAAAGGGTTTGGAAATTTCATTATTAAAAGGCAGGGGACTGTTCTGCAAGGCGCGGAGTGGCTAAGAGGATTCCCCACTGTATGTTGCTATAAGGTATGGTAATAAAGCAGAGAGAAAGCAGTGTGTGCGCGGTGGAAAGGAGATTAACACAAAGCAGAGAAGGTAGAAATGGAGGCTGAACTGCATCCGATCTTAATGAGCTTATGAGCTGTGGGGTTTGCTGGGATTTGCAAGGCTCTCCTAATGGTTTTATTTACAGTAGCTTTTCTCCTACTTTTTTATTCATGTGATCGCTTACCCCATCTCCTTTGGAAGCTGGTACTATGAGAAGAGCCCCTATTGGGAGGGTGGAGTTGCCCAAAAGTGCCTATAATGAAAAGTTTTCTCTCCTTGAAATGGTCTTTTTTTCTAGTTGCCCAAAGAAAAAGAGAAAACCATGCCTTCCAGGTAGAAAAGTTATCTAGTCCTTGCCTCTTGGCTTCTGGCATGTGTGTGTAGAGAGATTAGAGTTGAGAACTGGTGTTTATTTGTTTCTTTTCTCTTACCATGCCGTTATTCAAAGGAATTGGGGAAATTTTGAACTAGTGGGAAACTTTCAACTCAAGAGATCAACTACCTCACTTCCTTGACAACTAGCTCTACTGTGAGTGTGTTTCCTCTCCCCAGCACCCAGCTGCATTTATAAGCCATTCTTACCTTCTCCCTCCCAGTCATCCTCCCTCATCTCCAGTGCCACCGCGGCAGCCCTGCTGAGCTCTGGGGCTGTGGACTACTGCCTGCACGTGCTCAAATCCCTGCTGGAGTATTGGAAGAGCCAACAGAATGATGAGGAGCCCGTGGCTGCGAGCCAGTTGCTGAAACCACATACTACTTCCTCCCCACCCGACATGAGCCCTTTCTTCCTCCGCCAGTATGTGAAGGTGAGGGCTTTCCCTGGACAAAGAGCCGCTCCTGTGCCTCATCCAGAGCACGCTCAGTGAGGAGAGTGAAGGAGCAGGGGGCGAGGAGCTGCAGGAGGGAGCCTGCATTCCTTGGTGGGCTCCCTGCATCACTTGGTGTGATTTAATAAATGCCCTTCTATTGGGATCCTGAGTCCTGCCACTTTGTAAACCTTAGGAATTGAATGAAATCAGACAGTCATGGCTCTTTCACATTAAGCTCCTTAGAAAAAGATGAGACGGTACAAGGTCGTGTTGTCAGTAGTGGGTTATGTTCTCATGTGTGTCACATGCTGTCATTAGAGGTCTTTTAACATGCTAGTTTAGAAGATGGGCTTCTGATCAGGTGAGCCTGGGAACAGTTGTTCTCACTTACTAGCCAAGAGGCTTGGAAAAGTTCTGTCTAACCTTACTTAGTAAGCCTTGTATACCTGGAAAAGGAGGGTACACAGTGTCTGCTTTATAGGGTTGTCGTGAGCATTGAATGAGGTGGTGTTTGTAAAGTGCAGTGCCTCCCACATACCGATGCTCAATAAATGCTCATTATTACCATTTCTATTCCGCTGAGTCCATATGGTAGAGCTAAATGGGTTGGACTAGCTGTGCTGCTTACTGCATACTCAGAACTGCTTTGAATATATAGGAGTATAACAAGCATAAAATAGGAATCTGATCATGTCCTTCTCTTTTTAATAACTCTTAGGTGGTTTTTTTATTACTTTTCGGCCAGAAAGTTCTTTGAGGATCCAGCTATCTTACTCCCTAGCTTTCGTACCTACAACACCCCTGCATGCAGCCCTACTGAAGTGTGCATTTTCCCACGTGGAACACCCCTGCATGCAGCCCTACTGAAGTGTGCATTTTTCCATGTTGCCTTTGTTCATGCTGTCACTTCAGAAATTCTTCTTCCTTTGCATCCCCGTGTTCCCTCATTTCTCGAATTCCTATTTCTTCTTCAAGACCCAGTTCCAGCATTGGATCCTAGGGAAAACCTTCCCTAAGACACACTTCCCTGCTGTCAAGTCTGATTGAGACAGTGTTTACCTGGTCACGCATGTGGAGTCTCCCCTTCAAACTCACAGCAAAGATCTTACTTACTCCTTTTTATACTCCCAGTGCTTGGCGTAGAACCGGTAAATAACTGGTGATTGAATAGGAGACACATGCAGGCTCTTCCTGGGAACCACACATCTTGCAGGATAGCTGTTGTTTCCACTGTCCTCAAATTTCCCTGTACCCCTGCCTGTCCGTGTGATGTGAACCCAGAATTTCGCCTGAGTTTAGTGATCCTGGCCCCCTTGGCTTATTTGAATATTTCTTGTTATTATGGAAGTTTTAGTTCTAGGGAATGAAATATATCTCACATAGAAAGTCAAATCTTTTCCTGCTACTGCTTTTTCAGTATTTTCTAATTCTAGGTTTTGTGTAAGTTGAATACAATCAATCCAGTGTTAAAAACCAGAGTGAACTTTTAAAAAAGAGCAGTGAGATCTATCTCCACTGCAACCTTTACATGTAATGAAATTGCCCAGGAGCCTGGGGTCTTGCTTGGTTTGTAAGCGAAACTGTCAGCCAGTGATGGCTCTGGCTTCAAAAGGAGCCATTGACCAGCTCTAGCTTAAGGTATGCCTAGTGAGCAGTAAACCAGCCTTTTTCTTAAGTGTGGTCATGGAAATTGCCAATCACAGGTTCTTACACAAATGTTCTTCTCCCAGGGTCATGCTGCTGATGTGTTTGAGGCCTATACTCAGCTTCTAACAGAGATGGTACTGAGGCTTCCATACCAAATAAAAAAGATCGCAGACACCAGTTCTCGAATCCCACCTCCTGTCTTTGATCATTCCTGGTTTTACTTTCTCTCAGAGGTAAGTGAAGGGGGCGGTGCCAATGGAGGAGAGGACACATCGGCTGTGACTGCCTTTGTGGACCCCTAACCCTCATAGTGTTTCCCCTAGGTCTCACCCCTGTGCTGTAGACTACAGGGTGGGGCAAAGGCACGTTTACAGTTGTATGCAAAACAGTTTTTCTTGTATTATTATTTATTCATTATTGTGTTATTTTCCATACACACTACTGTAAATGTACTTGTGCCTTATCCTGTATATGGTGAAACTGGGAGATGTACATCAAAGCAAGCTATCCATTTTAGTTTCTGATCTGTTCATTTAACTTCCCCCACACAATGATAATGGGCAAGTTTAATACTTCGGACTCTGTCTGGAAAACAACGTATACTAGTTAAATTAACAGAGATTTTAATATAGGGAACTGGTTAAATGGCCATTGAAATAGCAAAAAGATTGAAAGGGAATGCTGAGATACACAGAGATAGTAACTGCAAGCAGAGCTACCAGCAGCCTTGTGTGTGAAGAGGGAGGGCCAGTGTATCTCAGGAGGGTGCAGCTGCTGGTACCTTAGGAGCTCTGAGGAGAGGGGGAGTGTTGTGGTTGATTCTGGAAGTACTGAGAGAAGCTGGTGATTAACATTTGGTTTGCCCTTGAATACTAAAGAAATAACGGAGGCCGCCAGGGTGAGGGGCTGATGCTAGGATAGCAGGCAAACAGGAAGAAGCAAGTCCCTTCTTTTCCTCCTGCTTTCCAGTGTCCCTCTAGTGCTCCCTATTGGCAGAACCTAAGAGGGAGCCAGTTGCAAAGAAACAATGCAGTTAGCATAATTCTGGACTGGACATCGCAGAGCAGCAGGGTATTATGGGGTGAGTTTGGAGCCAGCTGAGAGACCATAGTTATTAACCACAGCAATTGTGAGATTAACTCTAGGATGAATAATCTGTTAGCAATCTCCAAATGACCATTTCAAGGTGTATATATGTAACAACCTCACCTCTTTCCCCATCTCTTTCACCTGAGAGATTCGGAATGTTTTTTTCCCTTGTATTTTCACTCGATGGGCCAGAGTGGAGGCCAGCTTCCCTATAGATTCTTAAGTATTCTGAGAAGGGGAGCAGTAATATTGCTGTAGTTCCCTCTTTGACTTCTTTCTTTCTATGCCTGTCTCCTGGCCCCTGTAAGGAATTCTAAAGTTCACCAGAGGCTAGCTTGGCCACAAGAAAATAGTTTGGTTTGTGTTTCTCACCAGTTGTTTTGTTTTTGTTTTGTTAATTCTCACTGGAGGATATTTTTCCCATTGATTTTTAGAGACAATGGAAGGGTAAGAGAAAGAGAGAAACATTGATTAGTTGCTTCCCACATGTGCAGGAGAACCAGCAACCCAGGTACATGCCCTTGATAGGGAATTGAACCTGAGACCCTTCGGTGCGTGGGTCGATGCTCTATCCATTGGGTCACACCAGCCAGGGCCCTTACCAGTTTTTATTTTTACCTTTTTTTAAAAGAACTGCTATATTTTATTTATTTTTTTGTTAATCCTCACCTGAGGACATTCTTTCATTGATTTTTAGAGAGAATGAAAGGGGAGAGACAGAGAGAAACGTCGATGTGAGAGAGACACATTGATTGATTGCATGCACCTGCAACCGAGGAATGTGCCCTTGACTGGAATCAAACCTGAGTCCGAGGGGCTGACACTCTATCCACTGGGTCAAACTGGCCAGGGCTATCACCAGTCTTCAATAACAGCTTATGGAAAGCCAGGGAGCTGAGGCTGGAACAGATGTATAGTTCCAGAATCATTGACTGTGTTGTTTTTCCCCCCTCAAGTACCTGATGATCCAGCAAACGCCATTTGTGCGCCGGCAAGTCCGCAAACTTCTGCTCTTCATCTGTGGATCAAAGGACAAGTACCGCCAACTCCGGGATTTGCACACCTTGGACTCCCACGTGCGTGGGATCAAGAAGCTGCTAGAGGAACAGGGGATATTCCTCCGGGCAAGTGTGGTGACAGCCAGCTCAGGCTCCGCCTTGCAGTACGACACACTCATCAGCCTGGTAAGAGGAGGTGGAAGTGGATGGGTGGGGAGGGTATGTGATGAAGCTCAGCTGAGTAAGTAACCAGGTGGAGTTGTAGATGGGGCTTTTAGATATTTAGAGACCATCCTGGTCAGGGTTGGGATCAGGGAAAATCTGTAATACCTGACTGGGTGCTACGCCACCATGTGTAGTTGGCTTCAGGGTCTGAGATTTCCCCCTTACATTCCCTCCCCTACCTGGCTGTGGTTCATCTCTTATGAGGAGGGGTGACTTGGATTTTTTACCTCTGTTATTTATTCATGTCATGGACAGGATCAACCTGAAATTTGTACATTTCTGATTTGTGTCCTTGAATGCTAAAGAAATGATGTCTTACTGCCTGAAGATAAATTGTTAGGACTTTGGGGAGTAAATTGAATATTTTGCTTAGGAGCATCTAGAAGGAACAACTTCAGTATGAAAGACTCCTAATCTAATGTCCTTACTGTTGTGCTTTTAGTAAGAAAAAAAGTAAACTTGTGGTTTTCCAAGTCATGGAAAACCATCTCTCCTGCTGCATTATTAAGCAGTCTGAAGGGTGCCTGGAAACAAAGGGCCGTTGTGTGGTGGGGAGTTGAACTTAGGAGGCGTGGCAAGAGCCTTGTGTGTGGGCCTTGGTCCCAGGTTCATCAGCGCACCAGATTAACTTTGCACAGAGGGCTGTGTTCTGTTTGCATCCAAAACCAGATGAATGACCCCTCAAGGCAGCAGGTGTGGTACCGGGTGGGCTGCTTGGCGGGGTTACTCATTTTTGGTGATTGGTTTCCATTTCAGATGGAGCACCTGAAAGCCTGTGCAGAGATTGCTGCCCAGCGAACCATCAACTGGCAGAAATTCTGCATCAAAGACGACTGTAAGCAGTGCTGCTCCTTTTGATTGCATTATTCATTCATTCCTTCAGGAACTATTACTGAGGCTACTATATGCCAAGGACTAAACTGGATGCTAGATACATAAAGCCATGACCAAGATAGGTAGTCATGCGCCACTTAACATTGGGCATTCTGGGAAATGTGTCATTAGGCCAATTCATTGTGCGAACATCATAGAATGTACTTACAAATCTAGATGGTGTCGCCTATACACACCTAGGCTCTGTGGTATATCACCGTCATATATGCAGTCCATTCTTGACCAAATCGTTCTGTGGTGCATGACAGTGTAGACAGAACTCTTGCCTAGCAAAGAAGACAAGTAAAAACTTAAAAGAGTGGTAAGGGTCAATAGATAAGATTTGGGGTGCTACAAGGGCACCGAGTAGGAGTATCTGACCTCTAGACTGATAGTAAAGCTACAGAGGAGTGTATGGAGTCTACACAATCATCTTATTCAAAGTGGGGCTGGGAGCCATTCTCTACATAGTTGTCAGTATTTCCTCTCTGACCTCTAGACTGATAGTAAAGCTACAGAGGAGTGTCTGGAGTCTACACAATCACCTTATTCAAAGAAGTGGGGCGGGGAGCCATTCTCTACATAGTGTTACAATACTTGTCAGTATTTCCTCAGGATGTAAATTCTTCTTGGCAGCACTCAGCAGAGAGAACTTAGAGAAGGAGCTGGTGGGAATAGGGCATCCTGACCATATGGAGAAGTTGCTCTAGTCCTTGCATGTAAGTTGAGTTGTCATCATCTTGGAGCTGAGCCCCTCTCCTCTGCCTGCAGCCGTCCTGTACTTCCTCCTCCAAGTCAGCTTCCTGGTGGATGAGGGGGTGTGTCCAGTGCTGCTGCAGCTGCTCTCCTGTGCTCTGTGCGGCAGCAGAGTGCTCGCCGCGTTGGCGGCCTCAACAGCGTCCTCCAGTTCCTCCTCCTCAGCCCCTGTGGCCTCCAGCTCTGGACAAGCCACAACACAGTCTAAGTCCTCCACTAAGAAGAGCAAGAAAGAAGAAAAGGAAAAGGAGAAAGAGGGTAAGAGACCAGGGTGATAATAGTCTAGTCTCTCCTGAAGCACAAGGCTTATTCTCTTCTGAAGTGTCTTTCATCCTGACTTAAAGGGGACCTAAAACCCAATGACCTCTGGGCTCTACTTTTGGTCTCATTTTCAGTTGCATTGAAGGTGACACCTTGAACAGTGTGCCTTCTCATCCTAAGTGACTGTGATAGGAAAGGTCAAAGTAGACAACATTTTTACTAGGCCAAGTTCCTTTTTCTGTGAAATAATAATAATTGTTCTGTGGCAAGTTTGTCAGTGTGAAATGAAATGTGCCCTGTAAACTGTTGAATGCTCTATAAATGTAACCTGTTTTACCTGACTTCTCACCATCAGAAATGCAAGTGCCTTTCTGCTTAACTGCTTTTCATGGTCCTTGGTGGCCCGAGACAGGTGATCAGGGGTGGAAAGCAAGGAATGTGTTCACATCCTCTCAATTATTCAGATCTCTCTGTTCAAGTAGGTGTGTAGTAATATTGACTGTTTTTGGTAGCAAGCTTTCGAAAGGTTATTTCTCCTCCAGTGTAACTATGTTTGTTCAGTGCCAGGCGAATTATAGGCACTTTCTGCTTTTGAGGGGGTGCATTATTATATGTCTCTTTGAGGTTGACCTTTTGTCTCCCAGGAAGCAACTGAAAGTTGTTTTCAAATTATAACCATTTAGCTCCAACATTTAGACGTGGACAGCCTCTTCTCCCTCTGTATATGCTAGTGCTGGCTATGATACTCTAGACCACTTCCCCCTATTCTTCTTGCCTTGATCTTGCAGGTGAGAGCTCAGGCAGCCAGGAGGACCAGCTGTGCACAGCTCTGGTGAACCAACTGAACAAATTTGCAGATAAGGAAACCTTGGTCCAATTTCTGCGTTGCTTCCTGTTAGAGTCCAATTCTTCCTCGGTGCGCTGGCAGGCCCACTGCCTGACACTGCATATCTACAGGTAGGGTCCAGGGCGGTTTTAACAGTCTTCATGGATCTGGGACCAGAGTGGACGGTGTAGTTCTGGCTTGGTTTTATGTTACACGCTCACGGTCACAGTGTCAATATTTATACCAGCCTGAGCATCCTCTTAAGTATTACAGATTTCTTCATTGAGTTATCTGATTTTTAGTATTAAACTGATGTTTTAAGCAAGAGATTATCTGTTTCCCACTAAGAAGGCTATGCTTCTAGAAATTTGTAAAATGATCAGGCTTGACTCGTTAGGCTAACAAAGCTTGGTTACTGCCATTGAGTAATGTTGGATGATGGGAATAGACCGCCTCCCGAAGACAGGAAAGGACTGTCCTACATCTGTTAGGATGGATTGTCAAAAGAGCAACAAAACCATTCAAACTTAACTCATAGTTATGGGGCAATAGCTGCACCTAGAAAAATAGTACCTGGGCCTTGTTGATAAAGAACCTCAGGGCTTTCTGCTGCTTGGTAATATGAACTGCCATTTATCTACAGAAACTCTAGCAAATCTCAACAGGAGCTCCTGCTAGATCTGATGTGGTCCATATGGCCAGAACTCCCAGCCTATGGTCGAAAGGCTGCCCAGTTTGTGGATCTACTAGGATATTTCTCCTTGAAAACTCCACAAACAGAGAAAAAGGTAACAGTTGATTTATGATCAAAAGGGCTAACTTGTCATT
>NW_005371012.1:525605-538006 GCF_000412655.1 Myotis brandtii | reverse complement strand
ATATATATATTGATTTCAGAGAGGAAGGGAGAGGGTGAGAAAGATAGAAACATCAGTGATGAGAGAGAATCATTGATCGGCTCCCTCCTGCACTCCCCTTACTGGGGACCGAGCCTGCAACCTGGGCATGTGTTGAAATGACCAGGAATCGAACTGTGATCTACTGGTTCATAGGTCGACGTTCAACTGCTGAGCCACACCAGCTGGGCTAACCTTTTTTCTCTTGAGTTAAGAACATTATGACCAACACCTTAAGGGATGCATATATAAAACCTCTTGAAAAAATATATATTCACTCCCAGTGTGTATACTATGTAGATAATATAAACTAGCACATAAGTACAATCTGAAATTGGTTTAGCCAGTAGAAGTAGATCAAGCGGGAAGAAAATGCAACTCATTAAAATTGCTTGGGAAAGACAGTGCTTCTCTGGGTTTCTAACAGCTCTGATTACATTCCCCAGAGTGTTTCTGCAATTATATAACCTTTTTCTTTTTAAAAAAAATATATTTTATTGAATTTTTACAGAGAGAAAGGGAGAGGGATAGAGAGTTAGAAACATTGATGAGAGAGAAACATCAATCAGCTGCCTCCTGCACACCTCCTATTAGGGATGTGCCCACAACCAAGGTACATGCCCTTGACCGGAGTCGAACCTGGGACCTTTCAGTCCGCAGGCCGACGCTCTATCCACTGAACCAAACCGGTTAGGGCAATTATATAACCTTTTCATGGCTTCTCCTTGAGAATCAAACTTGGTCTAAAAAGATGGACTATCATAAGATTGTGGGAACTTCTAAAGAAGATAGAATCCTTTAAACGATTAGGAATTAGGCCCAGCTTTGTATGATTCTGATGGAGGCTGAGAAGTCTGGTACTTCTGGGGCGGTTTTATCTAGAAAGCAGAAGACAAAAGTCTTTTCCAGTAAGACTTCCCTTGGGCTTTAACTATGGTCCTTTATTGACTTCTGTTTCAGTTGAAGGAATATTCACAGAAGGCTGTGGAGATTCTGCGGACTCAAAACCATATTCTTACCAACCATCCCAACTCCAACATTTACAAGTGAGCTTTGTTCTGCTTTCTCCCTATTGAAGCTCAGCCAAATTGCTCTCTCAACGTTGATTGGCTCTAACATGCGAATCAATATGCCCCTGTCTAGTTGGTTTTTGAATCCCTCCCTCATAGCTGGGGCCTTGCACATAGAAGTTACTCAAAATATAATTGCTGAATTTGGGTTTGGTAAGCAGTAATTTAAAAAAAAAAAAGATCTCTAGTTTCCAGAGTCTAAGTATAAATAAAATAAGACAAGTTTACAGAAAATGGCTGCATTAAAAAAAAACTTTTGAAAGAGACCATTGGTTAAACTGATAATTTATTGTTTCCAGGGTTTAATAGTGACTATTCTTTTTTTCCCTTCTAACTTTATTGAGGTATAGTTTCCATAGGACAAAATTCACCTATTTTAAATATATAATTCAATGATGTTTACTATTTGTAATTGTGACTCTGAGTCAAACCGTAAACTTTTTAGGATTCCCCCTGACCTCGGGACAGCTCAGAAACAGGAAACTTCTATTTGAAATTTCCTTCCTATAACTTCTCAACCCTGTTGGCATTTCTCACATGTCTTTATGTTCTTACTAGGGTGGGGATTGCCTTGGGGAATATTGAGCCATGGCCTTTTCATGGCTTCTTTATGAAGCTCAGTGCTTTCTAAGATGAAAATTTCTGTATATGCTGAGACTGGTTTCTTCTTTAGCACCTTGTCTGGCTTAGTGGAGTTTGATGGCTATTACCTGGAGAGTGATCCCTGCCTGGTGTGTAATAATCCAGAAGTGCCGTTTTGTGTAAGTGACATCTTCAACGTGGATGGTCCTGAGGCTCACAGGGCCAGTGGGTTTCTTCCAGAGATTGGTTGTTACTGCATAGGTGTTCTCCTAATGCTTGGTCATCAGGGGTATGAATTCTTACCTGCTACACTTGTTACCTTAAATAGAAATTTCATCCATGGATGAAGAGTGGGTTACAGTGATGAATTTTGAAGAAGACAGGATGAGCCGTTAGCCTTGAACTAATACAGTGTTTTGTGTGTCCTCTTGTGTTTAGTATATCAAGCTGTCTTCCATTAAAGTGGACACCCGGTACACCACCACCCAGCAGGTAGTGAAGCTCATTGGCAGCCACACCATCAGCAAAGTGACGGTGAAAATTGGAGACTTGAAGCGGACCAAGATGGTGCGAACTATCAACCTCTATTACAACAACCGAACTGTGCAGGCCATCGTGGAGCTGAAAAACAAGTACGGGCTCTTTGGACTTGGGGATGGGGAGAGGGGCTGGTAAGGCTTCCCACCTGTTGTTGGCTTTGATTGCTGGGATCCGGTAAAGTAGCGCATCCCTAGAGGTCCAGTATATCCTCTTATCCACTTCAGTCATGACGGGGACAAAAGTGAAATGCCAGTTCCTAAGGATGTCAACAAAGATTATTTTAAAGTCATGTCCAGGGGGCCCTCGGGGTCAATGGAAGTTCATCAACAGCTTGCCTAGGGAGGGGAAGCTTAGTGAGGGGCACGCCAGGTTTCTCATACCCAGGTTAACTAGAGCAGTTTCATTTTTATATAAAACCGTCTACATTGGGAAGCAGTTGTCATTTTTTGGATTTAGATGCTATTCTCTTGCTCACAGAGCAGGCAATATTCCTACAGAAGTTTTTCTAGTACACAGTCCTTCCATTTCTGCATGGTGCCTCCCCTCTGTATCTGCTGACGTTGGGTCTTTCTAGCTCATGGATGCCAATGTTTGAATCGGGGCAAGTCATATATGGGCTAAAGAAGGTACTAGCAGGTTACAGTGTTGACTTTTACCGAGACAGATATCTTTTTTAAAAAAAATATTTTTTGTTGATTTTTTTACAGAGAGGAAGGGAGAGGGATAGAGAGTTAGAAACATCGATGAGAGAGAAACATCAATCAGCTGCCTCCTGCACACCCCCTACTGGGGATGTGCCTGCAACCAAGGCACATGCCCTTGACCGGAATTGAACCTGGGACCCTTCAGTCTGCAGGCCGACACTCTATCCACTGAGCCAAACCAACCAGGGCCAGAGACAGATCTCTTGTTGAAGTCTCAGGCATTGCTGTTGGGCATGAGTAGATACTGCCTGAATATTATGACTATGGTGCTGCCTGGCCAGTGTTGCTCAGTGGTTGAGCATAGACCCATGAACACGGTTCGATTCCCTATCAGGCAGCTGATTGATGTTTCTCATCGATGTTTCTAACTCTTGAGTCTGCAGGCCGACACTCTATCCACTGAGCCAAACCGGTCCTGGGATATTTCTAACTCTATTCCTCTCCCTTCCTCTCTGTAAAAAATCAATAAAATATATTTTTAAAAAAAGATGTTCCATATGATAATTTTAATGCCCACACATGCCCAGGTTGCGGGTGGGGAACAGAGCCTACCCAGCACCTGGTAAGTGCTTAGTAAAAGTTGGCTCTAATTGTAATTACCTGCCTTTGCTCTCTGTGAGTCTGTTTGCCACTTGGTCCAGATTCTGGTATGTCCCTCTGCTTCTTTAAAGCAACCTGAGCTTTATCCTTCCGAGGTAGTTGTCGTGATGGGAACGTATGGCAGTCGTCATCATGCTCCTCTGAGGGTACAGGCCTCAGTGTGGTACACTTTTGGAGTAAGGTCTTCCCTTGATAAGAACTTCTGTTTTTCTGGAATCTCAAAAATTATCATATGGAACATCTTTTTTTTAAAAAATATATTTTATTGATTTTTTTTACAGAGAGGAAGGGAGAGGAATAGAGAGTTAGAAACATTGATGAGAGAGAAATACGATCAGCTGCCTCCTACACACCCCCCACTGGGAATGTGCCCGCAACCAAGGTACATACCGTTGACTGGAATCGAACCTGGGACCTTTCAGTCTGCAGGCCGACGCTCTATCCACTGAGCCAAACCAGTCAGGGCCATATGGAACATCTTAAAGCACTTGTATGTTCTATCCTTTTTTATAGAGAAAGGGTAGTAGAAAGTATTTTAAAAATTAGGGTGCTATTATTTGCCAGATGTCCTGCTCTTAGAGTAACCACTTCATTGCCCTAGAA
This sequence comes from Myotis brandtii, assembly GCF_000412655.1. Taxonomy (NCBI): domain Eukaryota; kingdom Metazoa; phylum Chordata; class Mammalia; order Chiroptera; family Vespertilionidae; genus Myotis; species Myotis brandtii. The sequence goes on along the minus strand of NW_005371012.1, from coordinate 533,889 downwards.
AAATACGTAGGAACAATCTTTATTTCATCAGACCGTCATCACTGAGCCTTAAATGAGAGGCCGTCAGGTCTCTGTCCCTCTATCTGACACTGTCTCTCTTAGGCCTGCTCGCTGGCACAAAGCCAAGAAGGTTCAACTGACCCCTGGGCAGACAGAGGTGAAGATTGACCTGCCCTTGCCCATTGTGGCTTCCAACCTGATGATTGAGTTTGCAGACTTCTATGAAAACTACCAGGCTTCCACAGAGACCCTGCAGTGCCCACGCTGTAGTGCCTCCGTCCCTGCCAACCCAGGGGTGTGCGGCAACTGTGGAGAGAATGTCTACCAGTGTCACAAATGCAGGTAAATGAGTAGTTGTCGCCGGGCCAGGGCCATGAACATTCCTTGTATCTTTCTGTTAAGAGTCAGTGTGGGCAATTTCAGTGTCTGAGTTAGAGGATTATGGGTACGTAGAATGTGAAGTACAAAGGTAGAGAAGGAGGGAGACGGGAAAGAGTGGAGAGTGTGTGTGTATGTTTGCCCAACCTGTGATGGGTGGGGGGCGGTCCCTAAGTTTAGTTCTTGGTCTTCCTTTCTTGTTATCTGGTTGCTTAAGTCATAGAGTATAGACATGATAAAATCCGTTTCCTCCCTGGGTCATCCCTACACCACCAAACTTCTGCTGCTCCCCTGACCCAAACACTTTGGTTCTTCAGATCCATCAATTATGATGAAAAGGATCCCTTCCTCTGCAATGCCTGTGGCTTCTGTAAATATGCTCGCTTCGACTTCATGCTCTATGCCAAGCCTTGCTGTGCAGTGGATCCCATTGAGAATGAAGAAGACCGGAAGAAGGTGAGGCCACTTCTGTCCTAGACTCAAGCTTTGATCTGAGCTTTCTCTACAGCTGGTGTAGGATGTGTGCTTTTCCTTCAAGCCCCAATCTTCCTCAACTCAGGACTATTTTCAGGGCCAAGCTTTTGGGTGGAAGCAAATAATGAAGTGAGATATATTGAAACACATGGTTGACCTAGGATTTTGGAGATACGTTGGTAATAAACTAGAATATCTCAAGGGGCAAATAACTTTAGATTTGGAAAGGTGGAAAGGAGCCGGGTGGCTTGCCATGCATTTTTTCCATGGACTGCTTCATATTGCAGCTGTGGGTCTTCCCTCAGTATTAGACTATTCAGGGGCCACTTCTCAGCCAGCATGATGTGATGGGACTGGATTTTAGAGGAGTGAAAAGGGGTGGGCTTTGGAGTCAAAGGACCAAAATTCCAGTTCCAGCTGTACATTTTAATACTGTGTGACCTGCCATAAACCACTTTCCAGCATTGCATGTTTATATGTATGTGATATTATATATGTACATCGAATTTTATTAAAAATAATTAGAAATAAGATGCCTGCCCCACAGGATTATTCTGAAGAAGAGAAAGAATGTATGGAGCACAGTACTTGCCCTATAGGAAGTGTTTCAGTGAACAGATCCCTCAGGGAAAGCCATTGCAATGGAAAGCCTTCATGCACTCATCCATGTCTTTTCCTGTCTAGGCTGTTTCCAACATCAATACACTTCTGGACAAGGCTGATCGAGTATATCATCAGCTGATGGGACATCGGCCACAGCTGGAGAACCTGCTCTGCAAAGTGAATGAGGCAGCTCCTGAGAAGCCGCAGGTAATCCCAGATTGCAAGGGGCATTTGAAGAGGGTCATGATCAGAAGACTGTCCCAGGTAAGACGATCTCTCAGTGGAAGGCTGACAGCTTCCCTCTTGGATTGCAGGATGACTCGGGCTCGGCTGGGGGCATCAGCTCCACTTCAGCCAGTGTGAATCGTTACATCCTGCAGTTGGCTCAGGAGTACTGTGGAGATTGCAAGAACTCTTTCGATGAACTCTCCAAAATCATTCAGGTAGAGAAATGGGAGCGCCTTTAGAGTGTGCTATTGGGAATTGCTTTCAAAGCAACCCTACTGCTCTTGTCCAGCAGTTCAGATCCTGGATGACTGGTTTTAAAAAATCCAGTGCCAAGATTCTATTTCCTTTTTTTGACATATGCCATTTTGGCAGGCTAGACAGTCAGGGAGTTCCAACTCCCTTCAACCAGGATGGGCCATATAACCGGTGGAATATTGATCTCTGTGGAATGGGAGGCTGCCTGTAGACAAGGAGAGCAGCTAGTATCCTTGTCACCGAGATTGCTGGTGTGCCTTCTTTGCCACATGTACCTGCGGTTCTGACCTTTGTCTTTGTTCTTTTTGAGAATCTGACAATGGAATGAAAAGCATCTGCCTGTGATCAGAGGCTATTCTGACTCTGCCCCTTATCTTGGTCAAGCCAATCCCTCTAAGCCTGTTTCCATCTCTCTAAAATGGGGATAAAGTATCTAACTGGTGGGATTATCAAGAAGGTTAAATTAGAAATACATGTAAAAGTTTTTTTTCCAAACCAAAGCTTTCTAGTTAACTTCCTCTTCCTCCTTATTTTAATTGCTAATTTCTTTTTTTTTTTGGTCTTTTTTTTCCTTAGAAAGTATTTGCTTCACGCAAAGAGTTGTTGGAATATGACCTGCAGCAGAGGGAAGCGGCCACTAAGTCCTCCCGGACGTCTGTGCAGCCCACCTTCACTGCCAGCCAGTACCGGGCCCTATCCGTCCTGAGCTGTGGCCACACGTCCTCTACCAAGTGCTATGGCTGTGCCTCGGCCGTCACTGAACATTGTATCACACTGCTCCGGGCCCTGGCCTCCAATCCAGCCCTGAGGCACATCCTCGTCTCCCAGGGCCTAATCCGGGAGCTCTTTGATTACAATCTCCGGCGAGGCTCTGCGGCCATGCGGGAGGAGGTCCGCCAGCTCATGTGCCTCCTAACTCGGTCAGCCTGCCTGCATCGTGGTGGGGCTAGTAATTCTTGCTAACACCAGGGTTGATGGCAGCAGTGATGCTGGGAACACTAGAGGGTGCAAAGAATTATGCTTCTCATTGCCAGACAGTTTGGCTAGTTTATCATGGAGGAGAAAATGGGGAGTTGTCCAGGGTGTAGATCAGTGGTTCTCAACCTTCCTAATGCCGCGACCCTTTAATACAGTTCCTCATGTTGTGGTGACCCCCAACCATAAAATTATTTTCGTTGCTACTTCATAACTGTAATTTTTCTAATGTTATGAATCGTAATGTAAATATCTGATATGCAGGATGTATTTAGGCGACCCCTGTGAAAGGGTCGTTCGACCCCCAAAGGGGTCTCGACCCGCAGGTTGAGAACCGCTGGTGTAGATGAATGAACTTAGGGATGTTTGAAACCCTGTGTAAGTAGTGTAATTGGCTTATACTGGGCTTGTTGGTTTCAGTGTGGTTTCCTGAGGAAATGGTCTCTGAGTTCTGGTGAGGGGGAGAAGGGCGTGACTGGGCACTTGAACTTAAAACTCACCCAAAAGAAGACAGTGGAGCCTATTCACTCAGTTAGCAAATATTTATTGACCATCTGCTGAAGGCCAGGCACTGTGCTAGACTCTGAGGTTACAGTGGTAAATGAAACGAAGTCCCAGTCCTCATGGAGCCTACATTCTAGATGGGAGAACTGCAGTGGACAGATAATTCCACAGCACAGTGTCAGGAGGTTAGATTGTGAAGAGAAGTAAAGCTGGGGTGGTGACCCTCATTGTGGAAGGGGTTGCTGTATAGGATAGGGTGGTCCAGGGAGACCTCTGAGGGTGTCATACTTGAGCAAAGAGCTGTGTAAAGTAGGAGCAAGCTGTGCTACATGCATAGGAAACACATGTGGAAGACTGAGAGGCAGGGCTGTGTCAGGAATGGAGGAGGAACAACAGGGAGGCCCATGTAGCTGGAGGGAAGCGCAGTGGGTAAACGGGGGAGTCGGAATTAGTGAGGGGTCTCTAGGGGCCAGATCCTGAAGGATTTTGTAGGCCATTTTAAGGACTTTGGATTTTTAGGAAGTGTTGGAAAGCAAGAAAGTGATATGATACAATTTACGTTTCTTTTGTGACAGTTAATGTAGACATTATTACAAAGGGGCATGGATGCCTTGTGGGAAATGGAGGCAGTTGGAGAAGTTAAGGAAAGAGTTGTGGCCAAGACTTGAGTGTGAATGCCTAGATCTGGCGACTGTGATACGCCACCTGGCACCTGAGCGCTCTGCAGCCTGGGACATGGGTGGGGACACAATCTCCCCTATGTTGGTGCTGCTCCTCCCCAGTCGGTCTCCCAGGAAAGGCGGCTGTGACATGTGCTTTTTACTACACACAAGGGTCTTGTGGGCTAACCCTATAGTTGCCCCAGGGAAGGCCAGGTAGCCCTAGACATTGATTTCCTCTTATTTTGGCTCCTTCAGGTGGGAAGAAGGGGCACAGCCAGTGGTGAGTAACGGGACCCTGTTTTTTTGCTTCTGCAGAGACAATCCAGAAGCCACCCAGCAAATGAACGATCTGATCATTGGCAAAGTCTCCACTGCCCTGAAGGGCCACTGGGCCAATCCTGATCTGGTGAGCAGGACAGGTGTCCCCGCTGACTCCTCCCTCACTTTCCTTCTTCGTTCCCTCGCTTCCTCCCTGCCAGTCCCATTGTCATGACTGAACAGTGTGTTTGCTTGTAGAGCTCATGTCCCAGAGTGATTTTGCCAGGTTAGACCCAAATCCACACAGAAAAGAGAAGTGGGTGGTCTGCCGTCTGGAGTACAAGGGCCTCCCTCTCTCCCTTCTCTCTCTGATGATGCCACTTATGACCAAAAATTTTAGTTCTTGGTGTCTGGGTCAGAGTTTGGCCATAGCCAGTCCTGGGATTGACTTTCAGACCCTTCTCTACTCATGCCTCTTCCTGTTGGCCTCCTAGGCAAGTAGCCTTCAGTATGAAATGCTGCTGCTGACAGATTCCATCTCGAAGGAGGACAGCTGCTGGGAGCTCCGTTTGCGCTGTGGTGAGTTTGGGGAAATCTGGTTAGGAGCTTTTCAGAGAAAGGAAAGGAGGCCTCAAGGTGCAGTCCCAGACACAGAGAGGAAGGGGTGGGGGGCCTACACTTGGACAGTCTTGCGGAGCAGGTGCGAGGTGTTTTATGTTCCTGACTCTGCCTTCCTTCCTGACACTAGCTCTCAGCCTTTTCCTCATGGCTGTGAACATTAAGACCCCCGTGGTTGTTGAGAACATTACCCTCATGTGCCTGCGGATCTTACAGAAGCTGATTAAACCACCTGCTCCAACCAGCAAGAAGAACAAGGTACTGGGTGGGGAGTCTCCGAGGGAAGGTTAGGGTGGAAGCCCTCATCATGCCCCAGCCAGCACTGTGCTCTGCCCTATCTGAACTCCCCTGACCTGGGGGAGGGGGCACCATTGCTTCCTTTGCCGCAGTTCAGCAGAGATGGGTTGGGATTTTTGAGAAGGTTTCTCAGAGGAAAGTCAAGGGTAAAATAAGCACAAAAATATAGCCCGGCCGGCGTGGCTCAGTGATTGAGCATCGACCTATGAGCCAGGAGGTCACAGTTCTATTCCTAGTCAGGGCACATGCCTGGGTTGCGGGCTGGATCCCCAGTTGGGGGCATGCAGGAGGCAGCCAATCAATGATTCTCTCTCAGCATTGATGTTTCTATCTCTCTCTTCCTCTCTGAAATCAATAAAAATATTTTAAAAACATACATACACACACACACACACACACACACACACGTACAGAGAACAAAGTGGTTGACATGGAGGACTACCTCTTTCTGCCTTCACGTCAGGTGACTTGCAGCTCCCAGACAGCATGGTGTTCTTCCCACCTCTGTGCCTCTGCCATGTGGTGTGTGCAGGGATGTCTTCCATTTACCAGTATCTGACCTTGGGAAGTTATTTAACTTAGGTTCCTCACTTTTTTCATCTGTAAAATGGGAATAGAGTCTCCACCTTGAAATGTTGCGAAGAATAAATGACTTAATGAAGATCAAATTCTCAGAGCAGAGTCTGGCCCAAGTTAGTCCTTAATAAATGTTAGCTGTGGCTGTATATTGTCTTCTCTGCCTAGAATGCTCCTTTGATCCTTAGCTGCTCCTCAGAAGATCCACTTCTCTGCTAGGCTGGCTGCAAGTGCCTTGAATCCAGGGACTCTCTTACTAATAATTTTTTATGTCCAGTACATAGTGTGTATCTAGCATATAATAGCCACTCAGTAAATTATTGTTAAGTGAATGAATAAAGCCAAGTTCTTATCCTAAAATAACTAGCCAAGCCACAGATCGACTTGCCTGTACCTGCTGTACACACTGTAATTTTTCTCTCGGCCATGCCTGAGACTAGCTGCCTGTAACCCCTCGTTCTGGTTCTTGGGCCATTCCAAGACCTGCTCCATCATGATAGAGTCCCTTGATGGGAGACAGAGCCTTCATTGCAGGAAGGTTGCTTTCAGAGTGGCAAACAGTAGGGAGGAGGCTGCTGTTGAACAGTTTACTACATTTCCTTTGTCCTGGGCTGCCCAGACAGTCCTCAGGAAAGACGGGACTGAGGTACCGTCCTTCCTTCCCTTTGATGAAGGTTTATTTCCCCTCAGAGCTGATTCCCAGCAAGTGAAATTGGTCCTTGTTGAATAGAAGAACCTCACCTGCACATAACTCATTTTATCCACAGTGTAAAGTGAAAGATTTCCCCAGAGTTCTTATCCTCTAAGGCTGACGCTTAGTTATAGCCCAGAGAGAGCAGCCCACAGTTCCCAAGACATTCAAGGACTCTAGGAATCTGCGGCCAACATTATTTTTATAATTACCCTTTGCCCTTTGCACTCCATGGATGTTTGTGCCCATGGTGCAGAGTCACTGCTGGTAAGACTGCTGGTGTCTTAGCAGAAGAGGCAGCAGCACCAGCTTCACGGGCTCTTCACTGCCATGCAGTTTCATTCCAGAGCTTCCTGATTAAATTAGTGAATCTCGACTCTTGAGTACTGATCTCCTTACTATTCAGTGGGACAGTGGGAAGTACGCACAAAGCGCTTCTGCTTCACTCCAAAGTGTAAGGTTGTCTTGAGGAAACGTGTGTGTGATTGTTGGAGATGCCAACTGAACCAATGCCTTTTCCGGAACCATCTGTGCTTGCAAGGACAACTGACAGGCAAATGTGGTTGCTCAGAATTGGTGCCAGGCAGATATTTTCTTGACAAATGAATAAAGTGAGCCTGTCACTTGAAGAGGAATTGATGTATTTTCCAAATGACCAGTGCATGTTACAGAATCATGCATGGGTAAAAGACGAATTTTAGTGTAATGGAATATGAAAAGTTTATTGATTGGTTTTCGATTCCACATTGCAGTCAGTCTTTAAGAACCTATAATTTGTCGAATTTCGGTATAGTATCAAAGAAAAAAATCCAAAATTAATTGGAAAGCTATAAATATTTTCTTCTCTTTCCCAGCTATATATCTGTGTAGGGCTAGGTGTTTTTCATATACTTAACCCAAACAGCATGTCACTACTGTTTGGAAGCAGAAGCCAATATGAGACTCCAGCTGTCTTATTAAGGCAGTCATTAAATTATTTTTAAAAATAGAAAACTGTGCCATTCCTTTCTCTAGATTACTTTTGTTTTGAAAAATGTAAAAAAGTCATTTAGATTGATAGGTAATGGATTTTTTTAAGAGAATAATGAGATCCTGAAGCCAAAAAGTTTGAGAACCACTGGCTTAGAGTTCTGGTTAGTAGTGGCCCTTTAAATTTTGGAGGCTGCCCGGTGATCCCTTGAAGATTTATGTTGGGAAACTGCCAGTCAGCTTGGGGATAGGAATTAGTGTATGTGGCTATAGAATTGTCTGTAGGAAGCAGCTACATCTTACCTTGCACAATCAAATCAGTGACCTTAAGCTCAGTGTGGAGATGCTACTGCTAAATTGGGTCAGAATGCTTTAACAGGAACACGTATTTGGGATAAAGATGTGACTATTGATCCTTCTGATCTTCTTGCCTTTGCACATGTCCCCTTGGGGTGCCAATGCCACTGTCGGAGCTGTGGCTCAAGTTGGCCTCACACGCTTTCCCTTTGTTCCACTCTCCTCCTGTAGGATGTCCCCGTGGAGGCCCTCACTACAGTCAAGCCTTACTGCAATGAGATCCATGCCCAGGCTCAGCTGTGGCTCAAGAGAGACCCCAAGGCATCCTATGAAGCCTGGAAGAAGTGTCTTCCTATCAGAGGTGTGCTTGTTTCTTCAAGACTGGGGAAATCAGTCCCTCCAACCCCTGTCCTGACAGCCCTAAATCCCCCCTCTTCTGTCACTTTCTTTTCCTTATCCCCCCCCCCCCCCCCCCCCCCCCCCCCTTTCCCCCCCCCCC
>NW_005371012.1:518253-525485 GCF_000412655.1 Myotis brandtii | reverse complement strand
CCCCCCCCCCCCCCCCGTCCCTTACCCTTTTGCCTTCCAGGGGTAGATAGCAATGGGAAGTCCCCAAGCAAATCGGAGCTCCACCATCTCTATCTGACCGAGAAGTACGTGTGGAGGTGGAAGCAGTTCCTGAGTCGTCGGGGAAAGAGGACCTCCCCCTTGGATCTCAAACTGGGCCACAACAACTGGCTCCGGCAAGTGAGTGACCCCGCCCCGCTGCCCGGCCCCAGATCTGAGCACCTTCCCACATTTACTCTGCTTCTGTTCTTTCTCTTTGCTTTCTTGTAAAGGAATCTGCGGCCAACATTATTTTTATAATTACCTTAAGTCACAATTTGCCTTTCAAATAGGGAGTGGGTTGAGGGTCTTGGTTGCAGCCACTACTGGCCAGAGAAGAATTTCTCTGCCCTTCTCTTCAAGCTCGTCCTGCTTTCTGCTCCCTCCCTGATCACTTAATAGACAGAGCCGCAGCGCCCACCGTCCCCTTTCTCCTTCCATCTTTCATATCTTCTGCTGACCTCTCCCTCTTCTTCCTAGCTAATGTCTATTAATATGTAAAATGAAAAATACTTGACATAGAGGTGTTCTCGAAATAGAATTATAGGAGTGTTTACTAGGGAAAATACCTGCTTGTCTTTTTCCCAGTTCGGTCATCTTAGGTCTATTCTCCAAATTACTTGATGGAGAAAATCTCCATGAAGAAGAAGGCTCCTTAGCAGCCTCTTTCCCAGTCTGGCAGTCAGATCTCATGTTAGCGGGTGATTTTTGCCTTTAACCTTTTCCTGGAAGGTGCCCAGATGACTTCTCGTGATGGGTGGTAGTTGACTGCCCTGCTGGGGGCCTGGCGAGAGGCTGTCATCTGAGCCAGGCTTTCCTCTTGGGCCCTGCAGGTGCTCTTTACTCCAGCGACGCAGGCAGCACGGCAGGCAGCCTGTACCATTGTGGAAGCTCTAGCCACCATTCCCAGCCGCAAGCAACAGGTCCTTGACCTCCTCACCAGGTACTATTTGAGGGTGGGATGGGGAGAGTGGTCAGACTTCATCTGCCTTTTCTGCTTTCCCAGGGGAATCCATAGGTAGGCGTGATGAGAGGCACACCTAAGACCACAGAAACAAAACAGTATTAAAAAGCTGAGTTTTAGTGGTAGTAGTAGTAATAGAGCACCAGCACCAGCTTATGAGCACATAGAGAAAGCTTGGCATGCATCGTCGCATTTATCTTCGAAGCAACCTGGGCTTAAAGGGGTTAATTAACTTTTCCACCAGAGGGCAGCCTTTGAGTTCAGGCAGTCTAATTTCAAAGCCTTCATTATTGAAATTATTGTATACTTGCCCATTAAGTGATTCAGTCAAAAATAGTTTCGCTGCCCAAGTAATCCCTATTCATATTTTGGTGCTTGTTTAAGATGAGTATAGTTTATTGTATCCCGTTCCCTGTTGTGTGCTCTGGGTTTTCCCAAGTGGGAAGTTTGGGTTTTCTCAGGGGCCTTTCCTCCGACCTGGAAGGAAGAGGGAGCGAAGGACAGCAGAAGACTAGAAAGATGGCAGGAGCATGAGGGACTAGTTGACTGTTGGAGCTGTTTGCGTTTTCTCAGTGCCCCGTCTGTCTCCATGGCAGTTACCTGGACGAACTGAGCGTAGCTGGCGAGTGTGCCGCCGAGTACTTGGCTCTCTACCAGAAGCTCATCACTTCCGCTCACTGGAAAGTCTACCTGGCAGCACGGGGAGTCCTGCCCTATGTGGGCAACCTCATCACCAAGGTACCCCTTCCTGCAGCCAGGAGAGCTTTTTCCCTTGGGGGCACTCAGGCTCTTCTCAATGTTTAAGCAATCCCTTAACATCAATGCGATTGCCCTTGGCTTCTTGGAAAGGAGTTTTGCAAAGATTCAGCTTGAGGGATCATTGGAATAAAACAGTGGTGACTACGGAGTGTCTTTGGTTGATGCTGAAAGCTCTGGACTGGTGGTGGAGGCGACGAGTGTTGGCAGTGCTGTCACACTAACTGTGCTTATCGTCCTGTTTAGGAAATAGCCCGCTTGCTGGCCCTGGAGGAGGCAACCCTGAGCACTGATCTGCAGCAGGGCTATGCCCTCAAGAGTCTCACAGGTAGAGAAAGCCTCCAGACCTTTCCTTTAGGGCACCCTGGGTGCAGTTTGGGGACTGACCCTTAGTTCCTTGGGTGCTGAGGTTGACCATATGCACATTTAAGCTCTGCATTTTTCTCTTCATCTATGGGTTTACCGTTTTGAGCTCCTGTTCTCTATTGACTAGTACACTCCTTGAGCACCTGCTCTGTGCCAACCACAAAGATAGTTTTTTTCTGCTTTTGAGTTGCTCATTATCTTTTGAAGACACTGATCTTCCTTGCTTATATTCTCATTCAGAGCTTTTGCAACAACTTTTTCCTGTCTCCACAGGCCTTCTTTCCTCGTTTGTCGAGGTGGAGTCCATCAAGAGGCACTTCAAAAGTCGCTTGGTGGGTACTGTGCTGAATGGATACCTGTGCCTGCGAAAGCTGGTGGTGCAGAGGACCAAGCTGATCGATGAGACCCAGGATATGCTGCTGGAGATGCTGGAGGACATGACCACAGGTAGCACTGCCAGGGGCCTGGAGCCCAAGACCCCCATGTCCTTTCTGGGTCTGCCTGGGCACATTAGTCTGATTTCCCTGAGTTCTGCAGAGCCAGAGGAGGGGTACAAACATGTCCATGCATTCAAGTAGAGAAGGAGGAGAAACTTCTCTCAAGAGAAGACTGGTTCTTGGAGTTGTAAAATTCCAGAGCTGGGCTCAGTCAATTTGGACTTTTTATATTGTTCTTAGAGCAGAAATAGCCCGAAGCTTCTCAAGTTAGTGTCTTTCATTGGTTATGGAAAATCCTTAGCCATTATCCCTGGTCCCTGGGAACTCCCTCACTCTGTCATCCATATTTCTTCCCCTCTCTTTCATAGTGTTTACCTCCCCATGTCTTTATGCTGATTTTGGATGATTTTCTCTATTCTATTGTTCAATTTATTAATTTTTTTCTATACTCTATGCTACCTTTTTAATCTACCCAGCGTGTTCTTACAGTTCTATGTAGATTTTATAACCTTCCAGCTTTTTATTGACATTTCCCATCCCTTTTATACTCTTTCAACACATCAAACATATTTCTGTGCCTGATAATTTTAAAATTTGAAATATTTATTGATCTGATTTGTCTGTGTGTTACTTTGGCTCTTATGGTACCTTAAACGTTTTTGTATTTTATGATTATTTATTTACTTATTTACTGTGGTTTGAGGATTTGTCTGTGGAAATTCTTCAAGACTGGAGTCTAAGAATTTTTTTTTTTTAAGAGAGTATTTGTAACTGCTTCTGTGAGGCATCTCAGGGCACTGCCATCCCAGGGCTGCCTTCAGTGAAGTTCTAAACTTTGGGTTTTCAGACCTCTGAGGTAGTGTGAGTCACAAACCTTTGAATGGCTGAATTGGCAGAGATTTTTTTTCCTTCCTCTACTCAATGACACATTTTAAGGGAAGACAATTTTCTGTCAGTTATTTGCCTGGGAGAAAAGGCGAGACATTTCTAGTTGAACCTTAAACCAAGGTATAGCTCTTTTATGGCACCAGATTTATGTGTGCGCAGGGCATTCCTGCTAGACTTTCCACCCTGGCAGATCTGGGGCTTTGTATCCGGCTCTCAGATCTTGGCAGGTTATGGAAACTGAAGTTCAAGGCAAAAGCAACCTCAGTATTTTGCTAACTTTCCTGGGTTCCTGATTTCTCTTAGATTTTGGCCTTTTATTCTTTGCTAGTGTGGCAGTTCACTGATAACTTCTTATTCAATATTTTAAGTTATTTTTAAGTGGTGAGAAGTGGGGAGTAGATCAGGGAACATAGTCTGCTATATTACCAGACACGGAGGTCCTTCTGTTGCCATTTCATTATGCCATGCTTGGCTCATTTGTGGCCTTGTCACTTGGACTCTTTTCAACAGGTATTTCTTCTTTGTATGACTTGAAAGTATGTCTTTGGCTTATAGAAGGCAATCCAACTAATCATTTAGAATGAAGCTTATAACTTCCCTTTGATTTGACTGAAATACAGTAGGATCATGTTAAAATGTCAAATATTTGACATTTTGGGGTACCTATATTGGTCAAGCAATGCGAGGTTATAATTCTGAAAGGAAGACATGGACACAACTGATCATGATGTATGGTGTTGGCTTGGGTATTAAGGCTTTCAAACAGAATGTGGTGTGAGAATAAAAATCAGTTTCAAGTTTCCAGTTGAACTGTTGATATTGCCATGTAGGGCATTTAAAAACTTACCAGGCAGAAAGACTCTGTCACTGATGATACTTCATTTAAAACATCATCCTGGTGATACTTCATTTAAAACATCATCCTGGTTTCTGTGTGTGAATTGCTTTCCCTAACTGACTTGACTGTTTTGATTTCTGGCAGGTACAGAATCAGAAACCAAGGCCTTCATGGCTGTGTGCATTGAGACAGCCAAGCGCTACAATCTGGATGACTACCGGACTCCTGTCTTCATCTTTGAGAGGCTCTGCAGCATCATTTATCCCGTAAGCAGTGGTACTTCCCAGGGCCTCGGGGCGTCTGCATGAGCCTTTCTGCCGTGCAACCTCTGGGTGATCCATTGTAGTCATGGGCAATCTTACCGGCTGTGGGCCATCTAGTTAACATTTTAGAAACCACCACTGACATAAAACCCCATAATTTTCCTGATCTTGATGATAGAAAATCCTTCCTTGAAAGACCTTCCTTGATTTTATTTCCTAGATATAAGGTAAGATCAGCCTTTTAAAAAAAACTAGGTCTAACCTCACACTGCATATCAATCCGATATGCTGTGAAAGAACAATATTGAGCTGGAGTATAAAGAAATGTTCACTACCCTCTTCCCCCGTTTTGAGTACACATGCATGAATATTTGTTCCCTGGCCTGAGCTGTGGAGAAGCATAGTGTGACCCAAAGATCCTCTCTTGTTATCGAGAAAGGATGAAAAACACCAGTATCCTCAGTGATTGATGAGAGGTCATTGGGAGTGGGCATGCCTGATGCTCTATAATATAAAGGAGACCCTTATCTTGACTCGAGGGCCACCAGTAACAGAGTCACTGGCCCCAAATCGGTCAGCATCACATGAGACTAGCAGGCGGGGGAAAGCCCCCTCTTTCTCATTTCAGTAACACAGCTTTCATGTCACTCCTCACCTGCTTATTTAGGTTTCTCTCCTAGCCCACCCTTGCGTTTCAGAGGAGATGCTTGATATTTATGACTGTTTGAATTATATTTGGATTTTTGGAATCACCCCGAGCTTCCTGTTTTTTATATTTTTAAATGTGTAGGGAACTGGATGAGTCTGGTGTGTTTCCCTTAGAGTGTTCATGGAACACTCTAGGCAGTATGGTATAAACCTAAAAGGCTGCTGCCATCCCTCTACACATATCTTTATCCCGTCCCTTCTGATGCCTCCTTCTCTCTGCCCTTTAGGAGGAAAATGAAGTCACTGAGTTCTTTGTGACCCTGGAGAAGGACCCCCAACAAGAAGACTTCTTACAGGGCAGGATGCCTGGCAACCCGTACAGCAGCAACGAGCCAGGCATCGGGCCACTTATGAGGGATATAAAGAACAAGATTTGCCAGGACTGTGACTTGGTGGCTCTCCTGGAGGATGACAGTGGGATGGAGGTAACAAGCATGGGACAGAGCTGCCATGGCTAAGATCGTGGGCTGACATGAGATCCAAGTTCCTCCCTTTAGTAGCTGGTTAACGTTGGACAGCTAGCTTGCTTCAGCTTTCTCATCTATAAACGGGGGCCAATGATTCCCACTTACCTGATGTAAAGGTTAATTACCTGTAAAGGGCTCTGCCCCAGGCCTGGCATGAGGTAAGCAAAGGATTAGTGGCTGTCACTTGTCTGGGATAGACGTTTAGTATTCTTGTTGCTCTGGCAGAGGCTTCCCAGTGATTCCCAGTTAATCTCCCTGAACACTGGCACGTGAGCTCTGGTGCAGATTCCTGGCTCTGATTCTGGCACCTTCTGGTAGATAGCCTCTTGGGGTCTGGTGTTAATATATACATAGTGAAAGCAGGTTGGGTGAAATAGAGAACATGGCTTTTTCTGGTGCTGAGCCTGAAGGTCTTCAGGAGGGGTTTTTAGCTCAGAATTCCATGGTTTGGGTTAAGGGTGTTTGCAACCCAAGAAATTGTACATAAAATTTTGTGTTGTGCACACATGTGCATATTTTAGAGAGGGAGAGTCGATCGTCAACACATAAAAGTTATGAATTAGGAACCATTGCTATAAAGTGCCCTTTGATCTTGAAATTGACTTGCCTTACAATTACCTGGAATAACAGCCTCATCTACTTCTCTGTTCAGCTTCTCGTGAACAATAAAATCATTAGTTTGGACCTTCCTGTGGCCGAAGTTTACAAGAAGGTCTGGTGTACCACGAATGAGGTATGTGCTTGTTTTCCTGCTTGGAGGTGTGATCTTACTTTCTGATGTGTGCAGACTTGTACCAGGAGGAGCCGCTTCGGCCATCACTTACCCAGCTTGTAGCAGCTCTTAAGAAGCTGCCCGTCCTCTGACTGTGGTTGTGGAGAGAACCAGGCATCTTGCCCTCTGTTTGAAGCATTTGGCTAGTGAAGTGGAAGAGCTTCAGGAGAGGATGAGTGTTTTCTGCTGTGCAGCCAGGCTGGGCAAAGTCTGAGGAAGCACTGTGATGGGGAACGCCTGCTCTCTCATACTGTTCCTGTGCGGGCACCTCCTGACTGAAATGAATCCTCAGCTTTTGGGGGCCTGCTCAATTATCAGAACGTTTTCCCAGTGGCTGTGTCAGGGGAGCATAATTTCTGTTCCACTAGTCGGGGCGTTGAGGAGGGAAAAGGAAATGAAGGAAGCATAGCTCTCTGTCCTTTTGGCCACTGCAGTACTATCTGCTCATGCAAGTCTTGGATATTTTCCTCCCACCCTCCTCTTTTCTTAATCTCTCTGTTCCTTCCCCTTCATTTCTTTCTTGACTTCCCATTCCTTTTCATCTCTTGTCTCTCTCTTTTTTTTTTTTTTTAAAATATATTTTATTGATTTTTTACAGAGAGGAAGGGAGAGAGATAGAGAGCCAGAAACATCGATGAGAGAGAAACATCGATCAGCTGCCTCCTGCACATCTCCCACTGGGGATGTGCCCGCAACCCAGGTACATGCCCTTGACC